>NC_136791.1:17065108-17204407 GCF_951216825.1 Electrona antarctica
TTAGACTGGCTGTCAGTGTATGTCATGGCGGCAGTGGCTCAGGGGTAAAACGGCCGGGCTCCCCCAGAGTTAGACTGGCTGTCAGTGTATGTCTTGGCGGCAGTGGCTCAGGGGTAAAACGGCCGGGCTCCCCCAGAGTTAGACTGGCTGTCAGTGTATGTCTTGGCGGCAGTGGCTCAGGGGTAAAATGGCCAGGCTCCCCCAGAGTTAGACTGGCTGTCAGTGTATGTCTTGGCGGCAGTGGCTCAGGGGTAAAACGGCCGGGCTCCCCCAGAGTTAGACTGGCTGTCAGTGTATGTCTTGGCGGCAGTGGCTCAGGGGTAAAACGGCCGGGCTCCCCCAGAGTTAGACTGGCTGTCAGTGTATGTCTTGGCGGCAGTGGCTCAGGGGTAAAACGGCCGGGCTACCCCAGAGTTAGTGTCGAAGTAAGACGCTGCGGCTAAACCCCTAATTGCTCCCGATGTGCAGGTTCATGCCTTGCATGGCTTCCTCCGCCCTTGGTGTATGAATGTAATGGGTGAATGTAATGCACAATCTATGTGAAGAGTCTTGGATAAAGGCGCTATATAAATGCACCATTTAGGCTCAGACCTCCAGAAATGTCTAGCCCGGCTCACAGCGTTGCCATAGGGATGGGATGCTCGTCATTGAGCCGATGTATTGAGTGTGAGAGCCCAGAGAGCTATGAGCCATACTGCTCATAGCTCTCACAAAACTCACACACAAAACTCACTCATCTTCTACATGAAACACTTCAGGTCATCATCCGTAAGACTACAGTTACTGTACATCCAAACAGTGCACGGAGACGGTGGTAATTGTGTTGTATGATTTGTGCTCTAAATAATTAGAGATTTTACATTGATTATTTGTGTGTGTGTGTGTTGTGTGTTGTGTGTGTGAGTGTGTGTGTGTGTGTGGTGCTGCCTGAAATGCATGTGTTTGGCTTCTTTTTAACAAGTGGCTGATTAAGAAGGCAGCCTCTGATCATTGTCACCTGTCTGCCCATCACTCACTAACATGCATGGCTACAGTGCGACTGGTTCAATCCTACCCTAAATCTAGGCCTAAGACGTGACACCTCAAAGTGGGGTACATTGCATCCACTGGTCAATCCAAGGGCCTACAACTCCACTCTCTTGATATGCTCTTTCCCAACTCTTGGAGAGTATGTAGGCCTTTCCCTAGGACTAGTAGCATGCCAAAGTTTGTGCTATTGCCATTGAGAATGCATTGGGCGTTTAAGTTAAATAACTCAGAAACTACAAATCATTTCAAAGTAAAAAGTTCCAGCATTTGACTTCACAGTAAGTTGAATTATAAAATGTGTGAATGGAGTTTCTAGGTGAAAGTGATTTTTTACGTGCCATTGAGCCCCATTATAAATGTATCAAATTTGAAAGCACTATATTTCTAAAACTATGAAACATTTCAAAGATTCCATTTCAGGCAAACATGTCCACTGTAAGATGAACCTAAATAGGTTTGAATGGGGTTTCTATAGGTGTAAGTATGTAGGACTAGTAGCATGCCAAAGTTTGTGCTATTGCCATTGAGAATGCATTGGGCGTTTAGGTTAAATAACTCAGAAACTACAAATCATTTCAAAGTAAAAAGTTCCAGCATGTGTCTCCACAGTAAGCTGAATTATAAAATGTGTGAATAGAGTTTCTAGGTGAAAGTAATTTTTTGACGTGCCATAGAGCTGCCATTGAGCCCCATTATAAATTTCTCAAATTTGTGTCCACCGTAAGATGAACCTAAATAGGTTTGAATGGGGTTTCTAGGTGTAAGTATGTAGGACTAGTAGCATGCCAAAGTTTGTGCTATTGCCATTGAGAATGCATTGGGCGTTTAAGTTAAATACGGGGAGGAAATATGACAGCAAACTGCCTGTCATATTTTCTCCCTATTCCAAAGCCCCCCCAGGTACATTATATATTAAAACTATTTTCAGCAATGGTACACTTATTTTTTCAGTGGGTAGATCTTGTTGAGCTGGTCATTTTGAAAGTAGATCTCACGTCATAAATGTGTGGGCACCCCTGTTCTAGCCCCTAGGATGACCTGAGGCCCACCACTTAAAAACCACATGCTACGGTGCCCAAATCTGAATTTAGGTGCTCAAATGAACTCAAACTGAAGCAATTCAGTAAAGGTCAACACTTCCTCCTGGGGTCATTTTAGGGGCTGGGGTCTCCAGTAAAAGGCCTAAATACTCTCCAAGAGTTGGGGAACAACATATCAAGAGAGTGGAGTGGTAGGCCCTTGGATTGACCCAGGACCAGTGATATACCCCACTGAAAAATAGCAGATCTACAAGCTCGTAGCGTGGCACTCGGTGCCGCACTACGAGCTTGTAGATCTGCCCAAAGTTGAAGGGCTTCAACCTTGGGTACTGGGTAGCTGAAGTTGAAGCTCTGCCCTTCAACTTTGGGCACTTTTACATGTAGGCTGACCCAAAGTTGAAACAGTTGCAAGGGGGACATCTTTGGGCATGGGGTCCTCATCGTTGGATATGTTGTTCCCACAACCAAGAAGAGTATTTTACCCTTTACTGGAGGTCCTAGGCCCTAAAATGACCCCATGAGGAAGCGTTGACCTTTACTGAATTGCTTCAGTTTCAGTTCATTTGACCACCTAACTTCAGATTTGGGCATAATTACACCATTGCTTCAGTTTCAATTCATTTGACAACCTTCTTTCAACTTTGGGCACTTTTACATGTAGAAAGTAATTTTTTGACGTGCCATAGAGCTGCCATTGAGCCCCATTATACATTTCTCAAATTTGAAAGCACTATATTTCTAAAACTATGAAACATTTCAAAGATTTCTTTTCAGGCAAACATGTCCACCGTAAGATTAACCTAAATAGGGTTGAATGGGGTTTCTAGGTGTAAGTATGTAGGACTAGTAGCATGCCAAAGTGTGTGCTATTGCCATTGAGAATGCATTGGGCGTTTAAGTTAAATACGGGGAGGACATATTTTGACAGCAAACTGCCTGTCATATTTTCTCCCTATTCCAAAGCCCCCCCCCCCCCCCCCCCCCCAGGTACATTATATATTGAAACTATTTTCAGCAATGGTACACTTATTTTTTCAGTGGGTAGATCTTGTTGAGCTGGTCATTTTGAAAGTAGATCTCACGTCATAAAAGTGTGCATGCTGTACCACAGAGACAACATTGCATTATAATTTCCTTTCCTTTTTGCTACTTCAGCACCCCCCCCCCCTTTCTTTGGAGATATTTGCTGTTTAGATATAGTCATAGAACAAAATATTCTGTGGGTCTTGAAAGATTAGTAAACGATTAGTAAAATGCTGGCAGTGTATGCAGAATGTTCTAGAGAAACTCAGACATTTAATTAATTAAATATCATGAGGCAAAACCGGTCCAATGGTAGTGGATGGAGAGAGAGGACTTTTGTCCAACAAATTCTAGTGCAACAGACAAGACCCGGGCCACAACAACTCAATTCTTTGAGAAACACATACAGGTATTTCAGAGCGTGGATGAATCTGCCATTCCTTTGGGGTGAAAACAACACAGCTCACCATTGGAATTGCATTAGGGAACATACAGGTTGTTACATTTTATGGGTTTATTTCATCATAGCGCAACATATGGTTGAAGTATTGTGTAGTGCAGGTACAGTAATTGCAACAACCGATGCTGTGAAAAATAAAAACCGAGCCGCCAAATATTCTAAACTTTCCGCCATTCTGCCAATAATCATATTCTGTGAGACAGAATCACGTGACTTTCATCCCCTTCCCCTATTCGCTCATACTAGGACACGATGTCTCTAAAATCAAGCTCAGGTCTAAATCACTGCACAATAGCTGGGCCCAGGAAATGATTCCCCGTTAATTTTCTTCATAGACATTTCAAAAAGTATTTATTTAAAGACCTTTTAAGCCTCATACAAAGCCAACTCTTTTCATGACAAATCATGACTGATTTTTGGGGCCGAACTAATAATTAGAAAGAAGAAAAAACGGCAGGTTACAACACTTTTTTTGTTGTTCTTCTTCTTTGTAATTATTTGTTTGGTCCAAAATATTGTGTTTGTTGTCACGAGTTGTCACAACTCGAGTTGGCTTTGTCCACGGCGTAACCGTAACAAATACTTTTTGAAATGTCTATGGGAAAAATGCATTGGGAATCATTTCATGGGCCTGGCTTTCGTCATGAAAGGGGGCGGGACTGCGACGCTCTATTAAGCAACAGCAACCCATGGGTGTGAAGAGGGGAAGGACTTGACAACGGGTCAATTGGCTAAAAAGGGGGCTATAATTTATTACAGAAAGGCGCATAACTTCCAAGATACACAGATGCTTTCTTTGCCGATGCTAAGCCCATTGATGACACAATCTTACGCAACCAGCTGACAGCGTTTGTTGGCTCAGAAACAAAGACAGCAAGCATGACAGCTCAATGTCACCTTTCATTGATGTCAGCTGCTGCTTCTACGTACCTTTTCCTCTTTATTTTTAAACCGTAGTTACCGTACTGCACATACAGACAGTTTCAACTGGTTGCGGAGGATTGTGTCATCAATGGGCTTGACGTTAAGCACAACTAACATTAACATGCACCATATAGCAGCACCCTGACTCTGTTTGACCAGAATGGAACAGACTCAGAGCCTTCATTAATATCATTGGTAAGACCTGTGAAGGAAGTGAAAATGAGGCCCAGTTGCTTAGGCATACAGTAGATAGAGCCTATATACTCCAGGAGAAGACTACTGCCCTCAGACCAGACAGATGTATAGAGTGGGCATTCTGGGGAACGCAGAAAGGGAAGAGCAGAGAACAAAAACTCAAGCTGACACACGCGTACGTATGTACTGTATTAGAGACTGAACAATGCCATCCTGTCCCAATCCCGGGCTAGAGTACATTAAAAAACATCCCATCCCGTATACAGGTAGAATGACTCCCGCTCCCACTCAAAATTACTCCCACTCACGTTATTTTTGAGTGGTGCAACCACTCCAAGGAACAGCAATGTCCGTGTCAACCGTGTGTTCAACCGTGTGTTCATGTTTGTGTGTTTGTGTGTGACTATGAGCACCAGTACCAATGTGTACCAAAAGTAGCGCTGTTGTGCCAGAAACAGAGAGAGAGAGATAGAGGGGGGGATTTGCACCACTCAGTTCACACAGGTGTGATTTTTTGTTGTGTATTTATTAATAAATTAGTCCTTTAATAGGAAAGGCAATATGGATTTTGTGTTTTTTTAGATTACTATGTTTCATGCAGTTTTAATTCAAAAGTTATGGCACTAGGAACAGTTAATCTGTTGCAATAATGAGGCTAATTGATGTCATTCCCGCTCCTGTCAGCTTTTCATTCCCGTACCGTCCCAATCCTGGGAGTAATTAAAAAAATTTAATAAAAATCCTGACAAAATGTAAGCTGCATGTATGTATGTATAGCAGTGTTTGAATTAATGTCTAATACGTTTGGAATTATTTTGCAAACCTGTTAAAAAATAATTGGCAAATCTTCAATGAATATGGGGAGAAGTGTGATTGTGTGTGTGTGTGTGTGTGTGTGTGTGTGTGTGTGTGTGTGTGTGTGTGTGTGTGTGTGTGTGTGTGAGTGAGAGAGAATCAGAATTAATCTATTTACAAGTGACTAATGATGCATGTCTGTGCTACACAGCCAGATGAGAGACGACTGCAAAAGCTCCTTCGTGTTTGAATACTAATGAATATCCATTAGCAGCCATTTTAAAGAAATGGAGATAATGAATAGCAAGATGAAAGATGTGACACAAACCTGTTTATGCACACGTATGTACGTGTGTGTGTGCGTGCGTGCGTGCGTGCGTGCACGCATGCCTGACAGACAGTCAGACAGAGTCTGGCAAGGATAAATCATGTGGTTTGGGGAAGAATAACAGTATTTCCACATGTAAACCACAGTTGAAATTGTTGTCTATGTCCAGCATGACAATAATGTGCATGCAGTTAACTTGTAACTACAGTAACTAAGTACATTTACTAAAGTACTGTACTTACAAGTACAGTATACCATTTTGAGGTGCAGTACTTTACTGGAATATATCCAATTTCCAATACTTTTACTTCTACTCCACTACATCTAATATTGTCCAAATATTGTACTTTTACTCCACTAGATGAACACAGTATTTCTATATTGCAGTATTGATACTTTAAAAAAAAACTGTGAGCACTTTTTCTACCACTGTGTGCATCGTGATCATAGCTATTCATAAAACACAAGAGCGGGGGAGCATGTGAAAAGGTGGTTATGGAACAACTTGTTTGAACTGAACCAACAGAAATGTGAGACACTGCTGACATCTAGTGGTTTTGAATAGGAAGTACAGCTCCAATATTTCACTTCCATCTCCAGTGACAAGTGATGCTTAATTGATGCTGGCTTAAAGGACAACTTTAGGTTTTTTTCAACCAAGGTTCATGTTTTAGGTTGTTATTAGAGAAAGTAAAAGATGAGGGCGGGGCATTCGAGCATGGGGCTAAATATGTATTTTTTCACAACATTTTATAGCAATTTCTTTTTTTATGATTTACTATAGTCCTACTAGACCCCAAGAATTTACATCTGGCCACACAAGATCATGGGATCTACTGAATGTTTCAAACTGACATATTGAGCCTGACACACACGTGTGGCTTCCTTCACATTCAGTAGATCCTGTGATCTTTTGTGGCTAGATATAATTTCTTGGGGTCTAGTAGGACTATAGTAAATAATAAAAAAATAAATCGCTAACATTTTGTAAAAACAAATACATATTTAGCCCCATCTTCGAATACCCCCGCCCTCCTGTCAAAAACAGCTAAAATCCCTAAAACGAAAGAAAGCAGCAAATGAAACAAATAATAATAATAATAACACTCACCTTTTACTTTCTTTAATAATAACAACCCAAAACATGAACAAAACATACTCTCTCCCCATGCCTTCGGCCTGGTGGAGACAACAACACATTTAAATAATAGTAAATTACAACTGGTACTTTTTTCATGTAGTGCTGTTCTGCTTCAATGAAAGGCTTGCCTGCACCGAGCAGTGATCACCAGCAGAGGGCATTGTCGCACCAATGAAACAACCTCGACCACCCAGCGATCATGGCACTGTCTGTGATCCAAGGCATTCCCAACTCTTCTAAGATGATGACACAAGCCTAATAATAATAATAATGCATAACTTCACAGTTCACAACCCTAACCTCACAAATACTATGCCTAACCCCAATCTTAACCTCACGAATACTATGCCTAACCCCAACCTTAACCTCACAAACACTATGCCTAAACCTAACTTTAACCTAAATCTCACAAACACTATGCAAGGAGTTTGATTGATTGAATACTTTATTAACAGTTTGCAGGAAAAAGCAGAGGAAAGTACAGTTCAATACAAGGTCTGCTAAGAAGATTTAAAACCCAAGAAAGCCTATGGCGCTTGTTCCCATTGGGGTCCTTCATATTCAATTCATCTGAAAAGTGGCATTTTATTTCCTGGTACTGGCTCAGGAGTCAGGACAAGTCTTAAGGACGTTCTCCCCCCCAGAGAATAGTCCCTTGGTTTATCCACTATAGTTACAGACAAATACAGAACATTAACATCTTGCATGCAGAAAAAGACCAACATACACTGGTGGAAAGGAAATTATATTAAGTACATTTACTCAAGTACAATTTTGAGGTATTTGTACTTTTACTCCACTACAATTGTTTGACAGCTTTAGTTACTAGTTATTTTGTATATCTTGGTTTACCCGGTATATCTGCTTTGACATACAGAACATAACATTACATCTTGCCTGCAGAAAAGACCAACATACCCACAGACTTACATTTACATTCTGCATGAGCAGCACTTCCTATAATAATAGCATCCACCCTGAATATATTAGATTGCACCATATATGTCTGCAGCTGATTTAAAGGGCTATACTTTTCACTTTCTTTCTTTTATTTCATACCAAACTACAATTATATTATGTGTGAAGTAGCATATAGGGAAACGGCAGCTATTGTCCATGTTCTCCACATCGCTGGAGGACCTGTACTTGACCTACATCCAAGCACCCACTGGCTGTGTTGTGACAGTTATACGCCTGGGAAATTGTTTGGCCATATTACTCATACATACAGTATATGTGTGTATGAGCTTCAGTATAGAGTGCCGTGACACAAGTCCAGGGGTGCCTTAGAATACTTTGACAATAAACTTCTGTTTAACCACTTAGACTTAGTAAAACGGACCCGAGTTGCACTGTAGTTGACTTCTTTTTCCATCTACACCAACTCTCTTCATCAAAAATAGCAGATCTTCCAGCTCACAACGCATCATGTCTGTGACGTGCTGTGAGCTTGTAGATCTGCTGTATTTTGGTGAACGCCCCCCCCCCCCCCCAGAACAGGGATGCTGGAATTCAAGTGGTTAATCATCGTTAAGTATAAAGGTATTTTCAGTTTGTCCTATAATGTAAATGGATATTCTCTCAAATTGTCCTCCGTAACATAGCCTACTGTATGTATGGGGAACCGTTTTTAAACACTTAAGCCGTATTAAAACATTCGGCCTGTCGAAAATGACAAATCTGCTATCAAGGAGGGTTTATTTGTCACTAGTACAAGCAGTGGAATGTTGTTGGGACTAAAAGATCCTAGACATAATAATCTATTAAGAAAGGGAAGAAATAATATCAATATCAATCTGGTTTTAGACAGGCAAATTCACTTAACAGCAGTTGCAGGAGTGTGCAGATGATATACATACTCTAACTGTACAGGTAATGAGCAAATGCATATAGATCTAACGTAATCAATAGCAGCAACATCACAGTCAATGTGCAAAGGAGTCGAGCTGCATACAGCGTATACACAGATGAGAGTCATTAACCCAATCCAAAGGGCAAAGGAGCCCAGCATTATACATAAATGAGAGCCATTAACCCAATCCAAAGCGAAACGGAGTCAGCATATTATTGTCTGTTGGGTGGAAACCTCATTATGTCTGGAACTGTTCATTTCCAGGATTCAAATTCAAAAATAGCAAAAGTAGCAGATCTACATTCTCAAAACGCGCCACGTTTTGAGACACGCTTCGAGCTTGCAGATCTGCTACTTTTGATCATTTTTGTTACACTGCCTGTAGTATGATCAATATAGTAGTCCAGATCTTCATTTACAAAAAATTACCTAAAAATGTAGAATATGGAAATGCCCAACACATATACATAGAATGATAGACAAGTCATTGTCAGTACCACTTCTTCTTTTTTGATAATTGGGGGTCTCTGGAACAAAATATTTTCAAATGGGGTCTGCAGCCAAATACATGATTATCAATGTAGGGGTTCCACTAAGAACCACTGCTCTAATAAGTCAGAGAATGTCATTATGTATTTGCTGCAGATGTCATATCTTGGCTTATTTTAATTGCTCTCACAAAACACCCACACAAGAAGACCGCAACAATGTATAAATAGTTTTGAATGAATTAGTGCTAAAAACAAACACTGAAAGCAGTCCAACAGCCACTTGTAATAGACTACACTCCTGCACCTACAAGGCACCCAATTAGGACTGGGTTCACTAACTTTAATTTACTAACTTTTAATTAGCTGTATCACCTAGGACGATACACCGTGAAGCAGTGGTGGTAAAAGTATCAATACTATAATCGGTTACAGGCCAAAGTCCGGTAATCAAAATTTACTTGAGCATAAGTAGAAAATCAAAATATATAAGTACCAAAAGTAAAAGTACCTGTTTTGCAGAATGTCCCGTTTCAAAATGTATAAAGTGGTTTTTTTTTTAAATAAATAAATCCCACAGGTTCAGAACCCTTTTCCTAAGGATTTACAATGAGCATCTTCTCTCCAGGGAGAGGCCCATTACAGCAGAGACTGACTGATGAGCACCGTCTGGCTGCTGTTTGGCATTTGTTTCCTTTTGAAAAGGCCAGGCATTTTCTAGACACTGACAAGAAGCAAACCCTTGTTGTCAAGTTTTCAATCTCGGCTCACCATTCATTACTGTATGCTTTCCATCTCTGTCTGTCTGTCTGTCTGTCTGTCTGTCTGTCTGTCTGTCGCACACACACACGCAGCTGATGTGACAATACTCAGAATCTAATACAGCTTTCGGAAACCCCAGAGCTACGGTGAGGGGCGAAGACACAGGATGTACTCTGGTACAGTACATCCTGCATCAGACACAAAGTCACTGAGCCATCCACCCACCCATGGGCTCCAGGTTTCAGTGTCCACAAGTCATACCAAGTTCCCCATAACACGCACGCGTGCGCACACACAGTACACCCCCCCCCCCCCCCCCCCACACACACACACACACATGTACACAGTCTCACACACACACACACACACACACACACACACACACACACACACACACACACACACACACACACACACACACACACACACACACACACACACACACACACACACACACACACTAAAAGACAGGCAACGTGACACCCAGACAGATCAAGACAAGACAAACAGAGGGAGCCCTAGTTGACAGACCCATCAATACGGATACCGATACAGAGGAACAGAGGAGAAGGCCGGGGGGCTGGGATTAGGGTCTCAGAACACACAGGCTATGGGGGATGTCTGTCATGTGACCGTGGACCACCCCCCCTCGCCCCCCCTGACAGGCAGCATGCTGTCACACAGAGGACTCAGACGGTCACACACCGCTGCCCGCACCTCCTCCTGATGCGACAGAGGATTTCGTCGCTGTCGGGTGGAAACCTTGTATGTTCTGGAAGCGAAGCAGGCTGGTCTACTTTCTATCAGGTTGGTAGTGGCAACTGATCTGTAGTCACCTAGTGGCAATTTATCATTTTATTGGCTGCCGTAGTCACCTATCTTTCTGATTGGCTGCCTCGTCTCCAGGCAACCAGACACTTTTTGCCTCTAGCCGACCTCTCAGCCAATGGGATAGCAAGTTGCAACAACAATCCACTAGTTATTTCACCCACAATTCTGCAGATATAATAACGCAGTAATTATGTCATAAATTCTTGTTTCTTGTCGTTTTAAAAACACTGATCTACAAGCTTGCGATGCGATGCATTGTGAGCTTGGAGATCAATGTTGTTGTGTTACTTTTTACTACTTTTGTGCAACACTTTTTAATTATGACGTAGCATGTCATAGAGAGACAGAGAGAATATGAGAGACACTGTACAGCACAGAGACAAAGAAAGAAAGAAAGAAAGAAAGAAAGAACGAACCACAGACTGGTGAACCTGCTGCTCTGTGTGGGAGGAGAACAAGAGAAAACAAGACAATGAAGAAAACTCTCTGCTTTCATTTTCAGAGTGTCTTATTCTGTTCTGAATAAGAAGAGCGCGCCCCGCCCACAGCCCACCATCACACAAATTATAGATCGGGCTCTGTGCGTGCGTGCTTGTTTGTATTTTGTGAGAGCAGTATTTTATTGTGAGGACCATGGTCCTATAGTCTTCACAAGAAACATTTTAACGATTTTTAGATTTATAGGCTTACAATTGGGACAAGATTTGGGGTTTGGTTTAGACATTCATACTAGAGGTTTAGGATTAGACATTAGGTTTAAGGGTTAGAGTTAATGCCTTAGATTAATCTCTCAAGAACAGATTCCGAGCTGCGCTACTGAATCTGTCGCCAGGTGCATCCAGAACGTGTGTACTGTACATTGGGGATCAGTGGGTATGATAACATAGGTGCCCCACAGGAAGAGGAGGGCTGACCAACATCATGTTATCCACATTCTATTGGGAGGCATATTCAAATTAAAACAAACAGCAGGGGGCACTGTTTTCCCCCCTTTTTGCTGATTTGTTTGGCTATTCTCAGCTATTTTCAATGCCACTCTGAAATCAATTTCCTCACAAGTACACAGTAATACAAACGTGTGTGTGTGTGTGTGTGTGTGTTTGTGTGTGTGTGTGTGTGCTTGCATGCGTCACACAGTGGTAGCATTGGAGTAGAGAGGCACCACTTCAGAGGCACTTCAGAGAAATCATGTTGTTGTTCATGCTACTGAGCTGAGAGAGGGTGTCCCAAGGAAGGGAAGCCATTTCGTGGGGGTGAGAGAGAGGGCAGAATGGAACACAGTCACTGCTACTTGGCCATGGACTAATATGGAGATGAGCTGGGGAGAGAGAGAGAGAGAGAGAGAGAGAGAGAGAGAGAGAGAGAGAGAGAGAGAGAGAGAGCTGCAGACAATTCACTATTTATAATTTCGGCATTTAGCAGACACTCTTATCCAGAGAGAGAGACTTAACAAAGTGCACAATCAGAGTAAATTACATGAATATGATATGATATGATAGTACTTTATTGTCAGTTCGCACTGAAATTCGTTTTGCGACCCAGCGGCCTTGTATGCAACACATATACACATTTGACATAACACAGGACAAAAAATAAAAATAAAATACAGTTACATACATAGAAAACATAAGGGCAGAGAGCAATGTCCACAGCTCAGTCTAGTCCTGGCCAAAATCCTGATTAAGCCTCAGAGTTGATTGATGGACAAAAGACCTCTTCAGTCTGACCTTATTGTATGCTGGAACACCATATCTCAGGCAGCAACCTATACTCTCCATACAAGACATGGCTAGTATTAGAGGTGATATTCCTTGCTAACATTCTTGCTAACATTCTCACATTTCTTTCATGTGAAGGACCCCTTTTTTCCCAGCTCAGTGGCCTTGTGGTTAGAGTGTCCGCCCTGAGACTGGGAGGTCGGGGTTCAATCCCCAGCCGGGTCATACCAAATAGAGCTGGGATACCCGACGGGTCGGGCTAGGGTCGGGCTCATTACCATAATTGGTGGTCGGGCTTCGGTTCGGGCCGGCAATGCTGTTGATATATAGAAAGTAAGTGTAAATATGAATAAAAACGATCCGAGTCTCTCTGTGTGTTTCCTGGTTAACCAGGACGCATGGTGCACTTTAGACTCAGTAGCATTATAGATTAAGGTGGTGCAGCGTGACAACGCACTGTCTGCAAGCAGCAGCACCACTTGTTGTTGCAAACTTGCAACGCGCGTGCTGCAAGCAGCAGCAGCAGTGAACGTAGCCCCATGTGAACCTCAGTCCCTACGCTAATTCTGTAGGTCAGGAGCTACAGAATGAGAGTAGGGACTGAGGTTACATATGGGGCGCAGCTGGAAGAACCACTGAAGAGAGGCGTACGGCGTTATCCTAGGTTGAACTCACCCACGGCGGATGTGATCCTCCTCCTCCATGACAACATGTAAACCGCGATGGTTGGATTAATATAAATAGTTTGATTCATTAGCTGTTGAACAGTGAAGAGTTGAGTATGAGTAAATAACTCGATCCGTGCCCATGGACCATGGCAAATTAGGCTACCAATAATCACCTCCCGCTGGCGCGGATTGTTTGATTGAATAACACTTTATTAAGAGTTTGCAACTTGTTTGCGTCATGTCCAGGGGGTGTACTTGTACATCAAGCTGCCTCACGCTACAGAAACAGGAGATAGGCTTATTGTGGCTCGGCAAGGCTATACTTACCCCTTTCATACCCTGAAGAAGGCATCCTGCTTGCCGAAACGTTGGTTTAATAACGTTTCTAGCATCGTGACTACGAGCCGTGTGGCCTAATTCCTTTCTTAGTCATGTGAAGGACGTTTTGTGCCAGAGAGACTTTTGATCACTGGAGTTGATCCGTTTGTTCAATTTCAATTCACTGCTATCGATAGAGGGAAAACGTGTACCTATACCTATCTATACCTTTGTCTATAGACTTAGAGTTCCTACCATGATGCATGCACTCCCAATGTATTAGTTTTTAACCACCTAACCCCTGTAAACCCACCCATGGGGTCCCCCAGGCATCTATACTTCCCTCCCTGTTTTTCCTCTTCACCTGAATTAGCTCATTTACAATTAAGCTCACAACGCATTTCGTTGTGACAGATACTATTAATCGAATTTTCACCAGCGTGACCTATTGTGGTATTATCCTCATCAACATCTGAAACTCACGAATCATATTTTGACATCGCTCAGCTGCTTGTCTTGTCATGTCTGTTTGCTTTTTTACCTCGCTGCTCTCCGTCACCATATCATGGATAACTTTGAATTCGTCCATGTGTTTTGTGCAACTGGTGATGAGCGTCAGCATCTCTGATGTTCTTTCATCTAACTCTGTGTGATCATCTATTGTCTTCAGACAATCAATCAGTGGTTGGACTATCTTCAGGAATTCTCTTGCCAATGTCCCAAATGTCCCATTTTTTATTCCATTATCATCCCTGAGTTTCTTCAAATCTGTACATTTTTTGATCTGTCCACCAGCACAAGCTGCACCTACTCCTACGGCCGCCGCGCTTAAACCAAGTGTAAATGGAATTAATACCAGTCCCACGACACACGCACCTATACCTGCAGCACCCAATCCGTTCCCTTCACGCCTTGACTCATACATCTGTTTAATTTCCTCGGCTATTTTAAAGAAACCACTTTCAATATCTTTCAGTCTTTCTTTACGATTAAGAAAACGACTTAAGAATTTTGTGGCACTCTGACGGGCTTCACTGGACACAAGTAGACTCATTTTCTAAAATATATTCAGGTTATACGGACGCCTGTGGTCTTCTGGGTGTTGTGGTTGGGTTGTAGAGTGGAGTCTTTATGTCTTCAGGGTGTTGTGGCTGTAGAGTGGAGTCTTTAGGCTGCAGCAGCACCGATCTGAAAGATGAACACAGGGTTTATCAGTTTATTTATTCACATTATCAACTTTATTGTCCCTTTATACATATTGGTTATTGTTTCCACAACTATTTTAGCAGCAAAAGATACATTTGGTGTCTCTGTTTTTTTTCTTCTAATGAATGAACCACTGAAGCACTATTTAATAATGAAAATAGCTGATCTACAAGCTCACAACACCCATACAGATGCTGTGTGTGTGTGTGTGTGTGTGTGTGTGTGTGTGTGTGTGTGTGTGTGTGTGTGTGTGTTCCAATGTTCATGGTCAAAATACACAATTGTATAAGTAATTGCACATGTAGTAGGGTCACAGACTAAGATTATGTGACCATCCTCTGGGAAGGATGGTTTGATGATTGATTTGACCTCTATGGACCCTTTATAAAAGATTTAGCTCCCAGGTCCCTCGCAAAAATCCCGGCATTTTTTGCTAGAGGGCCAAATTCAAAATGGCGACACTTTTTCATACAAGTCAACCATGAGGACACCATTTTAATCATAAGACCTCGTTTTGGCCCCAAAATCCAAGATGGCCACCATCCAGTGGAGTGAAAAAAACTTTTTTGTTTGTTTGTCCATTGTATAATATGCATGGGGGTAGACAAACTCTACCTACAATGGGTTTCATGCCAGCTTGAATAAGGAGCAGTCAAAGAGCAAGGCTTATTTTCATATGTCTTACAATCTACCGCCAAACAAGTCAGTTGTGAATGACATCATGGAAAAGCTATCTAACATCATCATCACAAAACACATGCCCTTTGCCTTTTTAGTGGGAGATCATCCTGTGTACGTCCTAATCACTCTGCTCAAGGCAGAGAACCCAGACAAGTACCATGACATTGTGCCCTTTCTTGGTCCATTCCATACACAGTGTGTGATGATGAGTGCCATAAACAAGCGCTACAAGGGGAGTGAGCTAGGAGAGATACTTGTCGCAGGAGGACTCATTGCTTAGGGATCTGTTGATGCATTATAAAAGGGGGCTGCGTTGCTTGAGGCTGATGTATGAGGCACTTGTGAGTCAGCTGGCCAAGGAGAGGCTGATACCCAACCTAACAGAGGAGACGAGAGAGAATCGGGGGAACCCTTGCTGCTGCTCATGCAGCACTGGAGGATGAGGCTGATCTCAAGAATCTCATCACCAAACTTTTCTCCCATGTAGAGGTCAGTGACATGGCAGACTACTGGTGGGACTTCCTGTCCATGACAGATACGCTAATGCAGAATGTACATGCAGTTCATATCTGCAACTGGGAAGAGTATGTCAGCTCTCTGCGTGCTATGCTGCCGTGGATGGTAGCATACGACAACAATAAGTATGGAAGGTGGCTGCCTGACTTCTGGGCAATGCTGACAGCTCTCCCTGCTGAACAGGTTGCCTTCCTTCGTACTAACTTCACTCAGTCCATCACAGGTAACCCCTATTCCAACATGGCCTGGGACATGTGGATTGAATGTACAATGAACAAGGGCAGCAAAATGAAGTCAGGCTGGCCCTCCATCCTCCAAAACGAAAAGCAGCTGCTGGTGCATTCCAGAAATGTCAACAATGAGGCCCGCATAAGAGCGGCCAAACATGCGGCTCACAACACTCTTGCCACCCGAACAGAAGCCAAGAGGAAGCACACGGAAAGTGGCCCGAAACGGATGCGAGAAGATGAGCAGTGTGTACAGAACCTGATTGCATACATGGATGAGTTTGACTCATTTCCGTTTAATCCAGCCTCATCCACACTTCGCACCCTACAGTCAGCCATGCCTGCCTCTGATGATCTCATTGCGGACTTTAAATCAGCCCATTCTGCAGGAGAGGAGAAGTTGAACATCTTCTTGCGGGACCGGGTGTTCAGTAAGAATAAATCCCTTCATGCACCCGTCAGTTTGAGCAAACGTATTACATTTAATTCCAAGCATGCATGCGTAGAGAAGCCCGGCGAGGAACTCAAGGCAAGAGCTGCTGAAATGGAAAGAAGCGCTCTCAAAGCAGTGATCAACCTGGTTGAAGACAGTCAACTTGTCAAGCTCCCAGAGTTGTTGGAACATCGTGTTGTTGAGGAATGTGTGGACTTATTCAACCCCAATGGCACATACAGGAAGACACAGAAGAGCAAGCTCATCCAGAAGCTCTCTCTCCAAACGATAGATATCAAAGAACCCTATGTCGCTCTCATCGACATGGGCATGATCTGGAGGATGGCAACTCCATCAGCAGAAGATCGGCAGACACAAGACGGCAGCCCATACAAGTGGTTGGACTATGTCCACAAGTTGTCATCCATCATCCATCATCCCGCCATTGTGATGCTCACCGTATCATTTGTGTGAATGACCCATACGATGCAGCATACTCAACGAAAGATAATGAGCGAGACCTGCGCGTACAGGGTAAGGCACATATACCCAACACGTACATGAAATTTAATGACCCCTTCCCCTCTGCCAAGGCATTCAAAACACTACTGTGTAGTGTCAGTAACAAGGAGCGGTTGCAAAAATTAATATGCAGCTACCTCACCGACCTGGCACAGAATGTGAAGGCAGAGATTGTCTACTCTGTTGGCCCACATTGCATCAACGTGTCAACACAACAACCGATGGAAGATTACAGCATTGAACAGTCTGAAGCTGACACCATCCTCTTCACTGTTTATGCAGGTCTGCGGCAGTCAGGCTATAGTGGCCCTATTGTTATTGATGCAGCTGATACGGATGTCTATGTCGCAGCATCGGTCATCTCACGGCAGCTCCTGGGCATGCTGTGCATCAAGAGAAACAAAGAGACAGTTCTCTGCCGTGGCCTGCTGACAGAAGAGATGGCGGACTGCATTGTGCAACTACACTGTTTTACAGGCTATGATGCCAACTCAGGTTTCTATGGCAAAGGAAAAGCATCAGTGTATGACAAGGTGGCAAAGTGCTCTGTGGCAAGGCAGCAGCTCTCACGGTGTGGAGATAGCCTTGACCTTGAGAAGGAGGTAGAACAAGAGCTCTTTGCATTCACGAGACAGGTGATCTATGGAGACAAGAAGAGTATCACCATGGCTGAAGCCCGTGCTGCCAAGTGGAAGACAATGAAGAAAAAAATAATTTATCCGTCTCCCTCCAGATGCAGATAGCCTACACCAACACTGCCTCCGCACCAACTACTTGGCGTATCTAGTGGGAGTTGGTGGGTGGTCGTTGTCGTCCTACACACCTACCTGCACCAGGGCCAGTTGAAGAGGACGAGGAAGTTGAGAGTGAGGAGGAGGATGCAGGGAGGAGGGTGCCTCTGTGATTCTGAGGGCTATACCGGCGGGGGTCATACCCCTGGCAGGTTCAACCAAGCCGGGCAGGTCTCAGGGGAGAGGTCAGACAAAAAGCAGCACCTGGCCCTCCAGGTTGGGGGTTCGGCGTGGGGCTAACAACTCCACCCCGTAAAAATAACTTCAAAAGTAATGTTTTCACTCCACTGGATGGTGGCCATCTTGGATTTTGGGGCCAAAACGAGGTCTTATGATTAAAATGGTGTCAGATTTGGAATCCTCATGGTGGACTTGTATGAAAAAGTGTCTTCATACATGATTCTAGGTCATCTGGATCAAAAGTGAATTTGTGGCTATGGCGTCATTTTGAATTTGGCCCAGCAAAAAATGCCGGGATTTTTGCGAGGGACCTGGGAGCTAAATCATTTATAAAGGGTCCATAGAGGTCAAATCAATCATCAAACCATCCTTCCCAGAGGATGGTCACAGAATCTTAGTCTGTGACCCTACTAATGATAAAATGAATTAAATGATCCTGAGCGGTACGGTACCTGGCTGGTGGCTGCAAGGAATTCTGATGTTCCTGACGATCCCGAGGAGAAACCAGTCACGCCAGAGGCTCTGCACAGATAAACACAGTTCAAAGGGTTACTATAATGCTTCCTATCCATACATTATCCATACATTCTGTAGTCTGATATGACAACATTAAAACATAGACTACCAGGTCTGTACAGTGACTAACAAATACATTAAAACATAGATTACCAGGTCTGTATAGTGGCTAACAAATACAACACATTCAAAATGCATACTTAATTCCCTCTCCGTGTGTAGAAAGATGCATCTAACACCTCACTGCTGATCACCACAGTATGTATATATATATATATATATATATATATATATATATATATATACTGTGTAGGGACCACGTACAGCTGACTCAGACAGGCAATTTCTTCATAAGACGTTAACCTCTGTACTGTAATAATTAAATCTGATATCATATGATGTGTGAGTGACATATTTACTTTTACTCCCCTATTGTATTAGTGTAGTTCTATAAAGAAATGTAGTTTTATGATTTCCATGAAACCATGTGGTTTCAAGGGAATAACCGTCCGATACACAGGTCAGCAAATTTAATGTCAGTAGGTTGGGGTGCAAAACCCAAAGTCAACTGTACTACACCATAGGCTACTGTACGTGGGGATATATAACTGACACTACCGAACTCATAGCTTGTGGCAAACACACGCTAATGAACTTGAAAAGTTACACATCAGCTTCAATTCATTTAATACGATTTAAGATAAATATATGACCTTCGGGTATTGACCATATTCTATCAGTTACTCAACTGCCAAAAGGCCAAATGTATTTATTTTCTATACAATCTCCTATCGGCAGACATCCCTCCTGCTTTGCATAAGATCAGAGCGGGAGGGGAAACCGAATTGGTTACCGCTCTGTCAGACACATTTTGGGATGCAAACCTTCACTTAATGTGGCCCGCATGTTAATATCACAATACTGATATATTATTTAATTTAGATGTTACAATTCCAAACATGCAAACAAGACCCGCTTTAAGAGAGCGTGCGTGCATGTTCCAATGTTCATGGTCAAAATACACAATTATATGAGTAATTGCACATGACAAAATGATCCTGAGCGGTACGGTACCTGGCTGGTGGCTGCAAGGAATTCTGACGATCCCGAGGAGAAACCAGTCATAGGCTCTGCACAGATAAACACAGTTCAAAGGGTTAATATTTTACTATAATGATTCCATACATTCTGTGTAGTCTGACTCTGAAATGACAACATTAAAACATAGATTAGTCTACCAGGCCTGTATAGTGACTAACATTAAAACATAGATTACCAGGCCTGTATAGTGACTAACATTAAAACATAGATTACCAGGCCTGTATAGTGACTAACATTAAAACATAGATTACCAGGCCTGTATAGTGACTAACATTAAAACAGATCACCAGGTCTGTATAGTGACTAACAAATACGAAACACTGCTTTGCAGAACTAAACACAACATTTAAAATACATACTTAATTAACTCTCTCTTGTCCGTGTGTAGAAAGATGATTGTTCCTCGTCAGCGTTGCATCCAACATCTCACTGCTGATCACAGAATATAGGCCTATATATACACACACACCGTGTAATGACCACTGACTCAGTGACTTACAGTACTCGTAAAACTTAAGTGATAAGAAATGTGGGTGGATGATTTCCATGAAACCACGTGGTTTCAAGGAAATTTACCGTCCGATACACAGCTCATTCATGTCAGTGGGCTGGGGTGCAAAAGCAAAAGTGAAACTATAAGAAATGTAGTAGAGTCACAGACTAAGATTCTGTGACCATCCTCTGTCAAGCATGTTTTGATGATTGATTTAACCTCTATGGACCCTTTATAAAAGATTTAGCCCCCAGGTCCCTCGCAAAAATCCCGGCATTTTTTTCTACAGGGCCAAATTCAAAATGGCGTCCGGCGCCATAGCCAAAAATGAACGTTTGATCTAGATGCCCTAGAATCATGTATGAAGACACTTTTCCATACAAGTCAACCATGAGGATTCCAAATCTGACACAATTTTAATCATAAGACCTCGTTTTGGCCCCGAAATTCAAGATGGCCACCATCCAGTAGAGTGAAAACATTACTTTTGTATAGGAAAGCAATCTATTTGGGGGCTGTAATTTTTACAGACACAAAACACATGTGTCAGATAGCATTCTGTCACTGGTTTCTGAATCAACAGATTCAGATGACTCCACCCCCCCACCGCACGCACGCACGCACGCACGCACGCACGCACGCACGCACACACGCACGCACGCACGCACACAAAATGTTTATTTATGTCCACATAAGGAGAAGTACAGGAATACCTTGTACAAAGGACATAAACACTGCCAGTGCAAGTAGTTAAGTAGTATGGGTGTTCATCGCACATTTTGGCCACTGGGGGCGCCAGTGAGTCATTTATGTTAATTTATGTTAATTTATTCATACATTCCATACATTCCATACATTCCATACATTCCACACATTCCCTAAATTCCATAATCATATTGTATATATCATAAAAATCATATTATATTATAATTATTATTATTATTATAATCGTTTTATTTATGTATGTGATGTAATGCCATGCTTTTGTTATTGCTTATTATAAATCGCTCTGGATTAAGAGCTTAAGTGTTTTATATCATTAAATGTTTAAGTCTGCTCCATCTCTCCCTCCCTCTCTCTCTCTCTGTCCCCTGCCTGCGTGTTTTCAGGAAGGGGGGTGTCCCTCAGACAGACAGACATGCCGGCTCCAGGTGTGAATAGAACAATAGAAAGTTTAGATGAACCTCTGGGGGAGTGGGGGTGGGGGATCCCTTATCTTTTAGAAGTGCCAGGTGGCAGTTGTAACCGGGGGGGTGGGGGCCATTCTCTTTGAAGTGCCAGGTGACAGTTGTAAACCCCCTCCCCCCTCAAAACATTGATGTTGTGTTAATGTGTTAATTAGATGTAGTTAAAACCGGGGGTGGGGGATCCCTTATCTTTTTGATGTGCCAGGTGCAGTTGTAAACCCCCTCCCCCCTCATTAGAGGGGGGTGGGGGTCCCCTTCTCTTTGAAAGTGACAGTTGACAGGTGACAGGTACCAGGTGATAGGTGACAGGTGACAGGTGACAGATGACAGCAGCTGACAGCTGACAGGAAAACACACAGCTTGTGTGTTGGTTTAGCCCTAACATTGCAATTTCCAGGTGCATATATACGGTGGAGTATTGGGTGTACAGTAGGGGGTACACTATTGAGTATAGGTATGGAAAAATAAAAGTATGAATAAATTATGCAAATTTAAAAAAGAAAATGAATTTAAGCAAAACTTATAATGAAAAAATGAAAAAATAGAAAATAGAAAATAAAAAACTTAAAAAAAACGTTGAAAAGAAGAAAAACACTTACAAAACATAAAACAAGAAAAAAAAAGTTACAAAACAAGTTAAAAGTTAAAAACTTAAACAAATAAAGAAAATAACTTTTAGTGTAAATGTGGTTTCTCAATTGTACTGCCTATGTACGTGTGAACTCGTAGAGAAGAACGCTTGAACTAGCTTGGGTGTTGTAGATGCCGCAAATATGTTCGAAAAGGTTTGTACAATGGTTAGTTAGAGGGGGTGGTCTACTGTGTGGGTGGGGTGTGTATGGGGGTTGGTCTACTATGTGTAGGTGTAGTCTAGTGTAAATGTGGCGTATAGCTGGTACTGCCGGTTTAAACATCAGGTTGGTCTGCTGTCTAGCTTTTCTTTTTTGTCTAACAGATTTGTCCATTTTATGGTGTAATTCCATTTTTGACCATAGACTATGGATCTAATAATGTAGGTGTAATTCCTCATACAGCCACTACAGACCTGTAGGGGGTTTCAGCCTCCTAGTGCAATTCATCTATTTTATTTTTCGTCCCATTGGTTCAGAGGACACCCCCATGTGGGGACCAAATGGAACCCATTAGATATTTAACTCTTGAGATGCTATCTAACTGTATGCTTGGATGACTGTATGCCTATCTGGCTGCCTTGTGCATGTGCGGAACCACAAAGGGTGTAATATCAGGTTTGCCCATAGGCTGTGAATTTAAGTAATGTAGGTGTAATTCAGATCTACCCCATAGGCTCAATACATACATGAAGGGGGTTATACTTAGCTTGAATATTGACCGGTGTAAATCTAGCCTGTGTAGCCTATCTGTGAACAATTACACAACATACAGAATAGTATGAGAGCCGTAGGTGTTTACGATTATCTGTACGCAGTAACTGGCAGTTTTTACAGTATTACATGGATCCAATATTCTCTGCTATTATTTGGTATCCTTCAGACATCATGAGGCTCTTACATGTAACATATCTGTCCTCTCTAATTATATTACAATATGGTTATGTTATGCTCTTAGGGAACAGTGGTTCGAGCAGTAATTATTGTCTTCAGACATTGTATGATCAGGTTATTAACCAAACATTACAGGTAGTACATCATAATCCCATATGGTCTAGTGGTTTAGGATGCTTGGAGTCTAGCCATGAGACCAAAGTTCGACTCTTGGTGGGGGAAATATAAGTATATGTTTTCAATTATAGTGAAAGTTAATGATATCCACCTAGTGGGGAATTTCTATAGATGTTGATCAACCAGTCATGCAAACGATTTCAGCACCATAGATAGCATTATGCCCCTATTGTTAGGACTGTTAGTACACCTTATGAAGACACAGAACTCTATAGTGCATACGTATTGGTTCATCATACAGATATTCCACTGATGGATTGATGGTAGGTTACTAGTTAGCGTATGATTCATGTTGATAATCTTTTGAAAAATGTGATTTTACGGGGGTTCATATGGTAAAATGCCTAAATTGTAAATTGTAAACTATATAACAATACTATATACAGCATCACATACACAAAAATTATACAAAAACAAACAACAATCATACAACAGCAGAAAAACAAGACAATACGTGACACAACAAACACAAAATACTAAAACAAAATAAATAAACTACACAGCAGACAAAACAAAAACTTGACAAAGCACAACACCACAAAAACTGGACAAAACACAACAAAACAAAACACCCATTAAACAAATATCATGACACAAAAGCAAAAATACTAAAACAAAAATCAAAAAGCTACACATCAGACATAACAAAAACTTGATAAAACAAAAACCATGTCAAAACAAAAAACACAAAACATACATTAAACAAATATCATGACACAAATGAAAAACAAAATAAATAAACTACACAGCAGACAAAACAAAAACTTGACAAAGCACAACACCACAAAAAAACTTGACAAAACAAACCTTTCAAAACACAAAACACACACGAAACAAAATCAAAAACTGGACAAAACACAACCAAACAAAAAACTTGACAAAACACAACACAAACAAAAAATACTAAAACAAATATCATGACACAAACGTAAAAATAAATAAAATAAACTACACTTCAGACAAAACAAACTTGACAAAACAAAAACACAAAACACACATTAAACAAACATCATGACACAAAAACAAAACAAAAATTATACAACAGCAGAAAACAAAACAAAAATGACACATAGCAAACAGCAAAAAACATAACACAGCAACAATACGAAACAAAATCAAAAAGGCTACACACCAGACAAAACAAACACGAAACAAAATCAAAAACTGGACAAAACACAACAAAACAAAAACTTGACAAAACACAACACAAACAAAAAATACTAAAACAAATATCATGACACAAAAGTAAACAAAATAAATAAACTACACATCAGACAAAACAAACTTTTTCAAAACAAAAACACAAAACACACATTAAACAAACATCATGACACAAAAACAAAACAAAAATTATACAACAGCAGAAAACAAAACAAAAATCACACAAAGCAAACAGCAAAAAACATAACACAGCAACAATACGAAACAAAATCAAAAGGCTACACACCAGACAAGACAATATGTAACAAACACATGTGATAAAAACAAAATCTAAAACTGGACAAAACACAACAAAACAAAAACTTGACAAAACACAACACAAACAAAAAATACTAAAACAAAAATAAATAAACTACACAGCAGACAAAACAAACTTGACAAAACAAAAAACTTTTTCAAAACAAAAACACAAAACACACTTTAAACAAACATCATGACACAAAAACAAAACAAAAATTATACAACAGCAGACAACACAACACAAAAATAATAACTTGACATTGTAGTATATGACTAAACGTGTAGCTAGATGGAATAGGGGGGTGTACACAGACATGACCTGATACCATACATGTCCAGATCAGGCAGTTATAGCACCACCAGCAGGTGGTTTTTGCTAAAACCCATTTTATTTTGGAGCAAAATGGCTCAAATCATCAGATACCCTCCACGGCTAAGAAGAAAGGGACTGCTATCATGAGGCCCACAACCTGACAGGGCCGGTTTTTATCTAGTATCTAGGCTAGTTTCATCTATATAGTTGTATCTAGTATACAAGCTTTTGCTCAATATTACAAATTATTTACAGTTTTTATTTTATTTGTAATGATAAGATGTTTTTTGGAGAAAACGTATAATTCCTACATAGGCAGGGGTTATCGATGTATACAAAAACATCTACGCGGATCAATTATCCTGGGATTATTTTTACTTCTAAGATTATATTCTTGAAAAAGTTGCTAAACTCTGTGGTTAAATGCTAAACGCCTATTGTTTTCTAGATCTACAGTGATATGTATAGATAGTTTCGTCAGTGATAGATAGTAAATCCTTCACCATCAATCACCAGGCATTTTTGACTCATTCACTCAGTTGTTCTCTCCCATTATATTATGACTAGTACATTATTCAACCAATACCAATAACTATTAACTAATAACTATTTTGCCAACTAAATTTGGAATAATTGTTAATTTCGGTTAATGTTAATGTTCTCTATCCATTTTGTAAATGTGCAAACCTCTGTAATGGTAAAAGACCCCCATACTTCACCATTCCCCCTGTGGGTAGATAATTACAGAGCCAACAGCGCCCTAACAGCATCCTAACAGCATCCTCCATCTGATTTCACCAGCCAATGGTCTATATGGTCTATCAGAGATACAGGACAGCAACATTTTTGAGTATTGGGTATTCTGAGTACATACACAAATTAACCTGACATATCCAACACTCATTTACCATTACATTCTGATTAAAACATGGTTTTCCCCCCTATTATCTCACTAAATTGATCCCTAGGGGGGGTATTGTACGGAAAAAAAGCACACACCTAGGGCATGAAATCTGATGTGGAACACCGTATCTTAACATCTTAGTCAAAATAATAGGCTAAATCAGCATAGTAGTTCTCAATCCTGGCTGAGGATAGTAGGTAAATTAGGTCACTAGATCATTTGCACACCCAAAGTTGCTGTGAAACTTCACAATATACAATAAATATATATATATTTATGTTAGGGCCCTAGTAAAATATAGTGTAAGGGGTGCATGGGGGTAAATAAATAGGCATTTTCGGTTTATAAAGACCTAAAGAGCTCTGAAGATATTGTATTCATTGTTAAAGCTCTGCATAATATAGATCCAGCTACCACTTATTGCACACTAAGGGCTGATTGTTTTAATGATAGACACAATATTTCTGACTTTTGACACCATGATATATGACTTGGGTACTCGCTGTCACAACTGGGTCAATAAAAAATATACCAATTATGTACAGATGTTGGTGTCTCTGCATCTTTACACAAAAATATTATAGCGTTAGGCGTGATGAAGACGATCATTGTATGAATTCTATCAGGGGTTTTCTAGGGGAAGTTTTGAAAAGAGTCAACAAGTTGACACATTATACTTGAAAATACTACATTCAAGTTGTTTATGTTTGGGCAAGGGTCACAATTTCACACAAATTACTCCCCCATCACTGGGGAACACAGTCATGTGGACACAGTCACTGTAAGTTTTACATACATAAACTATGTTGTTCATGGTGTAAATAAAAATATTATACATTGAGTCACTAATATGACTTAATATAATACCCCTTTTGACTAGACCCAATCACTCTTTGTATCACCAAATTCTTCTATTGGTGTCTATTCTACACACAAAGTATGAAGTGAAATGCTAAACCCCTCAAAAGAGACTGACCCTAAACCAAGCCAAGCTACCAGAGCTGTTTCATAAAACAGATACTGATGTTAAACACATACAATGTTGCAGAAATGATTTGCACTAACAAAATGACAACAAAATATACACATTTTTATGATTACATATTTTATTACGACTGCATATTTAGGAATATTCACAGTAGGCACTGTAGATGGTACACAATATCAGACCAATATTTGTCTCAATACAGTACATACAACATACAATGTGTACAATGTAATAATACGAGGGCAGAAAACTGTATGCAATATATGCAACTATACAATTGTTTCATTATATGCATAACTTATACGTGCCGCATTAGTTATGTCTTTGATTTTTGCGTGTATATAGGGTAAATCCTTCAGGTCATGCAGAAAACATATGCATTCTCCATGGATTCTTGACAGTGGTGCTACAATTCCGTGAGTTTCCAATACCTTCATAACCCTAGGTATAAATTCATCAGTCCATAGCTTGTTCGTTAAATCTTTAAAATGATTGTAGAAGTAATATCTAGGTGTAACACCCAAACACGGGTGGTCGGTTTGGTTAGAATGGTTTATCTGACAACCGTTGCAACTTTCTCTCATCTGTTCAGTTATAGCCTTTTCGAGTAGTTGCACAATTCGTATTTTCATAATATCTATATATATACTGTGCTGATCACCCAGTCATTCTCATCCATAGTCAGGGGGCAAATTCACTGGGGATGGCGTCGAAAGCACTGTTGAGGTGGTTGGAGTGTCATGGGGAACGGGTGAATTTGTGGATAATAGGCCTACCCTCTCAAAATATTCAGCGTCCCCTGTATCATAGCCCCAAAATGCTATCTCATCATATTCAGCGTCTTCGTCCGTATCATCATATTCATCTATTTTTTGTCTATTCTATACACAAAAAATAGATGAATATGATGATACGGACGAAGACGCTGAATATGATGAGATAGCATTTTGGGGCTATGATACAGGGGACGCTGAATATTTTGAGAGGGTAGGCCTATTATCCACAAATTCACCCGTTCCCCATGACACTCCAACCACCTCAACAGTGCTTTCGACGCCATCCCCAGTGAATTTGCCCCCTGACTATGGATGAGAATGACTGGGTGATCAGCACAGTATATATATAGATATTATGAAAATACGAATTGTGCAACTACTCGAAAAGGCTATAACTGAACAGATGAGAGAAAGTTGCAACGGTTGTCAGATAAACCATTCTAACCAAACCGACCACCCGTGTTTGGGTGTTACACCTAGATATTACTTCTACAATCATTTTAAAGATTTAACGAACAAGCTATGGACTGATGAATTTATACCTAGGGTTATGAAGGTATTGGAAACTCACGGAATTGTAGCACCACTGTCAAGAATCCATGGAGTATGCATATGTTTTCTGCATGACCTGAAGGATTTACCCTATATACACGCAAAAATCAAAGACATAACTAATGCGGCACGTATAAGTTATGCATATAATGAAACAATTGTATAGTTGCATATATTGCATACAGTTTTCTGCCCTCGTATTATTACATTGTACACATTGTATGTTGTATGTACTGTATTGAGACAAATATTGGTCTGATATTGTGTACCATCTACAGTGCCTACTGTGAATATTCCTAAATATGCAGTCGTAATAAAATATGTAATCATAAAAATGTGTATATTTTGTTGTCATTTTGTTAGTGCAAATCATTTCTGCAACATTGTATGTGTTTAACATCAGTATCTGTTTTATGAAACAGCTCTGGTAGCTTGGCTTGGTTTAGGGTCAGTCTCTTTTGAGGGGTTTAGCATTTCACTTCATACTTTGTGTGTAGAATAGACACCAATAGAAGAATTTGGTGATACAAAGAGTGATTGGGTCTAGTCAAAAGGGGTATTATATTAAGTCATATTAGTGACTCAATGTATAATATTTTTATTTACACCATGAACAACATAGTTTATGTATGTAAAACTTACAGTGACTGTGTCCACATGACTGTGTTCCCCAGTGATGGGGGAGTAATTTGTGTGAAATTGTGACCCTTGCCCAAACATAAACAACTTGAATGTAGTATTTTCAAGTATAATGTGTCAACTTGTTGACTCTTTTCAAAACTTCCCCTAGAAAACCCCTGATAGAATTCATACAATGATCGTCTTCATCACGCCTAACGCTATAATATTTTTGTGTAAAGATGCAGAGACACCAACATCTGTACATAATTGGTATATTTTTTATTGACCCAGTTGTGACAGCGAGTACCCAAGTCATATATCATGGTGTCAAAAGTCAGAAATATTGTGTCTATCATTAAAACAATCAGCCCTTAGTGTGCAATAAGTGGTAGCTGGATCTATATTATGCAGAGCTTTAACAATGAATACAATATCTTCAGAGCTCTTTAGGTCTTTATAAACCGAAAATGCCTATTTATTTACCCCCATGCACCCCTTACACTATATTTTACTAGGGCCCTAACATAAATATATATATATTTATTGTATATTGTGAAGTTTCACAGCAACTTTGGGTGTGCAAATGATCTAGTGACCTAATTTACCTACTATCCTCAGCCAGGATTGAGAACTACTATGCTGATTTAGCCTATTATTTTGACTAAGATGTTAAGATACGGTGTTCCACATCAGATTTCATGCCCTAGGTGTGTGCTTTTTTTCCGTACAATACCCCCCCTAGGGATCAATTTAGTGAGATAATAGGGGGGAAAACCATGTTTTAATCAGAATGTAATGGTAAATGAGTGTTGGATATGTCAGGTTAATTTGTGTATGTACTCAGAATACCCAATACTCAAAAATGTTGCTGTCCTGTATCTCTGATAGACCATATAGACCATTGGCTGGTGAAATCAGATGGAGGATGCTGTTAGGATGCTGTTAGGGCGCTGTTGGCTCTGTAATTATCTACCCACAGGGGGAATGGTGAAGTATGGGGGTCTTTTACCATTACAGAGGTTTGCACATTTACAAAATGGATAGAGAACATTAACATAACCGAAATTAACAATTATTCCAAATTTAGTTGGCAAAATAGTTATTAGTTAATAGTTATTGGTATTGGTTGAATAATGTACTAGTCATAATATAATGGGAGAGAACAACTGAGTGAATGAGTCAAAAATGCCTGGTGATTGATGGTGAAGGATTTACTATCTATCACTGACGAAACTATCTATACATATCACTGTAGATCTAGAAAACAATAGGCGTTTAGCATTTAACCACAGAGTTTAGCAACTTTTTCAAGAATATAATCTTAGAAGTAAAAATAATCCCAGGATAATTGATCCGCGTAGATGTTTTTGTATACATCGATAACCCCTGCCTATGTAGGAATTATACGTTTTCTCCAAAAAACATCTTATCATTACAAATAAAATAAAAACTGTAAATAATTTGTAATATTGAGCAAAAGCTTGTATACTAGATACAACTATATAGATGAAACTAGCCTAGATACTAGATAAAAACCGGCCCTGTCAGGTTGTGGGCCTCATGATAGCAGTCCCTTTCTTCTTAGCCGTGGAGGGTATCTGATGATTTGAGCCATTTTGCTCCAAAATAAAATGGGTTTTAGCAAAAACCACCTGCTGGTGGTGCTATAACTGCCTGATCTGGACATGTATGGTATCAGGTCATGTCTGTGTACACCCCCCTATTCCATCTAGCTACACGTTTAGTCATATACTACAATGTCAAGTTATTATTTTTGTGTTGTGTTGTCTGCTGTTGTATAATTTTTGTTTTGTTTTTGTGTCATGATGTTTGTTTAAAGTGTGTTTTGTGTTTTTGTTTTGAAAAAGTTTTTTGTTTTGTCAAGTTTGTTTTGTCTGCTGTGTAGTTTATTTATTTTTGTTTTAGTATTTTTTGTTTGTGTTGTGTTTTGTCAAGTTTTTGTTTTGTTGTGTTTTGTCCAGTTTTTGATTTTGTTTTTATCACATGTGTTTGTTACATATTGTCTTGTCTGGTGTGTAGCCTTTTGATTTTGTTTCGTATTGTTGCTGTGTTATGTTTTTTGCTGTTTGCTTTGTGTGATTTTTGTTTTGTTTTCTGCTGTTGTATAATTTTTGTTTTGTTTTTGTGTCATGATGTTTGTTTAATGTGTGTTTTGTGTTTTTGTTTTGAAAAAGTTTGTTTTGTCTGATGTGTAGTTTATTTATTTTGTTTACTTTTGTGTCATGATATTTGTTTTAGTATTTTTTGTTTGTGTTGTGTTTTGTCAAGTTTTTGTTTTGTTGTGTTTTGTCCAGTTTTTGATTTTGTTTCGTGTTTGTTTTGTCTGGTGTGTAGCCTTTTTGATTTTGTTTCGTATTGTTGCTGTGTTATGTTTTTTGCTGTTTGCTATGTGTCATTTTTGTTTTGTTTTCTGCTGTTGTATAATTTTTGTTTTGTTTTTGTGTCATGATGTTTGTTTAATGTGTGTTTTGTGTTTTTGTTTTGTCAAGTTTGTTTTGTCTGAAGTGTAGTTTATTTTATTTATTTTTACGTTTGTGTCATGATATTTGTTTTAGTATTTTTTGTTTGTGTTGTGTTTTGTCAAGTTTTTTGTTTGGTTGTGTTTTGTCCAGTTTTTGATTTTGTTTCGTGTGTGTTTTGTGTTTTGAAAGGTTTGTTTTGTCAAGTTTTTTTGTGGTGTTGTGCTTTGTCAAGTTTTAGTTTTGTCTGCTGTGTAGTTTATTTATTTTGTTTTTCATTTGTGTCATGATATTTGTTTAATGTATGTTTTGTGTTTTTTGTTTTGACATGGTTTTTGTTTTATCAAGTTTTTGTTATGTCTGATGTGTAGCTTTTTGATTTTTGTTTTAGTATTTTTGCTTTTGTGTCATGATATTTGTTTAATGGGTGTTTTGTTTTGTTGTGTTTTGTCCAGTTTTTGTGGTGTTGTGCTTTGTCAAGTTTTTGTTTTGTCTGCTGTGTAGTTTATTTATTTTGTTTTAGTATTTTGTGTTTGTTGTGTCACGTATTGTCTTGTTTTTCTGCTGTTGTATGATTGTTGTTTGTTTTTGTATAATTTTTGTGTATGTGATGCTGTATATAGTATTGTTATATAGTTTACAATTTACAATTTAGGCATTTTACCATATGAACCCCCGTAAAATCACATTTTTCAAAAGATTATCAACATGAATCATACGCTAACTAGTAACCTACCATCAATCCATCAGTGGAATATCTGTATGATGAACCAATACGTATGCACTATAGAGTTCTGTGTCTTCATAAGGTGTACTAACAGTCCTAACAATAGGGGCATAATGCTATCTATGGTGCTGAAATCGTTTGCATGACTGGTTGATCAACATCTATAGAAATTCCCCACTAGGTGGATATCATTAACTTTCACTATAATTGAAAACATATACTTATATTTCCCCCACCAAGAGTCGAACTTTGGTCTCATGGCTAGACTCCAAGCATCCTAAACCACTAGACCATATGGGATTATGATGTACTACCTGTAATGTTTGGTTAATAACCTGATCATACAATGTCTGAAGACAATAATTACTGCTCGAACCACTGTTCCCTAAGAGCATAACATAACCATATTGTAATATAATTAGAGAGGACAGATATGTTACATGTAAGAGCCTCATGATGTCTGAAGGATACCAAATAATAGCAGAGAATATTGGATCCATGTAATACTGTAAAAACTGCCAGTTACTGCGTACAGATAATCGTAAACACCTACGGCTCTCATACTATTCTGTATGTTGTGTAATTGTTCACAGATAGGCTACACAGGCTAGATTTACACCGGTCAATATTCAAGCTAAGTATAACCCCCTTCATGTATGTATTGAGCCTATGGGGTAGATCTGAATTACACCTACATTACTTAAATTCACAGCCTATGGGCAAACCTGATATTACACCCTTTGTGGTTCCGCACATGCACAAGGCAGCCAGATAGGCATACAGTCATCCAAGCATACAGTTAGATAGCATCTCAAGAGTTAAATATCTAATGGGTTCCATTTGGTCCCCACATGGGGGTGTCCTCTGAACCAATGGGACGAAAAATAAAATAGATGAATTGCACTAGGAGGCTGAAACCCCCTACAGGTCTGTAGTGGCTGTATGAGGAATTACACCTACATTATTAGATCCATAGTCTATGGTCAAAAATGGAATTACACCATAAAATGGACAAATCTGTTAGACAAAAAAGAAAAGCTAGACAGCAGACCAACCTGATGTTTAAACCGGCAGTACCAGCTATACGCCACATTTACACTAGACTACACCTACACATAGTAGACCAACCCCCATACACACCCCACCCACACAGTAGACCACCCCCTCTAACTAACCATTGTACAAACCTTTTCGAACATATTTGCGGCATCTACAACACCCAAGCTAGTTCAAGCGTTCTTCTCTACGAGTTCACACGTACATAGGCAGTACAATTGAGAAACCACATTTACACTAAAAGTTATTTTCTTTATTTGTTTAAGTTTTTAACTTTTAACTTGTTTTGTAACTTTTTTTTTCTTGTTTTATGTTTTGTAAGTGTTTTTCTTCTTTTCAACGTTTTTTTTAAGTTTTTTATTTTCTATTTTCTATTTTTTCATTTTTTCATTATAAGTTTTGCTTAAATTCATTTTCTTTTTTAAATTTGCATAATTTATTCATACTTTTATTTTTCCATACCTATACTCAATAGTGTACCCCCTACTGTACACCCAATACTCCACCGTATATATGCACCTGGAAATTGCAATGTTAGGGCTAAACCAACACACAAGCTGTGTGTTTTCCTGTCAGCTGTCAGCTGCTGTCATCTGTCACCTGTCACCTGTCACCTATCACCTGGTACCTGTCACCTGTCAACTGTCACTTTCAAAGAGAAGGGGACCCCCACCCCCCTCTAATGAGGGGGGAGGGGGTTTACAACTGCACCTGGCACATCAAAAAGATAAGGGATCCCCCACCCCCGGTTTTAACTACATCTAATTAACACATTAACACAACATCAATGTTTTGAGGGGGGAGGGGGTTTACAACTGTCACCTGGCACTTCAAAGAGAATGGCCCCCACCCCCCCGGTTACAACTGCCACCTGGCACTTCTAAAAGATAAGGGATCCCCCACCCCCACTCCCCCAGAGGTTCATCTAAACTTTCTATTGTTCTATTCACACCTGGAGCCGGCATGTCTGTCTGTCTGAGGGACACCCCCCTTCCTGAAAACACGCAGGCAGGGGACAGAGAGAGAGAGAGGGAGGGAGAGATGGAGCAGACTTAAACATTTAATGATATAAAACACTTAAGCTCTTAATCCAGAGCGATTTATAATAAGCAATAACAAAAGCATGGCATTACATCACATACATAAATAAAACGATTATAATAATAATAATAATTATAATATAATATGATTTTTATGATATATACAATATGATTATGGAATTTAGGGAATGTGTGGAATGTATGGAATGTATGGAATGTATGGAATGTATGGAATGTATGAATACATTAACATAAATTAACATAAATGACTCACTGGCGCCCCCAGTGGCCAAAATGTGCGATGAACACCCATACTACTTAACTACTAGTGCAGTTTCACAGTGGGAGAGCAGCCAGTTACAACGTGCATAGACGGCAAAGCATCGTTACATACAGTACAGCTGACATGTCGGACACAGGGCAGCAGACATAAATCATGGATAAAGGAAACAACGCCTCCTCCAAATTGAGCGGCTTCCTATAATGGCTGAAACTGAGCAGTACCTCGCTAACTGCTTGGATCTCCTTTTGGAAAGGCCGGCCATTTGTAAGCCCCTCACAACCAACTTATGCACATGCCCTAGGCTGCCAAAGATAAAAACTAAAAGTTTACATCTGTAGCCTAGCTGTGAGATGGTCTGCACTAGCTGTTGATACTTCAGCACTTTGGTTAGAAAGGCTTCTTCCAGGCTATAGTCTGTCTGTCTGTCTGTCTGTCTGTCTGTCTGTCTGTCTGTCTGTCTGTCTGTCTGTCTGTCTGTCTGTCTGTCTGTCTGACACACACACACACACACACACACACACACACACACACACACACACACACACACACACACACACACACACACACACACACACACACACACACACACACACACACACACACACACACACACACACACACACACACACACACACACACGTCTCTGACCTCAGCCTGCCCTGGTTTAAGTGCTGCTGACTCCAGCACCCTCCATCTCATTGTTGTCAGTAGCTTCTTACTCTCTTAATTGCAACTCATTAGTTTCAAGGTTGCAGCACCAACACTATTCCTGACGAAGGAAAGCACATCCTTAATATATTTACCACACAGAGCGCTCTCTCTCTCTCTCTCTCTCATGATCAATTTAAGGATTAATGTCTTCAACTAACTTGAGTCTTGTCTAATCTCACGCACAACATGAACCCTGGCCATTGCTATTTTGTACACATTTCAGTTAATTTGTAATTGTGGTAATATTTCCCGAAAAGATTAATGTGTGTGCCAAAGGTTATATTAAACATATTGACCACATGGAGCCAATGGGCTTTGCCATACATTGTCTCTGTAGGATGGAAACCTCATACCTAACTTCAGATTTGGGCACCCTAACATGTGGTCTTTAAGTGGTGGGCCTGTGGTCATCTTAGTGGCTAGGAGGTCCAGTGAAAGGCCTACATACTCTCCCAAGATGGAGGAACAACATTTTACAATCTGGGAACCCTTATAGGCCTTTGTATGGCTACAGTGCGACTGGTTCAATCCTACCCTAAATCTAGGCCTAAAACGTGACACCTCAAAGTGGGGTACATTGCATCCACTGGTCAATCCAAGGGCCTACCACTCCACTCTCTTGATATGTTCTTTCCCAACTCTTGGAGAGTATGTAGGTCTTTCCCTGGACCTTCTAGCGGCTAGACGGTCCAGGGAAAGTCCTACATTGTAGGACTAGTAGCATGCCAAAGTTTGTGCTATTGCCATTGAGAATGCATTGGGCGTTTAAGTTAAATAACTCAGAAACTACAAATCATTTCAAAGTAAAAAGTTCCAGCATTTGTCTTCACAGTAAGCTGAATTATAAAATGTGTGAATGGAGTTTCTAGGTGAAAGTGATTTTTTACGTGCCATCGAGCCCCATTATAAATGTATCAAATTTGAAAGCACTATATTTCTAAAACTATGAAACATTTCAAAGATTCCATTTCAGGCAAACATGTCCACTGTAAGATGAACCTAAATAGGTTTGAATGGGGTTTCTATACGTGTAAGTATGTAGGATTAGTAGCATGCCAAAGTTTGTGCTATTGCCATTGAGAATGCATTGGGCGTTTAAGTTAAATAACTCAGAAACTACAAATCATTTCAAAGTAAAAAGTTCCAGCATGTGTCTCCACAGTAAGCTGAATTATAAAATGTGTGAATAGAGTTTCTAGGTGAAAGTAATTTTTTGACGTGCCATAGAGCTGCCATTGAGCCCCATTATACATTTCTAAAATTTGAAACAATTTACAATTTACAATTTAGGCATTTAGCAGACGCTCTTAATCCAGAGCGACTTACATTAAGCAATAACAAAAGCATGGCATACATCACATATATAAAAAGTAGTTATCATGAATCATGCGTAAATTAAGAACGTAACAGTGGAGTATCTATGTTGAAAGCACTATATTTCTAAAACTATGAAACATTTCAAAGATTCCTTTTCAGGCAAACATGTCCACCGTAAGATGAACCTAAATAGGTTTGAATGGGGTTTCTAGGTGTAAGTATGTAGGACTAGTAGCATGCCAAAGTTTGTGCTATTGCCATTGAGAATGCATTGGGCGTTTAAGTTAAATACGGGGAGGAAATATGACAGCAAACTGCCTGTCATATTTTCTCCCTATTCCAAAGCCCCCCCAGGTACATTATATATTTAAACTATTTTTAGCAATGGTGAACTTATTTTTTCAGTGGGTAGATCTTGTTGAGCTGGTCATTTTGAAAGTAGATCTCACGTCATAAATGTGTGGGCACCCCTGTTCTAGCCCCTAGGATGACCCGAGGGCCACCACTTAAAAAACACATGCTACGGTGCCCAAATCTGAATTTAGGTGCTCAAATGAACTCAAACTGAAGCAATTCAGTAAAGGCCAACACTTCCTCCTGGGGTCATTTTAGGGGCTGGGACCTCCAGTAAAAGGCCTAAATAGTCTCCAAGAGTTGGGGAACAACATATCAAGAGAGTGGAGTGGTAGGCCCTTGGATTGACCCAGGACCAGTGATTAAATGTACCCCACTGAAAAATAGCTGATCTACAAGCTCGTAGCGTGGCACTCGGTGCCGCACTACGAGCTTGTAGATCTGCCCAAAGTTGAAGGGCTTCAACCTTGGGTACTGGGTAGCTGAAGTTGAAGCTCTGCCCTTCAACTTTGGGCACTTTTACATGTAGGCTGAACCAAAGTTGAAACAGTTGCAAGGGGGACATCTTTGGGCATGGGGTCCTCATCGTTGGATATGTTGTTCCCACAACCAAGAAGAGTATTTTACCCTTTACTGGAGGTCCTAGGCCCTAAAATGACCCCATGAGGAAGCGTTGACCTTTACTGAATTGATTCAGTTTCAGTTCATTTGACCACCTAACTTCAGATGTGGGCATAATTACACCATTGCTTCAGTTCATTTGACAACCTTCTTTCAACTTTGGGCACTTTTACATGTAGGCTGACCCAAAGTTGAAACAGTTGCCAGGGGGACATCTTTGGGCCTGCGACTTGAAGAGCAGGCACAGACGGACAGAAACTAACATTTTCTCATGCAAATAAAGCTCCTTTGATTTGAATCACTTGCGACATAATGCGGCGGCATGTGCCAACGTGCAACGGGACATATCAGACCGCTGCGGCAAACGCTAAAACAGATTCATTGCATCTCAAATCATTGGTGTGGTTTGGGCTTTAGACTAAACGTACAGCCTCTGTCCCGCCGGTCATGCACCAATGCCTCTGTGAATAAAGTGCTAATGAGTCTGACTTTAACACACTCACACTCCTGCCTCCTGCTTGACCACTTTCTGGCTCCTAATCTCTTTTCCGACTAAATCAATGGTTCTTCTCGACCTTTTCTGGATCAGGGCCCACCCATCCGACCACATCATGATGTGGTGGGATGTTCGGCTGCGTGCGTTTTTAGAGCATGCTTATGATCAATCGATTGTTTTCTGGCTTGGATCAATGAAACTGACATAGTATAGGCGACTTTAAGTTCCTATTCATCATCGGTATAACAAAACGAGTAATTATTTTATTGTAATCTGAGTGTTTTTGGCAATTATTTTGCAATACTTGCAATGAATTGCAATGAATTGCATATTTATAGCACTTTTCCAAGTGCTCAAAGTGCTTTACAATGGTTCATTCATTCATACATTGGGAGGTCAAGCAGCGAACAGTCGATGCCAGCGTCCTCACTTCCCACATTCACACACCAATGGTGGCGAGCTCACACCGACTAACTCATTGGAGGCAATGTGGTGTTCAGTCAGTGTCTTGCCCAAGGACACTTCGACATGTGGACAGGAGGAGCCGGGATTCGAACCGCCGACCCAGGGATCATTGGACGACCTGCTCTACCTCCTGAGCCACAGCCGCCCTACAATACCCTCACCCAGGTTTTAATTTGTTGCCTTCTGCCGTACCCTCGCATCCCTCTGTCTCTCTTTCTCCTCTTCCATCCCTCCATCTCATCTCTCCTCCTCTGCCCCATCATCAGCGTCCCTCCATCCCTCCAGTGGCCTCTACGGGGCCACTAACGAGGTGGGGCTCAGCCTGGTGTGTCAGATGGAGCCAGCTGCAGTGGCAATGCGGATCTAAATGGATCTAATCAGTCCTAATAGGACGGGGGACATATCAATCCCCACCGCTGTCAACCAGGGGGGGGGGGGGACAAGAGGTCACCTTCATGCCCTGCTGGTGCTTTTTAGGCTAATCGCACACGAATGCACGCGCGCACACACACATGCTGTCCCATAGGCATAGGGTACGTCAGCTGCTCTGTTTGTGTGTGTGTGTGTGTGTGTGTGTGTGTGTGTGTGTGTGTGTGTGTGTGTGTGTGTGTGTGTGTGTGTGTGTGTGTGTTATGAAAATTGCAAAGATATAATCGTCCGGGTGAAAATCACCCATGTTTAATAATAATAAACTTTAATAATAAACTTTATTTGTATAGCACCTTTCATACATAAATGCAGCTGAAAGTGCTTCACAGGGCAGGACACAAAAATAGAATACAATAAAACACAGTCAAGTAGTTAAAATGATAGAACAATGGCAAAGAACAAAATAAAAGTATAAAAACATAGAGAAAAAATAAATAAAAACACAGCATGCAGCAAATCAGTCAGGACAGAGTAGGAACGCAGATATTAAAACTCAACTAAAAGCAAGAGTGAAGAGGTGAGTCTTGAGTTGAGATTTAAAAATGTCTACAGAGGGTGCGTGTCTGAGCTGGAATGGTAATTTATTCCAGGCTGTTGGGCCCTAGAAGCAAAAAGCTGCCTCACCATATTTTTTTGTGTTCTAGGGTTAAATAAAGAATCTACCGTATGAACATGCCGGCAGACGGAGGTGGGCTTTTTCACTTTCGGTTCATTTGCTACTCGTTGGCCTACAGTAGCAACCCAGACCTATTCATAGGGAGGTGAAGAGCACGATCAAACTCAATCAAACTCACATCAAAAAATAAATTAAAATAAATCAAAAGTAATTGGCGATGTGGACCTCAGAGCTTTCATCAGTGGCACAGAATGAGTTAGCACGGAGCTTTGATCATAAGAAGCACTACAAGCATTAGCTCCACTCAAGGTCAAGGTAAACTTTATTGTCCACAAGGGAAATTTGTCGGTAACACTGGTGTTATGATTAAGCTCATAAAGCATAATGATTATTTATAAGCGCTTATAAATATAATTATACGTGTTTATGAGAAGATTATAATATCTTATAAGTGTGTTCATAATGTGTTATAAACGTGGGATGCATAGCAAGTGTTACCGTCTGGGCCATCGACCCCGCGCAGCTTGAAACTCTGGCGCTCAACCTGGCGGGGCACCTGTGCCAAGGGCAATCTCACACATAAGAAACAGACGTGCCCAGCAACACCAGAGGGAAGCCGGCATTCCTCCAACATCCAGGCTCCACCTGACCCACCTGCAGACGGATCTGCGGCTCACGCATCTGCCTCAACAGCTACATCAAGTGGCATCAACGACCCAAAGCAAGCGTCATCATCGTACACGATGGACAGCTAAGATGAGATGAGTGTGTGTGTGTGTGTGTGTGTGTGTGTGTGTGCGCGCGTGCACGCCCGCAAGCCGTGTACATGCACGTACTGTACGTGCACAACCAGAATCAACGGTAGAAGAGTGAGTGAGTGTCATAAAATAACCAGTAACGTTAATAAAGAAGGTGTCTCTGGATAATTAAGCACACAGGCCCATAAAAGCACCAGTTCCCAGCATCAGAGAACCATACTGATCTATCTCTCTCTCTCTCTCTGTCTCTGTCTCTGTCTGTCTCTCTCTCTCTCCTAAACTGTATATTCTGGATGTCAGGCAGAAACCTCACATCTCCAAAGTTTTACCTTTTTTATTTTGACTTATACTTACTTATGTGAGCTCGTAGAGCGTCTATTTTCACTATCCTTCTGTCAGTTTATTTTGACATATACTTACTTATGTGAGCTCGTAGAGCGTCTATTTTCACTATCCTTCTGTCAGTTTATTTTGACATATACTTACTTATGTGAGCTCGTAGAGCGTCTATTTTCACTATCCTTCTGTCAGTTTATTTTGACATATACTTACTTATGTGAGCTCGTAGAGCGTCTATTTTCACTATCCTTCTGTCAGTTTATTTTGACATATACTTACTTATGTGAGCTCGTAGAGCGTCTATTTTCACTATCCTTCTGTCAGTTTTCGATCCATTTCCTGTAAAGTAACCGATTTGGACATAATGGTTTCCACCCGACAGAGACGATATATTCTGGATGGCTGCTGTAGCCAAGTCATTCATACCTTTCTTATTCCCCCACCCCAGTATGTCCTATATTATCTAATATTAACTACAGTATATCCTATACCTCATTAACCCAGGCACTATACTTTATCACTTACTGTACAGTGGTGCGTATTACCCTGCCCTAGTGGGACCGTATACTTTAAAATGTTTTATCACCCACTTGTATTGCATTTTGTATTATATACGGTACATGCTGGACTCTCTTTCTCTCTGCATAATCTGTCTGTCCACAATAACCTACCTGACCTGGCGGAGTTCACCTCATATGCTCCCTCCACTGTTACCAGTGATGTTATGCCTGGTGTGTGTGTGTGTGTGCGTGTGTGTGTGTGTGTGTGTGTGTGTGTGTGTGTGTGTGTGTGTGTGTGTGTATGTCCTTGCGCGAGTGAGTGAGTAAACGAGTATATCAACTCTGTTGAACGGAGCCCAGTTTTACTCAATCACCCAAAGGCTCATGGGAAATCAGCTGGTGGGCAGGTATGGATGGGTAACAGGGGGAGGAGGCGAGGGAAGGCTGCATAACTGTACTCCCGAAGATTCACTTTGTTTCCTCATATTTTCCTCATGTCTTAATTCCGTCTTTCTCGGTTTCTTTGTCTGTCTCTTTCTCTCCCTGTCTGTCTCCCTGTCTCCCTGTCTGTCTGTCTGTCTGTCTGTCTGTCTGTCTGTCCTCACTCTCAGGGGTTATTTATTTTCTTACTTTCTTCTCTGTGAGCTGTTAACTTATTTTGGGAGCATCCCCATCCCCCCACCCTCTCTCTGTCACTTATGTTTTCCTTCTGTCTCTGTGCGTGCGTGTGTGTTCTCTGTGCGTGCGTGTGTGTTCTCTGTGCGTGCGTGTGTGTTGCGTGTGTGCATCTTTTTCTCTCTCTCCCTCGTTAAATTATAAACCAGTGAAACCATAGACTATGAAACTGGTACAGAAACAAACAAGTGGGGAATTACCACACGTTTCTATAGCGTGATCCCAGTGATACTGTAATGACATAATTACTTGGCTAGCTTGGACTTGCATTTAAGAAGTTCAGAGCATTTTTTGTCTCTGGTTTTCATTGCAGTCAGTATGTCCGAAGTCATCCATGGCTCTGATGGTTCTCAAAGGAGCCATGTTGTTTAGTACTGTTGAAAATTTGGTTTTAAAGCCAAGCCATGCTTCTTCGACTAGTGTGCTCCTGAGCTCACAGAGAGATCCAGGAGATCACGTGATAGCCAGATTTAGTTTATTTGTCATGGCAATTTTCAACAGACCATAACTATTGAACAGATGGTCGCTTTCGCCAAAGCACAGAGAAAGCCTTGGTCTTAGCACGACTGGGGGATCAATCGAACTGCATGTGACTACTTAAAAATAACTACTACTCTGGCAATAAAATGTGAAATATTAAGGAAGATCATTGCTGGCAAAACATATTTTCAGATGAGGTTTATTTAGGGAGGGACAAATACATAATAGCCTACATTTGGGGGTCCATGACGTGAAATGTTAATAATGAAGCCCAAATAAGTAGGCTAAACTACGCTTTAGACACAAGCCCAAAAAACGCAACCCGCAAAGTTACTATTTACTAGCAAATGTACAGAAAAACATGGCCAAAGTCGCACACATGTCAACACTGACAAAGCACAACATCCTGTTATCTAGATAGCAGTGTGGTGTTGATGCTACCTACATACAGGGAATGCAGCGCGAATACATCATACAACCAAACTACTCAATACATGCTGTTGCTTCTCTCAATGCTGTTTTACAGTAACAATTGAAATCCAAAGTTTGCATGCACACACACTCACGCATGACGCGCACGCACGCACGCACGCACGCACGCACGCACGCACGCACAACTGAAAACTGTTATTTCTCTGCGAGTGATACTGCCGCCGGACAAAAATATGAAAGCGACTTTACCCAGATAATTAGGACAATATGGATAGGGAGTAGCGGCGGAAGACATATACTGATAGGGACAAGAGAAGAGTGAGACAGAGACGGAAAGAGAACAGAGGGAGAGATAGAGGGGTTGGGGGGGGGGGGGGAGTAGCCTAAAGCAGAAGAGGAAACGGTCGCAAACTGAAGCATAAACATGGAGTGAATTATGGAAGGAGTGCTAATAGTCTGCGCTGTCTCGCTCTCTCTGTCTCCCCTTCAAATGGTTGTTGAAGTGCATTGTCTGTCTCTGTCTGTCTGTCTGTCTGTCTGTCTGTCTGTCTGTCTGTCTGTCTGTTGCTCTAGTTATTCACAACAATAGCATCTGCTGACAGACAATAGGATTGTTTCATCTTCCTCCTTTATGCACTAAGGGACTGAGAGACGGAATACCATTTTTAATGTTTCATTTCAACAAAGAGAAAGAGATGCTGGAGACACACAGGAAATAACTCATCCATGCGTGGATGTACTGTAGCGCACGCACGCACACGCACACACACACACACACACACACACACACACACACACACACACACACACACACACACACACACACACACACACACACACACACACACACACACACACACACTCTTTAAGTCTGCGATTTCCCTTTCACTGCTGATGCGCCAGCAAAGATTAGCATAAAAACAGGACAGTCGGTATTCATAATATCATTGCTGTCTGGCAGAAACCGCTTATCTCCATATTCAAACTTTTTGTGTTAAAAAAAACAAAAAACAACCACGCTACTTGATCATACAGCAGCGTCACACAAAAGTAGCAAAAGTAGCAGATCTACATGCTCAAAACGTCGCACGAAGCAACAAGTCTCAAGCTTGTGGATCTGATATGAGGTTTCCACCCGAGAGAGATGCGTACTGTTCACCGAGGCCTGCGGGTAAAGAAACCAAACACAGCGACATGTCTAAACTAGGATGGATGGATGTTTGCAAGAACCGGCCGGCTCAGAGCTCAGTGTTGCCAGATGTAGCGATAACTTTACCCCTCTGTACGATGTATGATCACTGGGCCATTTGGAACCCTCTCAAGGACACTGAGACCCACTGGTGTAGCAGAGTGTTTCCAGTTATGGGCCGTAGCCTACAGACGGTAGACCTTTTAAAGTCATCGGGGAGCCATCAGATCGCTAATTATTGCACACTACACAAGCCTCTTTTTCAGAGAGTTCACCAAGATAATGATCCAGACAAGATACAGGCTACATTTGTTTTTGTAAATGTAAATATTAAATAAACATTGGTGAATAAAGGATATAATACTGTACAGTTTAACTGACGTGATGGCATCCATTCTGAGACGCATAAGCAGTCTAGAATGGTATCATCTTTCAATGTCAGAATTCACAAAAAAGAGACAAAGAGATTTGTTCCAGGAAAGGAACAAAAAGATCATTTGAGCTTATCAAAGAGAATGTACCTGCTCATTTATTGATGCTCTGCATGGGAGTACCTCTGATTCCAGCCTGTTCTCTTCTTTTTCTTTGAAGTTTTGGAAAGTCCATAAAACGGTGTTATGCAACATGATTGCAAAACCCACTTTCCATTTTCAAAAATTGATGGGTGTGAATGGAAAAATCCAGAGTGGTTTTCGGGAATGTGAAGTGTCGGTGCGTGTGTTACTGTGTGTGTGTTGCTGTGTGTGTGTGTGTGTGTGTGTGTGTGTGTGTGTGTGTGTGTGTGTGTGTGTGTGTGTGTGTGTGTGTGTGTCTGTATGTGTGTGTGTGTGTGTGTGTGTGTGTGTGTGTGTGTGTGTGTGTGTGTGTGTGTGTGTGTGTGTGTGTGTGTGTGTGTGTGTGTGTGTGTGTGTGTGTGTGTGTGTCTGTATGTGTGTGTGTGTGTGTGTGTGTGCCATAATATACGAGCGGGCGAATGTAGCCTAAAAGAATGACAAGAGATTATACTTCAGCCTGGAGTGAGAGAGAGGGAGAAAAAGAAAGAGAGAGATACAAGAAAGAGAATAAAAGACAGAGAAGAAATTGAGCATGAAATACATAGCGGGGGAACATGTGTCATGACTCTGACAACAGGCCATTACTGACCGTAAGGACAATGTCGTCTTGCAGACAACTGCTATATATATATCCGGCATGACAAACGGCAGCGCAAGCACCCACGCACACTCGTCCCCTACTTGCGTGCAATGTAAGTATCACAGCCCCTCCCACCCAGGGACGAAAACCCCTTCTACCCAGGGTGGAAAAGCTAAGTTGCGTCCAGGAGAACAGCAACAGGCATGTGAAAATAGCTCTAACATGGGAGTGGAGGAGGTGGGAGCGGTTTTTTATCACGTGGTTTGATTGTTCATGGCAAGGAAGACAGTCCCTTTCCGGTTCTGCTTATAAAATGGTAAATGGTGCATTTATATAGCGCCTTTATCCAAGGCGCTTTACATAGATTGTGCATTACATTCACCCAGTCACACACACATTCACGCACCGATGGCGGAGGAAACCATGCAAGGCACCAACCTGCACATTGGGAGCAATTAGGGGTTCAGAATTGCTCAAGGACACTTTGACACTAACTCTGGGGGAGCCCGCGGGTTCAAACTGGAAAACGTACGGTTCCCATCCGGCCACTCTACCCCTGAACCACCGTTATTAATTCCGTTTCCTAACAATTCCAAAATGGTATAAAATAACTTAAATAAGAGATCAAATGTTTATTTAACAAAAGGTTTTATACTTTTAAGCTTTAGTCATTTTAAGACATGAAATGAATAGAGCAAACATTCTCTCCTTTATTCAACAGTTGAGCCAATTGTGGATAATACAGTGAGCTGCTTGTTTTCTATATTACCCAGGGCAGAAGTGTTGTACTACTGACAATAGCAAATATAAAAGCCTGTCTGAGACTCTGAGTAGCGGCACACACCCTATTGAAACTGGGGGCCCTTGAGATTAAAAAGCTTGGGAAATGATCAGTGCTTTGAAAGCCATGGGTTTTTTCAAATCCAACCGCTGGTTGCCATGGACAGAGATCTCCGTCTTTTAATGTTTTATATTGATTAAGGTTGGTCGCGGTCCTAAGCTACATCTGGTTAGGAATGCTACCACGATGAAAACAGGCCAGAGATTCAAGATGGACGCGCTCATTCATTCACTGTTTTTTATTATTTTTTTAATACGCTTATCTCAGATTCTATAATCCCAGATTCCGATTCTAATCAAAACAAACTATTTACGTCCGATTACTAAATCTATCGCATCTATATGATGCGATAGATTTAACATACTTTTATGGTTCATGGACCTTGGTTAATATTTGAGTATTTGTGTATATGTGTCTGTCTGCCCATTTGAGCACTGATTGGGCACGGAATGTGATGTATGATGATGTATGATGATGTACTGTATGATAAGAGCGCCCCTCACTTCACACAAGTGTGATTGCTTTTCCCTTGATTAAGACACAACTGAAAAGACCTCGGCAGGTGCAAATTAATTAATTGATTAATACCTGGCACTGAATATATATTATTCTGATATTGCAAATTGTACCAAATAGGCATTCTCAGAGTTAAAGACAAGGTTCTGCTTGGACTCCTGATGGTCCTCAGATCAAACGTTGAGAAGCAGTATGCATTATTAAACTGGGGGTCCTTGGAATCAAGTAAGTACATGCAAATCTGACGTTTTCAGATGTCACCTTGACCTTGTGATATAGATACTGAGTGAGCAGGTGTCACAAGAGACCACTACGCCTCCATACTCCTCCTCCTCCTCATCTCTCTGTTTTCTCACTCCTCCCACTCCTCTCTTCTCCTCCAGTCTCTCCCTGTCCTCCCCTTCTTCCTTCATTGTCTCCTCCTCTCCCTCAAGGTGTCTCTTTGGCTCCACTAGTTCCAGGTCTTCTCCGGTGACTGTGAAGTCCCCTCCACAGCGACAGCTGTACGAGTAGACAGAGTCCGCCTCGTCCCAGACCATGTCCTCCACGTAGACGGTGGAATCCACCGGTCCGTGTTGTCGCAGCTCCTTGGCTCTCCTCAGTAGGTCGTACTTTGCCCTGGCGTACTGGTCGCCGAGGACCTTCCAAGCTGCATGTGCTTCTAGAAACTTCCACAGGCCAGACTCTAAAGAACCTGCAGCACTCGGGCGGTCTGGATGGTACAGTAAGGCCATTTGCCGATATTTGTGTTTTAGTTGGCGTAGGGAGTCAGATGGGCTGGATCCTAGGATGCCATACAGGTCTATTTCTGAAGATCCACCTGACATGGCTGAGCGGAAAAGGTCTGTTAAAACGTTGTCGCTATAAACATCAAGGTTTGCAAGCAGGAGACAGTAGTTAGTTAACACGGTGTCGCCCAACTAGAGATGGCACGTCGGTGTGGAACATTCTGCATTCATTTGTCTGTGTTTACATGACTAAATTGGCAAAGTGTTGTAATTCGAAAAACAAGCTCTTGACGAGCAATGCGATGGTTTATATCTATAAATTGAGGGCAAGAGTCTGTGTTTCCCTTTTATGCCCATATATGAAGATCTCTGAAGTCTCACCAAGATGATTGGTTGAAACACGTATTATATCATATATGGAGATCCCCTAAATCTCTTGATGTGGAGATCACTGAACTCTCTTGTTGGTGCGTCAATAATGTGATACAGACGTCATAGACCTACAGTTGTTTGTAGCCTTTAATGTGTTTTTCTTATATTCAGCTATTAGTGTAGATTTCCGTCTTACACAAACATTAAATTCCCATTGACAATGGACAATTTTACGTCATAGTGTCTGAGCAAATAGGCATAGTGTCTATTTTACGTCATGATGATGTACGATGATAAGAGCGCCCCTCACTTCACACGGGTGTGATTTTTCTGGTTCAAGGTTAGGGGATATCAATAATTGTCCATTGTGTCACCTGCAGTATAGGTGTTAAGCGACGTGCACGTGATGTCTTTAAAGTGCGACACAGTCACTATGTAAAATCGGACCGAATTCTCTCTCTCTTTCAATTATACAGCAGTGGCTGTATAAGTGTGACTGTGCGAATGTTGTTCATCTGTTGTAAAAGGTTTATGAATCAGGCTCAAAGGGTTTTCCTCTCAGAGCAGCTGGTGCGTGTGGCCTCCCGTTGAGAGCCTGTCAAACTCCAGGCTCTCTCTCTAGCTGGGCGCGGTGCCCAGAGAGATGGGCTGTGTTTTCAACCAACTTCTTAATGCGTCAAGGTCACTTTGTAGGGGCTTCTTTTTTTTCGTACAACTTTTGATCACACAATTTAGTAGTCTTTTTTTTTTCACCCGGTGACAATTGCCTAAACTGTAATCCTGGTCGCCACGCTCCCTCTTCCAACCTGGGGAGAGCCTCGAATTGAGCTCATGCTTTCTTCAATGCATGAGTGAGCAGGTCGCTTCTTATCACCTGACAGGGGGGAGTTTCCCCCCGGTAGCTCGTGGATTGAACACGTTATTCCAACAAGGTCCTTTCCCCTCCATCAGGCGTGTATAGGGGATTCTTTAACGAATAGCAGATCTACAGAATGCAATCTCACAACATGACGCACTGTGACGCTGACTGATTCACGAGGACGAGCCTTCGTCCCACTCCTCTCGCCCCAACACTCCCCACTGACGGATGCCGCCCCAGCCCGTAGGAGTACGTGCAATGATAATTATCACCCTCCCTACCTGGCTTCCCTCCCCTGAACACGGGCCAATGGGCTCTATGCATACACACCATTTTGGAAAGAACTTGGGTCCCTTCCCTATACTTCCTGTGGTGTTACCGATGACACTAATGAAGGCTCTGTTCCATTCTGGTCAAACAGAGTCGGGTGCTGCTAGTGTGCATCATTGGAAACACTCTGCTACACCAGTGGGTCTCAAAGTGTCCTTAAGTGTGCCATTTGTCGGGAGAGCAATCGCCAACTCAGCGTATGAGGAGCACGGTTTGATGTTGTGCGGTAAGTACTGGGAGCTCCCAGAGGTCTAGCACATTGAAACAGGGATAGATTCACGCACCCTGGCTGATACCGACATTAAGCCTCTCTGACTTACTACTACTACTAACTGTACATGGGGGTCCTTGAAATTAAAAGGTTCGATAACCACTGTACACTAAATGGAACAGAGCTAACCTTTCCGGATGTAGGACTATTTCTGAACTGCAAATACACAATTCTTATGGTTTTTGTATATTGGTTTTCTCTATGTTGCAATGTACCACAGCTCTGTTTAGTACAGTATTTATTCCAATTTAATTGCTACATTATATTGTTTAGTTTTGACTGCTTTGTTCCAGCTTTTGCTTTGGCAATGTGAAAGTCTGTTTTCTCATGCCAATAATGTGTCTTTGAATTGGGGGAACAGTGAATGTGATGAGAGACGGAGGTGCGTTAAGTGCGTTCGGGCAAGCGTGTCTGCAGCGAAAGTCGTGGAAGACAGTTTAATTACCAATTTATATTGAGGGCGAGGCCAAAACACTTTTAGATTTTAGATGCCTGGACTAAGGCCTGTATTAGGAGAGAATGCTACGAGAAATCAATGGTATCAAATATCTCTTCAGAATAAGGTTGTTAAGTTCTGGCGAGATCATCCTTGGTCCCAGGAAGTAAGTGTGTGTGTGTGTGTGTGTGTGTGTGTGTGTGTGTGTGTGTGTGTGTGTGTGTGTGTGTGTGTGTGTGTGTGTGTGTGTGTCTCTATTAGTGATAATGCATATACTGTCCATTTCAATAACTGTGAGTCTGGCTGCTGATATAATATCTCACTACGTTCTGGCTCTACACCGCCCAGAGCTGGCCTGAGCTTTCACAATTATTATTGGCTGGATCTGTTGGCTTCTCTGCACGCACGTGCACGCACACACAAACACGCACGCGCACACACGCACACACACACGACTATCGCTGCCAGAATCATCTCCATTCCACCTCGTCTGTGCTCATTTCAAAGCGCTCGTTAGCTGAGAAGTAAGTAAAGCTAATTGGTCTCCTATACACAAGGGGGAAGGCAGCCCCGCCTGAAGTTTCCATAGCAAAGAGACACACACACACACACACACAACACACACACACACACACACACACACACACACACACACACACACACACACACACACACACACACACACACACACACACACACACACACAGGTGGTTCATTGTGGTGCCTAAGTGAGTAGTGGGAGGGGCTATACTCATTACAACAGCCACAGGCAGGTGGCATTAGAGGATGGAACCACCATGCAGGAGAGGAAGTAATATCACAAAGATACAGAGGGGGGGGGGGGGGGGGGGGGGAGTGATGGAAGAAGTACTCATATCTCTTATGGATTCCAATGAAAATCAACTGATAATCACCAGTAGGTTTCTTATCAAGACGATCTTATCAGCGTACTGCATGTACAGTACAGTACTGGCTGCTATTAGGAAACGCGAAGACGTCCGACGTGGCGTTGGTCACGTTGTCTGACTAAATGTAACCCTAACCCTTAAGTCAGTTTTAACCGGCCATGTAAGCCCCTAACCTCATAACAGTTTTAAGCGGCCACGTAAGCCCCTAACCTCATATCAGTTTTAACCGGCCACGTAAGCCCCCTAACCTCATGTCAGTCTTAACTGGCCACATAAGAGCCCTAACCTCATGTCAGTCTTAACCGGCCACGTAAGCCCCCTAACCTCATGTCAGTCTTAACTGGCCACATAAGAGCCCTAACCTCATGTCAGTCTTAACCGGCCACGTAAGCCCCCTAACCTCATGTCAGTCTTAACTGGCCACATAAGAGCCCTAACCTCATGTCAGTCTTAACCGGCCACGTAATACCCCTAACTTCATATCAGTTTTAAACGGCCACATAAGCCTCCTAACCTCATATCAGTTTTAACAGGCCACGTAAGCCCCCAACCTCATGTCAGTCTTAACCGGCCATGTAAGCCCCCTAACCTTATGTCAGTCTTAACCGGCCACGTAAGCCCCCTAACCTTATGTCAGTCTTAACCGGCCACGTAAGCCCCCTAACTAGGGTTGTCCCGATCGGATCGGGTGATCGGAAACCGGGGCCGATCACGTCATTTTCAAGTGATCGGAATCGGATTGGGAGCCAAAAACCGTGATCGAGACGTCCCTAGTATCAATATTATATCCATATCATGATGTTAGACTGGATATTGTCTGTGATTTGAGATTTTGTACTATTGTGCAATAGCATAAATGTGTTCTATAAAATATAAATATTGGATCGGGAAAAATTGGTATCTGCAGATGCTCAAAATCAAATGATCGGAATCGGATCGGGACCAAAATAAAAACGTGATCTGGACATCCCTACCCCTAACCTCATATCTGGACATCCCTACCCCTAACCTCATATCCGTTTTAACCGGCCACGTAAGTCCACGTGTTTCCTAATTGCAGCCAGTAGGCTCCCAGAATAAATGCAGGTTGATAAGATCGTCTTGATAACCTACTGGTGATTATTGGTTGATAGCATTCAAAGCGGGTGCTTACGGGGACAGAGTGGCATTCTGACGCATGACATTCTGACATTATTTTCGTTGATTTCTATTTAATCCAGAATTAATAATATTATATTTACCGATGTTAGCTTCTTTTAGCTTCCCGTCGCAGAAACGCTTGCTTCCATTCAAAAACTCTGTGCACACACATGCGCACAATCATTAGTGGCTTTAGAGGCTCAGATTGAGGTGATATGGGGTGTGGGACGATGTTAAGAGCTCAATAAAAAAAATATCGCGACCTCCCAGTTAGCATATTAGCGTTTATATCGATAGATTTGCGTCCCAACTCTGACTCGAAAATGGCCGATTACTACTTACTACTAGTCTTATTCAGCCTTTTTCGGCTGACTCCAATGATGGCATGCAGGACATCTTAAAGGTGGTTGCACACTGACTTTTTAGAGAGTAGTTGAGCTGGTCATTTTGGAAGTAGCTCTCAAGTAAAATAAAAAAATAAAGATTATGCAATTATGTAATGCAAAAGTGTATGCACTGTGAAGTAGGGTGTTAATTCACCAAAGCTAGTTATTACTCAGACAGCTATTTTCAATGCTGTCCTAAAAAGTTGATTCACAAGTACAATCACAAGTACATTCATACAGTCCTGTGTGTGTGTGTGTGTGTGTGTGTGTGTGTGTGTGTGTGTGTGTGTGTGTGTGTGTGTGTGTGTGTGTGTGTGTGTGTGTGTGTGCGTGCATGCGTATGAGGTGTGCCAAATGATAGTCGACTCTCCTTCAGTGGGAGACGAGATGAGGGAATGAGAGACCCCCCCAGTCCTCATCTCCACTGCAGCTGGCTGGCTGTGATAAGACAACACTACCACTACCCCATGGCCCATGCACCACAAGAGAGAGAGAGAGAGAGAGAGACAAGAGAGAGGCAAGAAAATTTCACCGTTTTTATAAGACTTGTGCAGGCGTGTGTGTGTGTGTGCGTGTGTGCGTGTGTGCGACTCTGTGTCATATTGGGCTATTAGCCAAAGCCATTACCTGGGCCCCTTCTCCCAACTGTCAGTCTGTAACTTTTGAGACTGCATTATCACTTCTAGAAAAACCCCAACTAAAATCTCACCGAGACACAGAGAGGAAGGACACAGAGAGGAAGGACACAGAGGACACTCAGTGATAAGTCAACTCTGACAGTCTGTTCGGGTCCATTTGGACACACTCAGTCAGTGGTGGAAAGTAATTATTGGGGGGAGGGGTAACTTTCTTTGTGATATCCAAGTATATTATCTTCCATTGACCCGTGATGGAACAAAACAATCGATTGATTGTTAAAAGGATCCCTGGCTATAAGACTTATAATATACCTTGCCTATACTTGCCCCCTATAACTAAAATTAGGAATTAACACCTTTTACCTTATTTTAGAAATAGTACGTCTTTCACTCAATATGGGGCAGCACCTGTCACAAGTTGATGCCATAAGATGCCCATGTGCCGTCCAGCCCTATGGAATTTATGGAATGCATGTGCTAATAAAAAAATCACACCTGTGTGAACTGAGTGGTGCAACTCTCTCTCTCCCCCCCCCCCCCCCCCCCTCTCTCTCTCTCATTAACAGGCAACAGTGCAGCACTATCTCTCTCTGTTTCTGGCACAACAGCGCCCCTACTGGTACTCATAGTCACACACAAACATAGGTTAACACATAGGTTAACACAGACATTGCTGTTCCTTGGAGTGGTTGCACCACTCAAAAACCTTAACACTTCCTAAGGTTAATATGAGCATCAAAGCAACATTTTAAATCCACGCTCTTTCAAAAGCTCTGAGGATGTTATTTTATTTTCATCTTTAAACACAAACAAAGTATCAACATGACCTTTTTTTCCACAAGTGTGTTTGCATAATGGCTTCCCAAAATGCAAAGCCCCCGTCAGAACCGTGTACCTAACGGTTCTGATTCCTCAGTAATCCCAAGATTTGGCAGGATGCAGGGGGGAGATGAGGCTGAACTGACATGCTACAAACTAGCAGCCTTTTTGACATGCATCGCAATGTGTGTGTGTGTGTGTGTGTGTGTGTGTGTGTGTGTGTGTGTGTGTGTGTGTGTGTGTGTGTGTGTGTGTGTGTGTGCACGTGCGTGCGTGCGTGCATGTTGCTAAGCTTTCAGGCGTGACACATTATCTTTGACGGGAGCATCTTGAAATCACTTGCAGTCACATTTGGCTCCTCTAATAGGATATAATACAAAATTCAGTGAGTTGAGAACCATCCTTTGACATCGCAGAGTGCAGCGGCTGTCTGCTCGCGACAGACAACAGCCTTTGTGCTGGGGGGTGGGGGGGTATAGACGAGGAGAAGAGGAAGGGAGCGAAGGATATATACAGTTGGAGTTTTTATTCTGTGTCACCAAAGAAAGCCACGGAGGAGAGGAGAGGAGAGGGGAAGCCAGGAGAAGAGAGGAGAGGGGAAGCCAGGAGAAGAGAGGAGAGGGGAGGATAGGAGACGAGGCGTGGCTTGGAGTGGCGTGACGTGGCATGGCGTGGTGTGAACTCTGTTTATGTTTATAAACAAATCGCAATGACATACGTTCAGACACATGTTTTGGCAGGTCACCAATTTCCCTGTAACACCGCCATGCCGAGCGGCGGCTCAGCACCCCAGCTCCCATCTTAACACATGTATTGCTCAGTCATATAAAATCCAATCGTTGTCTGTTTCTGACGGAATTCTGTTCTTCGTCAGCGACATGTGTCGCGCATGCACACTGCCGTTCACTTCCTTGTTTACGGCCCGACTAAACAGTCTCTTTACTCTAAATCTACGGTGCTCTCCACGGTTTTGATAAAACGGCAATGTTCTGTCATCATTTTCTGACTGAATCAAGCATCTCGTTTGGAATATTAACGCTTCTAAAGAGACCTCAGACGAGGTAGCGCAAAGTAGTAATGGAAGATTTCACCTCCCGGTTTTGGGGGGAAATGGAAGGCAGGGCCTTTCAGTGTAAAATCTGCTCATCTACTTGGCACTCTAGCGCCTTTATTCTGAAGAATTCCCGGCAGACAATTTGTTAAGACAGTTCTGTCAAACTCAACTCTAAGTGGCGAGAGGAGGGGGGAGTGGAGTGGGTGGAGTGTTTTTTTTAATGTTTTTTTTTGTGGCTTTCGCCTTTATTTTATATTTATTTTATGGAGGGACAGACAGTAGGCTGACAGGAAATGGGGAGAGAGACGGAGGGAAGACATGCAGTAAAGGCCGTCGGGATCGGGAGTCGAACCCGCGGCACACTGCCAGACTGGATTACCAGCCAAGGTGCCTGGACCACTGAGCCATGGCCCAGGCCTGGGCGGAGTGTTTTTAACAAGTCAGTGGCGAGGGAAGCGCAAGGGAGAGTGACAGAGAAACCTGTTGGTGTAAAGTAACGTGAAGTACATAAAGTATTGTACTCAAGTACAATTGGACGTATGTTTTACTTGCAGTATTCCCGATTTGCAATACCTTCTCCACTGCAATTATTAGAAAACTTTAGTTACTAGTTAGTTAATAAACTTATAAGCCCTATTTTTATTCTTGTTTTAATAACAGATCTACAAACTCACCACGGTTGTGAGCTCGTAGATCTACTATTTGTTTTAATTATTTGAGTACATTAACTTTAGTAGACTACCACTTATAATACAAGTATAATGAGTACTTTTACTTTTGGTACTTTTAACTACATTTTGATGCCGCTACTTTTGCACTTTATTTAAGTACTTTTTTTCTTCCTTTTTTACATTGCAGTATTGATACTTTTACTTGAGTGAAACATGCGAGTACTTTGCTCCACCACTGAAGAGCTCCAACACAGCATCTCATTCGCTGCCATCATCATCGCTACAGTGTGTCTGTTTGGCGTCGTCTGCTTTGTGTCGTGCTCTCGGTCTCATGCTGTGGTTGTTGTTGAAACGATACAGACACACACTCAGGGCACGGTGGAAGGAAGGCAGAAAGTGGAACATATTCCCTTTGTGTTAAGACGAGGGATCCGGCGTGGAGGTTTTGCCTGTCTTCACACGCAGTCGCACACGCAAGCGCAAATGCACGCACATGCACGTGCACGCACGCGCACGCACGCACACACGCACACGTTGGAAGGACTGTGTTCTTCACAGCGTTACCGTCTGCTGGAAACCTTGTAAGTACATAATACAAAATACAGTTGCATTTAAAAAATATATATAAATATATTTTTTTAAGATACAAAATAGTTAAAATAGCCGTCAGTGAGCTTTATTAGATCTGCTAATTTCACTATGTTTGTGCGACGATGTAGGGCATTAATTTATGGAAATAGTATAAAAAGGTTGAAATACGGATATATGAGGTTTCTGCCCGACAGCAACCATATCTTGCGAGGGCTCTCCGAATGGTGCTTTCATTCATCCCGAGGAAGCCAGCGGAAGGACGAGGCGATAGCAAGGAGTAAACAACAAGCACGCACCAGGCGTTCACATCCGTCTGCCACAACTTCCACTAGACACGGGGGGGGTGACAGCTTTTGCACAAATAAGCCCAGGGATTTCTTTTTCTTGTTTTCTAAGATGAACCTTCATTGATCCCCAGAGGGAAATTCAGGTGAAAAGCAGCAACGTCAGTAAGAATAAAACCCTTTATGTTTGGAAAAAATATGTCAAAAGGATGTGCCATTGCTCAGAGGTGGGATAAAGTCACTGTTTTGCAGTGACTTTGCAGTACGGCTCATATGTCTTTGTCCTTTGTGATTTCCCAAGTCAAGACTCTGAAACAAAAGGTTTATGACCTGGACATTACCTGGGTAAAGTCCAGGTCATAAACCTTTTGTTTTCCGAGTTCGGACCCAAACAAGTTCTAGGCTTGTTACTTGGAAGGCATCAAGTGACTTGCAAAGACTTGAAGTCTCAAGTCAAGAGTCATTGGCGTTAAAGTCCAAGTCGAGTCCAAGTATTTTAAGTCATCAAATTTGATACTCGAGTTAACGTTGAGTCTCAAGTCCACACTTCTGTTGCTCGGTGCTCAGATACAATTCAATTAATTTCATTATAGTGCCAAATCACAAGTTGTCTCACTGGGTTAAATATTTGGTTAAATATTCTTGGCAGTAAATGAGTTTTAACAGTCTATCAACACTGAGTATATGAATGAATATCAAACATATGAGGACGAACACGGTTTGTCAACGGACCTGTCTTCAACAGTGAGTGTCCTGAATAGGCCTCTACGATCTATCGACAGCCTGTGTGTTAATATGTAAGCCGATAAGGCAAGGCCGTTTTATTTGTATAGAACATTTCAACTGCAATGCACAGAACATCAAGCAAAGGAAACGTAATTATACAAAGATGCATTAAACAAAATAAGTAACAGAATAACAGATGCAATTACAGTGCAGAGGAGAAATTAAAAATGAAAGAACAATAAAAGTTACTCAATCAAAGGCAGCGGCAAACAGAGAGGTCTTTATTTGTGTTTTAACCCATTCAGAACGGGAAACCCTTTTCGTGTTTTAACCCTTCTGGACGGGAACCCCATTATGTGTTTTAACATTCTGGACGGGAACCCCTTTAGGTGTTTTAACATTCTGGACGGGAACCCCTTTATGTGTTTTAACATTCTGGACGGGAACCCCTTTAGGTGTTTTAACATTCTGGACGGGAACCCCCTTTAGGTGTTTTAACATTCTGGACGGGAACCCCTTTAGGTGTTTTAACATTCTGGACGGGAACCCCCTTTAGGTGTTTTAACATTCTGGACGGGAACCCCTTTAGGTGTTTTAACATTCTGGACGGGAACCCCCTTTAGGTGTTTTAACATTCTGGACGGGAACCCCTTTAGGTGTTTTAACATTCTGGACGGGAACCCCTTTAGGTGTTTTAACATTCTGGACGGGAACCCCTTTAGGTGTTTTAACATTCTGGACGGGAACCCCCTTTAGGTGTTTTAACATTCTGGACGGGAACCCCCTTTAGGTGTTTTAACATTCTGGACGGGAACCCCCTTTAGGTGTTTTAACATTCTGGACGGGAACCCCCTTTAGGTGTTTTAACATTCTGGACGGGAACCCCCTTTTGGGGTTCTTTTTGCTATATGTACAGTTTAAAGCAACTGTAGCAACATCACATTTCTGAAAAATTGGAATAAATACGTTTTTCAAAGTATTTAGAAGGCGTATTTAGAATGGGACTCAGTGAAATAAGAGTGTCACTGAGCAGACCAAATGTTCAAATGCAAGTGCAACAAAGTCCATGCTGGACAGGAGTCAGACAAACGTCAAGGGATAATTGATGGGTTCGCGGTCATTGTCGAGAAATACAATCCAGACCGGGTGATTAGGCTAATCACCCTGAAGGGATTTTATTTCTTGATAATGACCTCTTATTACACGGCTACTTAATAAATAAATGAATGAATTGAGCCAAACATAACAACAAAACTAAGTTCTGCTCTGGCCGTCTGCCAAGTGCAGCACGCAAAAACAAGGAAGCGAGTGTTGATCAAATAGAATACATTTCCAGGTACTGCATTGTCTACTTCTCGCTTCAAAGGTTTTCAAAAACATTCTTGAGAGAAACATTTAGTTGTAAATTACATTGTGCTCGTTTACATGGACATATGTTGGATACAGCGTATAAGCCAAGCAGCGCAGCCAGGTGCTCTGAGCCTTTGATTAGACAGTGGTCTGTTATAGAGCTGGTCATTAACAAGAAATAACACACCAGTGAATTCAGCTGATTGACCAATCAGAATCAAGCATTCAACCAAGCCGTGTAATAAATGTCAGTAACAAACAGGAGCAGGTCTCAACCATTATACCCTAACCCTATATATTTCATTTCCCGGGTTCCCAAGAGGGAAGAGTAACTTGCCCGGAATGGGGATGTTATATGGTTCTCATGAGAGTTCTCATAATGCAGTCAAGTTTGCTTTATGGAGCCTGATGGCAATACTGGCACTAAGGAGTGGATATATCCGTGGCAGTCGTAAAGTAACGAAGTACATTTTACAAGTTTGAGGATTTTTTATTCCGGACTTCTTCTTGTAACAGAGCATTTCAACATTGGTACATTTACTTAAGTAAGACATGTCAGCACTTTTTCCACCACCGTCTGTGGGGCATTAATTTCCATCAGAGCATTATGAGGACATGATGCAGCCAGCCTGGTGGGAGGTGGTGACAGAGGCTCTGTCCCAGCCAAGGGTTCCGTTCCAGCTGCTTGGAGGTGGTGACAGAGAGAGAGAGAGAGTCTGGATCAACAGATCAACACACCTCAGTCTCACCTGCAGTTAATGGGAAAGTGCATGTGTGTGTGCACGTGTGTGTGTGTGTGTGTGTGTGTGTGTGTGTGTGTGTGTGTGTGTGTGTGTGTGTGTGTGTGTGTGTGTGTGTGTGTGTGTGTGTGTGTTTTTCAGATGTATGATGAACCGGGCATGAGGCAGAGGGCTCGTCTGAGGACGACGTACAGAGAGAGACACCCTCCTTGCTCAACTAAATATTACATCGCTCTGGCCTAACGGCTATAGTTGAAGCTTTCAACAAGTAAGCAGCGCTGTAAAGTAACTAAGTACATTTGAAGTCGGCTACTGTACTTAAGGAACATTTTGATGCCAATAACTTAAGGCAAAGCAGTTTTATTTGTGTAGCACATTTCAACTGCAAGGCAATTATACGACAATGCATTAAACAAAAATAGTAAAAGAATAACAGATGCCATTACAGCACAGAGGAGAACAAAAAAAAAATTACTCAAAGGCAGCGGCAAACAGAGAGTTCTTTAGCTGTGTTTTGCAGGTTCCTGGGAGTTTGTTGTTCCATCAACATCTTACAAATGCAAGTGCAACAAAGTCCATGCAGGACAGGAGTCAGACAAACGTCATGCTAGGGATAATTGATGGGTTCGTTCGTGGTCATTGTTGAGAAATAAAATCGGGTTTGATTTCTTGATAATGAACATTTTTATGTATTTGTTCTTTACTTGATTATTTCCAATTTCCAATACGTTTACTTCTCAGATTCAAATATTGTACTTTTACTCCACTACATTTATTTGAAAACTATAATTACTTTGTAGATTTTGATCATTACAAAACATACATTAACCACTTCAGCCCTACAGTATATACATTTTGGCCATTTGAAAATAGCAGATCTATAAGCTCACAATGCGTCATGACTCATGACGCATTGTGAGCTTGTAGATCTGCTATTTTCTAAAGATTATTATACATTTGAAAAATTTAAATGGGACATTCTGCATAATGAGTACCTTTACATTTGGTACATTTTGTTGCCAATGCTTTTGTACTTTTACTCAAGTACATTTTGAATTCCAGACTTTTACGTGTAACAGAGTATTTCTATATTGCAGTATTGATACTTTTAAGTAAAACATTAACATTTGAGTACCTTTTCCACCACTGCGGGTGCTAGTTGAAACTTTCAACATGTAAGTGGGTCGGCGTGTTCGGAAACGATCAGCATTGTGGGAATGTAAAAGAGAGAGAGAACATTAAATAAGTAAAAAGATCTGACTGGAGCCGAGGTCCTCTGGAAATATCATCATCAGCTCCTGAATTCTAAATTCTTCTGCTTTTGTCAAGGAGCTTCGTCTCGCCCACAGAAAATCACGGTAGAACTGATTAAACCGACACCCGAGTGTGTGTGTGTGTGTGTGTACACTGTGTGGTCATGCAGAATGCATGCGCAGTGCTAACCTCTTCATGTGCGTGCGTGCGTGCGTGCATGCGTGCGTGCGTGCGTGCGTGCGTGCATATTACTATACTTTGATGAACAAATGTTCCCACAAGTATAGCAGAATATTATGAGAAATAGACAGAGCATAGCATTTTTCTTTTTCTTTATAGCTTTTCTGTTCAGTGCACAAGAAATCTGCTGATCTACCAGCTCACAACGGACCAAAATAACTTTGGTTCTGGAACTGGTTCCGTTCTTTATTTTTTATGATGGTTAATATCACATCTGCAACTTCCAACCTGAATAGTGGCATGGCCACTTTGGCTCCCACTTCAGGGCAAGAAGAAGTCCTTTTTGGTTCCAGTTCCGAACCAACTTTTAGGGATCTGAACCACGTAATTTGATTAAAAATTAGACTGGGAAGAAAGAAGGGAACCGCTTCAACCCCGGTGGAAAAAGGGGACAATTAACGTGTTGCAGTGCTTTAGGCGTATGGTTAAAACAAAAAAAAGGGACTTAAAGGGATTTAAAAAAGGATGGCATTCATAAAATCGCTGTGTTTAAATGTAGATGTCCTCACAAGTATTTTAATACAAACCGGTGTGTGTTATGTATTACGCCTCTGGAGACCATATGGGCCCTGATTGAATCTAAAAGCATTTTCCCCCCTTTGATAGAAATGAGAGAAGTTGAGGATGAAAAGGGATTTGAGGTCGGGAGAGAACAAAGTGTTTTCAGTTTCAGTTTCTACCCCAAGATCACTATCAGAAGGGTGCATGCGCTCACACTCGCGCACGCTCGCTCACGCACACACGGAAAATGTATGTTTTATTGGCATCACGGAGAGCTCATAGATCCTTCAGTTGCCGACTATACAGTATATACGGGCAACTCAAATAGTATTTTAAGCTAGATGTAACTGGGGCAGTGGTTCTTAAAGTGAGTGGCGTGGCACACTAGGGTGCCGTGACACAAGTTCAGGGGTGCCGCAGAATACTTTGACAATATTTGGACAATATGACAATACTGAACTGAACTGAAGTGACAATATTTGTCACGAAACCATACACTGCTTGTGCAAGAACGCACTGTGATTGGCCAGTGCACTTGTGCAAGGACGTGCTGTGATTGGCCAGTAGCCACTTTGAGTGGGAGTCGGGGGAAAACGCTCTCGCCAGAACATGATTTACTATGCTGTGCCTATCGGGTCGCAACTCCATCAGCGCTGAGTAGCTCAATCAAATTCTGCAACGTTCGGCACGGCAACTCACTCACTTTAGTGAGCGAGTGGCTCATGTTCGCTTGAGGCGGCGCACCTCCATCATGGTCAAAAACTATAGCCTACTTTATCGACGCAACCACAGTCCGCAGTTGTTGCAGGCGAGAGGCACTTCAGCGTTGGCCACAGAAGCGGGGCGTGGTTATAAGCACAAGCACGTGTAGGATTTAGGATGTCGTGAAAAAGTTATTTACTGAGACAAAAATGTTTGAGAACCACTGGACTAGGGGCACAAGTAGTGTCAAACATTTGGAGTATAGAGGTATAGAGAAACATTTGGCTGCAAACCGAGTGATCTGAGGTCATGTATTCATACCTCTTTTGGTTAAGGCTCTGATGTGTGGTACATAGGCTCTGATGTGTGGTTCAGAGGCTCTGATGTGTGGTACACATAGGCTCTGATGTGTGGTACATAGGCTCTGATGTGTGGTACATAGGCTCTGATGTGTGGTACATAGGCTCTGATGTGTGGTACATAGGCTCTGATGTGTGGTACATAGGCTCTGATGTGTGGTACATAGGCTCTGATGTGTGGTATACATAGGCTCTGATGTGTGGTACAGAGGCTCTGATGTGTGGTATACATAGGCTCTGATGTGTGGTACAGAGGCTCTGATGTGTGGTATAGAGGCTCTGATGTGTGGTACAGAGGCTCTGATGTGTGGTACATAGGTTCTGATGTGTGGTATAGAGGCTCTGATGTGTGGTACATAGGCTCTGATGTGTGGTATACATAGGCTCTGATGTGTGGTACAGAGGCTCTGATGTGTGGTACATAGGCTCTGATGTGTGGTATAGAGGCTCTGATGTGTGGTACATAGGCTCTGATGTGTGGTACAGAGGCTCTGATGTGTGGTACATAGGCTCTGATGTGTGGTACAGAGGCTCTGATGTGTGGTTCATAGGCTCTGATGTGTGGTACATAGGCTCTGATGTGTGGTACAGAGGCTCTGATGTGTGGTTCATAGGCTCTGATGTGTGGTACATAGGCTCTGATGTGTGGTACAGAGGCTCTGATGTGTGGTACATACGCTCTGATGTGTGGTTCATAGGCTCTGATGTGTGGTTCATAGGCTCTGATGTGTGGTTCATAGGCTCTGATGTGTGGTTCATAGGCTCTGATGTGTGGTTCATAGGCTCTGATGTGTGGTTCATAGGCTCTGATGTGTGGTACATAGGCTCTGATGTGTGGTTCATAGGCTCTGATGTGTGGTACATAGGCTCTGATGTGTGGTACATAGGCTCTGATGTGTGGTACATATAGGCTCTGATGTGTGGTACATATAGGCTCTGATGTGTGGTACATATAGGCTCTGATGTGTGGTACATAGGCTCTGATGTGTGGTACAGAGGCTCTGATGTGTGGTACAGAGGCTCTGATGTGTGGTACAGAGGCTCTGATGTGTGGTACAGAGGCTCTGATGTGTGGTACATAGGCTCTGATGTGTGGTACATATAGGCTCTGATGTGTGGTACATATAGGCTCTGATGTGTGGTACATAGGCTCTGATGCAGTCCGACGGCGAGACCCAGGTTCAATTCCCGAGCCTGCACAGACCTTTAGTGCGCTGCAGTGTGTGTCACTGTGTCACTCTAATCTGTTCTATTGAAATAAAGGCAGAAAAGACCCAAGATGAAATGTTAGAACAAAATATTAAATAAATAAATAAATAATAATAATTAAATATTTAAAAAAGAAAAAAAGAAAAATTACATGCCCAAATTAGGGAGCCTATTGGGTTAAATATTTAATGAGGAACTTCATAAACTGTGTGTGTGTGTGTGTGTGTGTGTGTGTGTGCGTGTGTGCGTGCATGCGTGCGTGCGTGCACGTGTGTGCTTGCAAGTGCGCGTGCATGTGTTTTAATGATGCCATCCTGTCAGTGGGGGGTCTTTGCAGGCTTTCTAATTTTGTAGTTCTGTGAATGCCTGCTGTTTATATATTTGTAACTTTTTTTGGAATGTAAACAGAAAATGTGGGACAGGTAACAAACTAACTATAATTTCAGATCGTTTTAGTTTTGTAAACACACAAACAGTTATTTAAATGTTTTATTGCGACTGTAGGTCGCAGTTTACAATGGAAACCTGCATATCTCGTCAGTCAGTCAGTCGGGTCACGCCTCGTGTCATGCCTCCATATATGGCCGTCTCCATATATGAAGATCACGACACTGACCTCATCAAACCCTGGATAGCCATACATGGAGAAGACTGGATCATCACCTAGATCTGCTAGATCTCATATATGGAGCCGGCCAGCAACTCTACATCTGACCTCAAACTCTTAGATCTCCATATATGGAGCTGACCTGTTCTGACATTCCATATGTTGAACCCTCCCCACCCGTCCTTCCTTTTCCATGTCTCCCTTTTGACTGATACCTGTCCATTCATGCTCTAGATGGGCCTGCCCCAAAGTTATTTGTAAAGTTCTCAACAGGCTCGAACATTAAGGCCCGGCCCTACCTGGGCCCTCATCAAACCCTGTACACTCAAGACACTGCCCCCGCTGACATGCACCCTTGGATCTCTATATATGGATCTGACCTGTTCTGACATTCCATATGTTGATCTGACCTCATCAAACCCTGTACACTCAAGACATGCTCCATCCCCATCGCCGTCACCCAGGCGGATGCGTGCACGAGGGCGTCTTACTGGTTGCAGTTATTTTTTCGTTCAGTTAACGAAAATCCTTTTCTCAATTTTAGTTGTCGTTATTTCGTTGGTTTTCGTTAACTATAAATAACCTTGCCTGTGACATCCCCACCCCACACACTGCGGCCACATTCCCTAGCCATTCTCTTCCATGGCGGTGTGTCCACTGCTCCGCAAATAGTGGGTGACCATCCAGGCACAAGCTGTAACTATAAGTTATTAGCTTTACATCAACTTTAATCACGTTGTGTCCCGTGGAGGCGAGAGGACGCCATGCAGGAGGGGAGGCGAGGACACCAGACCGGACGTGATGAGACTCCTCCACTAAAACTATGGCAAAACATGCTTGTCGACGACCTTTTTTTCAAGGACGAAAACAAAACAAAAAAAACAACATAATGAAAACTATAAGCTATGATGACTAAAAAACTATGACTAAACATACAGTGCTGACCATTTGGTCAAAAAATAAAAAACTAGACTAAAATGTTAGGGAGGGACTAGTGGAGAAGAGACCAGTAGAACTAAAACAAGTCAACATTTGTGCTTGTGGGTGTCACAGACCAAAAATAGCCTGATTCGTCGTTGGTTGGATTGCGTGTGAATTTGAGGGGTTAGTGAGTACTGACAGCGTCTACCAGAATCTCCTGGTAGGCCAGTAGGGACCTACTGGGCCCAGACGAATGGGTGACAATTCATGACAACTTGACAATTCAATGGATTGATAAGGTGGGGATCGGGTGGTACTGAGTTGTACTTTATTTTTTCCTCTGAGGGATAGATGTGTTGTGTAACGGCCCCTTGGGGCCGGTCACACCTGAGACACAGCTGTCTCCTCGGTGTGTCCTGTCTCTTCTGTGTGTCGCACAGCTCGCAATGCATTTCCATGCATTTCCTTGTTGCATGGGGGGGGGGGAGGGCAGAAGACAGCCATGCAACGATGTTGTGTCACCAAACCACGTGACTCCCATTGGAAATGCATTGCGAACTGTGCGACACACAGAAGAGACAGGACACATCGAGGAGACAACTGTGTCTCAGGTGTGAACGGCCCCTAAACGTGTTGTCGAATTGTCAATGTGTTGTTGTGATTTGTTTGTGTTGTGTTTTATGTTCTGATGGCTGTTTAGCGCAAAAGGAATTTATGCAAGGACTAACAAATAATCTATCTATCTATCTATCTATCTATCTGGAGGTGAGACGAGAGGAGGTGAGATGGGGTGAGGAGCACTGAATGAATCCAGTACAAGTTCAACTAAGGAATAGCAATGATATACTGTGTGATGATGCACGTACAAGCACAAGCGCACACCAAAAGTAACCCAGATTAGGGAGCTTTTCCAATGATTACATTTGTATCAGCAAAGGATAAAAGGTGCTATACTTTTCACCAAACAAATATACATTCCAACCTTGAACACCGTTAAGAAGTACAACAAAATGTAACAAATATCTTTTGACTCTCTGTTCAGAAGATGAAACAGCCCCATACCGTACAACACTTCATTATTCATGATATGGATGGCAGAGATATAAGATAAGACGCTGGAACATCACACACACACACACACACACACACACACACACACACACACACACACACACACACACACACACACACACACACACACACACACACACACACACACACACACACACACACACACACACACACACACACACACACACACACACACACACACACACACACACACACACACACACACACACACACAGCCACAGCCACAGCCACAGCCAACAGGACAGAGAGAGACAGAGGACAGAGGGACCGGACCCACAAAGGGAAACAAAGGAAAGGAAAGTAGTCTTATTTTGGTCTTAACAGCCAAGACAAGACTAAAATGTGGACGTTTCACATACTAGTAATAATATTTTCTGGATTATAATGAAGTTTTAAATGTATCTCCTACAGCCTATTTATTATCTTTAAACATTTTCTTGGACTTGTAGATTGAACTGCACATGAAACGAAAGGGGGGTAATGGAATAGTGAAGTAACCTTAGGGGTAATTTCAGCGCCACTGTGCACGACACACACGCACGCACGCACACACACGTACTTGCACACACACTTTCAACCAAGCATAAAACATTCAACGTTATGTTACTGTCATATTAATGTGTGTGCATGCATGAAAGTGAATCTTTCACCACACTGTATATATCAGTGCAGTCAGTGGTGCCATGATGACCATCAGCATCTACAGGAGCTGCATGTACTGCCAATCAAACACGGCTTAAATATGATGATAATGTTAACTCCAGCAGAACGAACAGCACCGTGTCTCACAGCCAGGTGTGTAGGAAAAGCAGGCGCCAAATTCACCACGTGAGATATATCTATATATCCTGCGGTCATTTTCATTGCTGTCGGGGCAGAAACCTTGCATCTCCCGCGTTTCAAACTTCTGTTTCGTCATAAAACAAATCAATGCTTTACTTTGTCGCACTATATAGCATTGAAAATATACTATTTCAAATGTATTCTAAAATGCTAATACAAAAGGAGTGGCTATGGACATGAGGTTTCCACCAGACAGCGGTCGTTTATAATGCTGAGGCCTCCTAATGACTGTGTGTGAGAGTTGCATCCTTAATGCGCTGCCTGCAACTCCATCATTTGTTCTCATTAGCAGTGGTGCAAAAAGTACTCTAAATGTTAACTTAAGTAAAAGTATCAATACTGCAGTTCAGAAACCCGGTGTCCACCAGTGACATCATCAATGGGGAATCCAAGCTAATAGAAACTGCAGGCTTTCTATTCCTGAAAAGTTGCAATGTGAATCGTTCTCACGATAATACAAATCTAAATATATATATTTGTAATCTTGTTTTTAGAAAGTACTCATTATGTGAAATGTTACGTTTCACAAGTTTTCAAATGTATAAAATGTTAACTGACAAGTGCTAGTAAAGTAAAAATACCTCAAAATTGTACTTAAGTACAGTACTTGAGTAAATGTACTAGAGGTGTTTCAAAGCCGAAACCCTGACAAGCACTTGGAATGCAGTTGGGGCATTCCATTTTGTTCACCTCTGTTCGACAGGTAAGGTGAAGATAGCAGATCTAAGCAAAGCAAAGCAAAGTTCTTTGTTTACCCAGGGTGAATGGACTAAGCTCGAGATGCTTGTTTACAGCCAGACCCTGCTCATAGAACATTTCATGGTAGGGGTTCAATGCCTTGCTCAAGGGCACTTCAGAGGTGGTAATTTTAACGTGCCGGTCCGGGGATTCGAAACTGGCGACCTTCCGATAACCAGACCGCTCCGCAAACCGTTCGGCCACCGCTGCCCCGCAAGTACTATCTACAAGTACTATCTACAAGTACTATCTACAAGTACTATCTACAAGTACTATCTACAAGCTCACAACGCCTCTGTTCGACAGGTAAGGTGAAGATAGCAGATCTACAAGCTCACAACGCCTCGCATATAAACATATAGGACACTGGAAAGAAAAGGTTAGTCTATCTGCTCTTTTTTCTTTTTTCACTCAAGGTGATTTAAACAGTAAAATGTTTCGACCTCAAAGGTCTTAGTCAGGTACATGATGTACCCGGCGACAAAGGCCTTTTTAGGTCACGAAGTTACTATTCAAATTCTCCTTGGGAGCAAAAAAGCAAGTGCACAGATATACTATCTTTTCTCATTTCCTTTTTCCCCCTCCATTCTTTTATATACTCGGGCACCAATTTTTTTTGGATGAGTGTGCATTCTTTTGGACTCTCCAAAGTACCACATCTCTTGTGCATAATTAGGGCTCCGAGAGCTATACCAGACCAGTACATCTAATATTAGTCATGGATCCAAGCTTTTGCTGCAGTCTCACCTGTGTATATCCACCAGACAGAGTTAAATACAATGCCAGGCGAGATCCCTAGTGGCGTGCTAATTTAATAGGAGGAACAATATCACTAATCTACCAGTCATCCTCATATCCCCTGGTGGATTCTGCAAATGCACAAACAGTAGACAACCTGCCTCACAAGTGTTACGCTGCAATTTCCCACTGGCACACCATGCATATTCACATATGGAATAGACATTTCTATAAAATATACAGTACAGGCAGTGAAATTGTGTTTATTGTGCCATAAAACATTGAAAAACACAGTCAGGATGTCCATGCAATTCACTGTGCACTGGTCCTCGGAGGATGGCCGCTACCAGTGGTAATAGTATCAATACTGCCATGTATAAATACTCTGTTACAAGTAAAAGTTCGGAATTCAAAATGTAAAAGTACAAAAGTATTGGCACAAAATGTATTTAAAGTACCAAAAGTAAAAGTACTCATTATGCAGAATGTAAAAAAATATTTAGAAAATAGCCAATCTACAAGTTCACAATGCGTCACATCGCAACACATTGTTAGCTTGTAGATGTATATAAGGCTGAAGTTGTTAATGTAGGCTATGTTTGGTAATAATAATTAAAGTAACTGACTACAGATTTCAAATAAATGTAGTGGAGTAAGAGTACAATATTTGCCTCTGAGATGTAGTGGAGTAGAAGTAAAAATGATTGGAAATACTCCAGTAAAGTACAAATAGCTCAGAATTGAAAAGGAGAGTACGTAAGTAAATGTACTTGGCAGAGACTAGTAAAATTACAACCTCCACAATACTGCGTGGAAGCTTGTGATGATCGTTGACAAACTGTTAAACTATCTAGTTGTAAAATGAATGTTAAATGTATAATCGATATTGAGCAACTGCGTGTCCCATTTTCTCACCTGAAATTATATCATAAACTATTTCTATATTCTAGTTGTTCTGCAAGAGGTGAACTATAAATAGTTTCCAGACAGGCTGCAACTCCCCTTCGGCACTCTCAACTTCCTCAAAAGTACGTATAAGTAGCACCCCCACACACTATCTGTCTGCAAGCGACAGGGACACAATGCGACACAGACTGTACTGGCAATATGTAGGGTATTGCCCAATTTACGCTGCCTGGGGCCTCAGGTTGTCACCGAAAATAGCAGATCTGCAAGCTCACGACACGGCACGTCCGCGGCACATTGTGAGCTTGCAGATCTGCTATTTTTGCCGTCGTATGACCAGGTATAAATTGGGTTTAAGGGTGGCAAGAGATGTGGGATGCCGGCTCTCTCAACAGTCAAATCAGGACAAACTGTCACACCACTCCGTGAGGCAAGAACAAGATTATCCAACTCAGCAGTTCCAACATTTTCTCAAAATATACATCTCACACGGTGGCAGCAATACCATTCTCCCATTCTAGAGCCCCAGCAAGTTCCCTCTTTTGCTGCAACTTGTCCCGCGGTGAATACTAAGCTGACTGCAGAATCTGGCTGACATCAGCGTTGCTCCGGGGAGAGTTAAAGACGGAAGGTGTCAGAAAGTGTCACCAGTGACAACGTGATGCCCCGGGCGACTGGCTGTGACGATGGCATCCATTTTGTGTCCAGCGAGAGAAAGAGAGGTCAGGCCCTGGCATGGAAAACAATATGGAACTAATGACGCGTGGCCAGACTCTACTCTCTGTAGACACGGAACGGAATACCCGGTGGTTTGTATTTTGAGAGCATTCTTTTGTAGCAGAACCCCACAGCTAGTATCAGCAGAAAGTTTAGCAAACTTTGTGGTGAAACCTGTAAGTAGAAGACAAGTACTGTGAGTATAACTTTGAGGTGCTTTTACCTTTTGAGTATTTCTATTGATACAGTATGTCATGCTTCAATCTCAGATACTCAATTTACTATAATCATTTGACAGTCTTAGTTTCTTTATTATCTATCTATCTATCTGTCTCTATTTCTTATGCCCCTGCTCTGTGTGCCCCCGACATCTGCTGTGTGCTGAGAGGTGTCATTCTCCCCGTATCAAGTCTGAATTAATTGATGGATTCACTCAGTTAGCATTCATTAACTCACTAATATCAGCAAAGTGAATAATGACTCTGACAAACTTGTTAAATTGCAGTACACTGGGTGACTGGGATAATAATTTAAAAAAGAAAACTTTCCGACTTGAAAGGGAAAGCTCTTGGGTAATAAAACAAAGTTTTGTCAGCAGATTCTGTTTTCTCGCATGATGCTGAAAATCACTGAAATAACAAGACTCACTTCAAATCAAATTTCGGCAGCAGGTCTCAATTAGCATCTCTGAGCTGCTTCCAAACCCAGCACAAGAGATCTACAAAATTCACAACGCATGAACTAAATAGCACAGTATCACTCTCCAGTGTGTGCGTGCGTGCATGCGTGCGTGCGTGCGTGCGTGCGGTTCAAATGTAGTTAATTTGGGGAGAAGACAAACATTCCCTCTTTAACCACATGAGCCCTAGTGTCCCTGTATAGACGAAAATCATGGAACAATGCCCTGTAGGCCAGGTGTAGCTATGTCCTCACCCAGGGCAACCCTAACCCTAATGCCCTGTAGGCCAGGTGTAGCTATGTCCTCACCCAGGGCAACCCTAACCCTAATGACCTGTAGGCCAGGTGTAGCTATGTCCTCACCCAGGGCAACCCTAACCCTAACCTTAATGCCCTGTAGGCCAGGTGTAGCTAATCAGTGCTGTGGTACACTGCAGCTATGTCCTCAACCAGGGCAACCCTCCGTGGATTTGGCTACAGAGCCCTGTGGGACCCGGGTAGGGCTTACTGTAAGTAGGTATAAGGCCCTTGCAGACAGGCATAATACGTTTTTAATCCATCCTTAAAACATGCGTCAGGGATGCCCACTCTATTTAGACTTGAGAAGCACATTAATGACAGTAACATGTTGAATATTTTATGCACGGTTGAAAGTGTGTGTGCGAGTATGTGTGTGTGTGTGCGTGCGTGTGTGTACCGTGCACAGTGGTGCTGAAATTACCCCTAAGGTTACTTCACTATTCCATTACCCCCCTTTCGTTTCATGTGCAGTTCAATCTACAATTCCAAGAAAATGTTTAAAAATCATGTGAAATCATGTTGATAACAAATGTACCTGAGGCGGCTGACACATTGCAAACAAATGTCTATCCACGGCACGTGGGACTTTTTATTTTAGTGTAGATTGGGGTCACAGAGATAAAAATAAATGCTTCAAATGGGGGTGCATGGCCTGGTTCATATCAAACTGGGGTGCTTGAAATGAATTACATAGTTATTATTGCTATAGACATAGAGCCATGCTTCTTATGAGGGTCCCTGGCATATCTTTTCATATGGGGGTCGGCAGCAGGCTAATAGCCAGGTATCAATTTGGGGGTCCACCGTTTTAAAAAGACAGATGCTTTCCCAGTTATAATTGATTCCAATGGGTATAGTCTGTGGCGGTTGGATGTGGAGAATTAAAAGTCCCTATATCCTCCATTTGTACTGTGTCTTGGTAAACCAATTACTCACACAACAGCCAAAAATACAACGTCTAGCTTGTAGATTGGCTATTTCCACCACAGGACACACCGTCATATGCCAAAGTATAAATTACGCTCCACAAGTTCCTGTTCCACAGGCCAGCGTCACATTTTCTTATCAGTTAATTGAGTCGCCTAATCAACTCACACTCACACACAAACATAAGTGTGAGTGTGCACGCACGCACGCACACACAGCAGGTTTGATGGATTGTTGAAGTGATCGTTACCGAGCAGCTGATGCCATTAACATCAATGGCTGGCCTAGATAACTGTTGGATTCTGGGAAGGAGATGGGAGAGAGAGGGTGCTGAATGAAAGAGAGAGAAATAGTTTTGTTCCAAAATCCATTAGTAAAAAAACTAATCATGTGGCTCTCCCAGGACCCTATACTGACTGTGCTGTGCACAAGACATGTCGTGGTGAACGAGTTGTAGTCGTTTGTGAGATTATCCGTGGATGGACAGAGGGACACACAAGAAACATATGATGAATGTTATTCTACAGTGGTTCCAGTGGTTCTCAAAGTGGGGTCCGGGGACCCACAGGGGTCTTTGGCAGGGTTCCAGCGCGTCCCCACCTAAATCTGTTAATACAGCATCACAATCGTTTTAACCCTTTTTATCCATATGCTGTGCGTTGGCCATTCAAAAATTGCAGAAGCTGTGAGCTCTTACATCTGCTATTTTTGCTGGAAAATGTTGAATCATTTTAAATAAAGAACACAAATGTTCTCTTCTGAGGGTCCCTCAGATGGGGGTCCTTGACATGAAAGAAGTTTGAGAACCACAGTTCAACACAGTGCCCCATCTCACACCCAGTGCAAAGCCACGCAGAAACGGAGCACAGCGCTGCTTGCAATCGAAATCCCAATCGACCAGCCGTGTTCAATACCATAGATGACATTGCTGAGGGACATTGAGGTTCAAATATAAATTAATGATCTGGGCTTAGATTAGCCCTATATTACGTCAGGCAGTGCCCGCTGGCACCAGCCAATTTGACAAGCTTGGAGGCAATAATGCAAAACCATTTTTCCAGGCACAACTAAGAAGCAAAACAAAAAGTAGCTTTTGCTATGCGTCTTTGACATGAGCAGTGAGGACCAGTGGTGGAGAAAGTACTCCAATTCTTTACGTAGGTAAAATAATCAATACTGTATTGGAATAAAAATATACTTAAAGTAGGCTACAAAAGTAAAATTATATGCAGAATGTCCCATTTCACACAAAATAGCAAATCTACAAGCTCACAATGTGTGAACGAATGTGTGAATTAAAAAGTAGCCAAAAATTACTTCAATCATCAGGAAAAGGGGGTGATGAAGCCAACAAAGTTTGAGAACCACTGCTATAGACTGTCTAAAAATAGAGGGGCGGCGGTGGCTCAGGTGTAGAGTGGCTGGATGGTAACCGCAAGGTTGTCAGTTCGAACCCGGGCTCCCCCTGAGTTAGTGTTGAAGTGTCTTTGGGCAAGACACTGAACCCCTAATTGCTCCTGATGTGCTGGTTGGTGCCTTGCATGGTTTCCGCCGTCATCGGTGTATGAATGTGTGTGTGAATGTAATGCACAATCTATGTAAAGCACCTTGGATAAAGGCGCTATACCGACAGGTTAGGAATCATCTTCCAGGGAACATGTACTGTATGTGCTGAGCAAGTTCAATGTCAAATTGATGTATATATTTTGTGATATTGTCGTGTGTGCAAGTAGACATACTAGCCTAGGGGATAGTGAAAACTAATGCACTTTCTGACTTCTGTGTGCAATGTGCATGCCTGCCTGCCTGCACATGCGTGTGTCGGTCCATGCATGCCTGTGTGCATTTGCATGCGTGCGTGTGGGTCACCTTGTTATTGACTAGCCCTTGTCCACCGCTCTGTCATTGATTTGTCAGACCAGCCTTGCGGTGTCGCGTTCCACTGCTGTCCCTTTGGGGCTCTTGTGGGCTCCTATACAGCGTGTGTGTGTGCGTGCGTGTGTTGGCGTCCTTGTGCCTCTATACTGTAGGTATGAATGAATTTACGGGTGGCGTCGTGAGAGCAGCGCGTCCCGCTGCGCTCATTACTCCGTCCACCGCCATGTCAATCACACTGGAGCGCTTTCTGAACGACCTGCAGTGAATCCACTAAATGGTCTCCGTAGGTCTGCTCCCAACCGAATTACTGCCATTTACTGTCAGCCTGCACACACACACACACACACACACACACACACACACACACACACGCACACGCACACGCACACGCACACGCACATGCACACAGTAAGCTGTAATACCATCCTCTAATAGGGGATTCATACTGAGACGGACTGGGTCCGTTTCATTCGAACCGTTTCCGAATACGGTTGCCTGGTCCCCGCTGGCCATGATGATTCACATTGGCAAAGATTCAACAGCGCACCCGGGTACACTTCATTCAACGTATGTGCCTCAGAGGGGCATGTCATGTCACAGAAGAAGAGTCACTTTCAGAGTTTAGAGCAAATAATAAAGTCATCATTAGGTTATTATTTCCTGGACTGATATCAAACCCTGCTCCCATCTAGCCCCTCCTCCCCCCTTGTGCTGCTGTCAATCTAATAGAAAATGACTGGTGCTAATGGCACTAAATCATCCTCTAATGCCGATCAGATGTCGTGCGTGGCGCTAGGCGAGCGCACGCAGCCATCACCTGGCACGGGTTGTGCACAATGAATGACACGGGACACCAGCACACTTAAGGTGTACCCAATCTGTCAATCAATCAGTGACTCTGATCCATGCCGGGCGTCCCGCGAGGCCGCAGCGCTCGTCAAGACAAAACGCTTGTGAAACACGCACGTATGGGAGGCGCTCCCCGGGGCGGGAGGCACCTCTATTCCTGTCCACTCCTCTTCTCTCCTCCCTTCTCCTTTCCACTGTCTCCTCTCCCTCCTGGCCAGTGCTCTCCTCTCCTCCCTTCTCCTTTCCACTGACTCCTCTCCCCTCTACTCCTGGCCAGTGCTCTCCTCTCCTCCCTTCTCCTTTCCACTGACTCCTCTCCCCTCTACTCCTGGCCAGTGCTCTCCTCCCTTCTCCTTTCCACTGTCTCCTCTACCCTCTACTCCTGTCCTCTCCTCTCCTCCCTTCTCCTTTCCACTGTCTCCTCTCCCTCCTGGCCAGTGCTCTCCTCTCCTCCCTTCTCCTTTCCACTGACTCCTCTCCCCTCTACTCCTGGCCAGTGCTCTCCTCCCTTCTCCTTTCCACTGTCTCCTCTCCCCTCTACTCCTCTCCTCTCCTCCCTTCTCCTTTCCACTGTCTCCTCTCCCCTCTACTCCTCTCCTCTCCTCCCTTCTCCTTTCCACTGACTCCTCTCCCCTCTACTCCTGGCCAGTGCTCTCCTCTCCTCCCTTCTCCTTTCCACTGACTCCTCTCCCCTCTACTCCTCTCCTCTCCTCCCTTCTCCTTTCCACTGACTCCTCTCCCCTCTACTCCTGGCCAGTGCTCTCCTCTCCTCCCTTCTCCTTTCCACTGTCTCCTCTCCCCTCTACTCCTCTCCTCCCTTCTCCTTTCCACTGACTCCTCTCCCCTCTACTCCTGGCCAGTGCTCTCCTCTCCTCCCTTCTCCTTTCCACTGACTCCTCTCCCCTCTACTCCTGGCCAGTGCTCTCCTCCCTTCTCCTTTCCACTGACTCCTCTCCCCTCTACTCCTGGCCAGTGCTCTCCTCTCCTCCCTTCTCCTTTCCACTGACTCCTCTCCCCTCTACTCCTGGCCAGTGCTCTCTAGTCTCCACCCATATTCCTCTGCACACATTTTCACCTCTCTCTAGTCTACTCCTTTCATCTGCCCTCTACTCCTGTCCACTCCTGTCCACTCTCCTCTTCTCCCCATTCCTCTCCACACCTTCACTTCCCATCTCCTCTCCTCGACTCCTCCCTTCCACCCCTCTCCTTTCTACTCCCCTCTCCTCCCCATTTCTCTCCACACCTTTGCTCTCCTCATCACTCTGTATCTGCTTTTCTCCTCCTGCCTCCCATCCTCCTTTCTCCTCTCATATCCACTCCTCTCCCCTCTGCTCCTGTCCACTCCTCTCCTTCCCATTCCACACCACAGTTTTCCGCTCCTCTCCTCTCGCCTCCCATCCTCCTTCCTCGTCTCATCTGCTCCCCTCTTGCATCTTTCCTCTCCTCTGGCTGTCCTCTCCTCTGTGGGCATTATAGATGGCTGTGCTTGCTGAGAAGAGACGGTGCGAGAGAGGCAGGAGAAACTGGGCTTATTTTAATTAACGATTGCCCGCCACCACCACCCCCCCACACACACACACAGCCCTCTGTAGATCCGGTCAAAGATTAAAACTCGTTAGGATTGATTTTGGCTTCCACCCCCATTACAGAGCTACGGTCTCACAGTGGCCTGAGAGAGATGGAGAGGTGTGTTTGTGCGTGTGTGTGTGTGTGTGTGTGTGTGTGTGTGTGTGCGTGTGTGTGTGTGTGAGGGGGGGGGGGGGGGGTTCAGAAAAAGAGGAAAAAGAGAAAGTTCAAGGTCGCGAAAGAGCGAGAGAGAGAACTGTAGCGGAGATTAAATCGGGGCAACAGTGTCGACAGAGTCATGGCACGGATATTCTTTTGGGTTATAGATTATTACACAATCTGATTTGAAAAAGAAAAATGAGTGAGGGAGACAGAGAGACAGAGGGAGAGATACAGAGAGAGAGAGATAGAGAGAGAGGGAGGGAGAGAGAGAGATAGAGAGAGGGGGGAGGGAGAGGGACATACGAAAGTGCAACGTCAGTCAGACTGTGTGTTGTAATCACGGTGGGGCCTTGGGGGGGAAAGGGCATGCAGGGAAGGACGACTTCCCAATTATAGAAAAAGGTAGTAATTTCCTCCGTCGCAGAGGAATCTAATCCCCTTTACCTCAAGACTCAGATCCACCATATAGATATGTGAACAGAGCTGTGTGCTCTTTCAGAACAGGACCGTCGGGTAGCGATTGTGCATTAGCAGATTGGGATGGGCGAGCTATAGTGGACCGCCACAACATATAGGCTACCTGTGGGGATTTAATCAGCGTCCCAGAAATCTCTATGCAAATCAGGGGGAACTAAAAACAATAATCGTACTCGCTTTGATCTTCGTCTTTAACTAAACATCTTTATTTCTTTCTCTTTCTGTAATTGATTCGAACTTCTCCAAGACCAGACATTGAATCAGTCATCTTGGTGTTTGCAAGAAGAGCTATAGGAAGCTTAATCTAATTAATAATTTATTCTATATGTCGCTTTGCGCAAATAACTGATCTCCAAGCTAACAAGCTAACATTGCTAGTTTGTAAGCTTGAGGGTCAGATATTTTCGCCAAGCAACACCGCCATACTAGGATGTGTATAAATGAAGCTCGACATTTCTGTGTCTTTGAGCCAGGGCCAGGGAATGAAGCAAGGCTTCCAGTCATGAGTCCACACGTGTCAGACATGTCCGAGTACATTAGACGACACGTTTGAATCAAGCTCATTAATTAGTCCATGTCGGCCATTATAGGATCCCAGCGGCAACAACGATCACATAGAGGAAGGTGACATTGGAGCGAATAGCTTCCGACAGCCGTATAAGCCGTGCACTCGGCCCTGCAATCAGTCCTTATAGCGAATTAAAATCTCCAACATTCTGCAGCCACAGGGCAGCTCTGTGTAATCAGCCCGCCCAGGCTGATATACGTCATGGACCAATATAGATCAATTATATAAAACTATCTAAACATTGGTGCCTGTTGATGTTTGATTGCCCAAACAGCGCATCACTGTTACTTACTGTCTCCCTTTAACGGTTTAACGCATAAAAGCTGTGTCAAACCATTTTAACCATATATTTTATGCATTGGCTATTCGAAAAATAGCAGATATACATGCTCAGCTCTGCACAAAGCCCTGCTATCATTGAAAAATCTATAAAGTTTGCCAAATATAGTTTTTAGCGCCACTAAGCAACGTACTCTTTTCAGAAAACTGTTAGGATTTAAAAGACATTTGTAGAATGGCTAAAGTCCCATGGTGCAGTTTAAATCCTCAGAACAATGAAAGGGTGTTGTTCTCCGGCCAACACTCGTCCCTAAAGGAACTTTGCAGTTCCTTTTTCTTAAATTTGCTCTATCTTTGCCCTCATTTAGTGTTCCATATCCTATGAATTTTGCCTAATGTTTCATGTAGGTGTAGAATGTGGGTAATCCACAGAGTATATTTATGCATGCCAAACACACCCCGGCGAACACAAGCCAGTCGCTTCCTGGCTGATGAGACGTGTGGTGGGGTCAGACAAACGCTTATTTTGTTTCACTCCTTGTCCCGACTATAGCATTACTTTCATTCATTCAGTGAGGCTCTACTTGGCAATCACCGTTCGGTGACATACCCTTTGCCTGAAGTGTTTGCAGTGGCTCAGGGCCAGGGGTAGAGCAGCCGCTTGAGAATTGGAAAGGTTCCGAGTTCGATCCCGTGCTCCCCCAGAGATAGCGTCGAAGTGCCCTTGAGCATGATGCTGAACTGCTGAATTGTTCCCGATGTGCAGGTGCCTTGCATGGTGTGTGTGAATGGGGGGGGGAGGGGGGGCATCAATTTGGGAAGAAAGAACTACTAATTTAGAAGGCATTTGTAGAATCGGCCTCAGGTCTTATTGGGTTAATAAGGTTATAAGGTATAAGGTTTCTATGCTGTTTATTGTGTTGTGTGTCTACTACCGACAACAATGCAAAGATTATTTTTATAGCGAGGTGAACGTGATGCTACGAACCGCCGTGTGGTGGAGAAAATGAGTCCTCTAATGTAGCGCGACAGCAGCTGCTCCATATGTTTATTATAGTTCTCTGTGATGTCACGTGATCGCATAATTCAGAAGAAAAATGCTTTTATTGTGTACGTTGTCAAAGGCATCTCATCAAGCATGTTGCTGCTCCCAGCGAGCTGGAGACGAGAGGAGACAGAACGTCCGCCTTGGTTAGCTCTCTCTCTCTCTCTCTCCCTGGTTTCTTTACGTCAATGTTATAGTCTCTCACTTGGTCATCCAGGGCCGCCGTGAGAATGATTCAGGGAGTAAGAGGTCAAATAAATATTAAATGGCGCCTTTATACGCAGCACCTCCTCCAAAGCACTTTAAGTTGTTTACTTCACCCATTTGCACACACACACACACACACACACACACACACACACACACACACACACACACACACACACACACACACACACACACACACACACACACACACACACACACACACACACACACACACACACACACACACACACACACAAACCTGCTCTTTGCGGAGAGGTTAGGGCAGGGCTTCTCAAAGTGGGTGCCGTGGCAACTAGGGTGCATTGTCCAGCCGGTCCCTGACGGGTCCATTTGGTTCCATTTGTAGTACACTCTCCTTGGCATCTCCTTTTGGGACATGAAAAAGTTTGGGAACCACTGACTTAGACCCTCTATACCTTTATACGGACCCGAGTTAATGCGCTCTTATTCAGCTTACAGTACACCAATGCTCTTCACCAAAGATAGCACATCTACAAGCGCATGTCAGCTATTTTTGGTGAATGTTCCGCCCAGAATAAGAATGCTGGGGTTTAAGTGGTTAAAAACCAAGTAAAAAAGTTATTGTCAGTGTGTCCTTCTCTCCAGTTTTCCTCGTGACATACTGTATCGTTGGGGGACAGATGTGGGTACAGTTAATATGAACAAAGGTGCTAAAAAGTAATAATGTAATGTAATTCAGGGGTGCCATGGATGAAAAAAGTTATTTACAGGGTGACCAGAGACAAAAAAAGTTTCTGAGTCAGGGCATGGGTCTTCAACAGCGGGCTAAATCCCTGTTAAAAATCTAAATAATATATGCATCTCGAAATAAAACATGCAAGGTCCTGTCCATCCTCTGTGAGTCATGATTATGTATATTTAGATTTGATTAGTTTCTTGTCTTCCCAAAAATATGACTTCTACAGTATGCGTTGTTGCAACAGCATCAGCATGCACGCACATGCACGCACGCACGCACAGACATCAAAAAGCAATTCTGCTAATCCTCCTGCACTCAGAGGAGTTGTTGTTGGTCCTCGGTGAGGGTGATGGGGAGTGACAGGTTGGATCTGCTTCAGGGGGAGAGCCAACCGGAGCATGAAAGAGGAACAGTGCATCCCAATTATCAGGTTAGGGATGAAGTTAAAATCATAACCATTTAAACTGGGGAAGCATAGGTTTCATTTTAGACACAGATTAGACAACTTTAACCTAATTGGCTATTCAAAGAAATTAGAAGATCCACAAGCTCAGCTTCGTGCCATCTTTGAAAACAGCTGCACACATGGATGCGCATGCAGCCACGCACACACGCACGCACGCACGCACGCACACACAAAAACAAGACAGGGTCAAATGACAGCCTATTGATGGGTCTTGCTCAAATATGGAGGCACGGATGGACAGACGGTGAATGAAACCCTCTTTTAGATGGCTCACCTAAAGCCTTGTTCTTTATGTGAGGAACATTTAAAAAAAAACATTGTACATTAATGGCTGGCGCTCACGGACTCTGACCATCAACTCTGCGACATTGTCTCCAATCAATCTAGACACACTGCCTGCCTGCTATTCACTGTGTCAGTCAGTTCTGTGCTCCAGTGTCATGTTTGATTAGTTTGCTATAGATTCTACTTTAGCATTATTATTATTTTGTTTTACTTTGGAGACTATGCCAAGCAAAGCCTAAGAGCCACATGTAGTCCGCAGAATAAGATCAGCGCGTACTGCACGTATACGCAGATTCAACAGGAGATGGTCGGCGTTGAGAAATGCGCTAGTGTTACGCGTCGTGCAGCTTCTGTGTGTGTTTTGTTTTGCTGACGCTTGGCTCGTCAACTAGAGATTATGTCACGTTCTTAAAAAAAGTCCACTTCCTTCTTTAGGTACGCATGCATTCACATTGGAACGTCCGTATCCGAATACACTTCAACGGTCCAGAGACCCGCCCTCCATGCATGCGGCCCCGGGGACGGTTGGGCGATGTGCTCCCGGGAACGGTAGGCATTATTCACACTACCACAAGCCACAACATCTGCCAAGTGGTCCTGAGTGCACATCCGGGACCATAGTGTGAATGGCCCCTTAGTTTACTTATGATCCCACATGACTTATGATCCCATTATGATCCCAATGTAATGCACTTGATGCATTACATTGTGTTCTTGCTTACTGAAAGTCGCTCCGGATTAAGAGTGTCTGCTAAATGCCTAAAATTGTATTGTAATTTTTGCTATTCGGCAGACGATGATAGGGGCTTAAGTGGTTATATTAACAGAGGATTTTACTGTGTATGGAGAAGCTATCTCTTTGTGTGTGTGTGTGTGTGTGTGTGTGTGTGTGTGTGTGTGTTTGCGTGTATGTTTTCGCGTGCGTGTGAAATATCATTCCTCTTGCACTTGGCATGTGAGGCGGAAAAAGGAGATTACCGCGTGCGCCCGCTTCTATAATTACCTCTCATCTTTCAGCCTGTACTCTTAAACACAAAGGGGGATGCCAGGCAGGCTCCGTAGTACACACAGACACGTGCGCTCACACGTGCGCTCACACACACACACACACACACACACACACACACACACACACACACACACACACACACACACACACACACACACACACACACACACACACACACACACACACACACACACACACACACACACACACACACACAATGGGGGGGGGCACTTTAGTGTCAAGTCTTTTGTTTTGTTTTCTGTGAAGCGCATCATTGAGTACTTGGAAAAGCGCTGTATAAGTCTGATGTGTTATTATTATTATCGTTGTTAATATCAGTGCATTGTTTCAGGCTGAAAGAAGAAAATACACAGCAACTCTTCTTTTGTTTTTGGGAGGGGGTGTATTCTCACATCCAAAGCTGCTGGTTGGGTAGCCACCCACGCTACCTTTAAGCAACATTGGTCAGCTCTCTCTCTCTCTCTCCCCCGAGCTCTCTCCCACACGCACGCATGCACACACGCACACGGATATACACACATGTTACTCGTAACTAAGGAGAGTGACTCACCTGTAGCAGTTCTCTCCCACACACACACACATTATATAAATATCTCTTCTCATAAAGTCGTGATCCCAGCAGTCTTCACACAAATCACATTGTACGAAAATCTACTTCACTCTGAGTCTGAGAGGGTCAAATTGCAGCTATCACACACACAGGGCAGGTCCATGGACCATTTTTAAAAGGGACACTTACTCGATGTTCGGATGGTGTAATGGTACCTGCCCACCACCGCGGAGTCTGAGGGTTCGACCCAACCGCAGAGCATCTGGCTTGCTGAGAGTATGCGAACACAATTGGCCTGTGTGAGTGTTTTTGTGTCGTTTGTTTGTCAATGAGAGTAGCCTACACCACTATAGGCCAGTCAATCTAGGCTAAAAAGAGGTGTGATCCAAAAGAAATTGCAATAGTAATCGTTCAGGGTTTTTTATGATCCTTAGGGTTATCCGAATAACATATTAACAATTGATTATTAATATATACATTTTGGATCATAGTAAATTCAGGGGTTGAACGTTGGGGTACCATTGAAAACCTATATAAAGGCAAAAAAAATCACATTTTATTTATGCTTTGGCTCCCGGTCACTGCCTGTACAGAATACAAAACTCTGATTCTCTGATCCCTACAAACCCTCCAAACCCTCCCACGCACTCAGACCAGCCAACGCAGGGAAGCTGGAAGTACCTTCACTAAAAACGCTGGGACACCGCTCCACACGTCCCAAACTCTTCTCCCTTCTGGCTCCTATAGAATGCACTTCCAATTACAATCAGAACTGGAGCCTCACTCCCAATCTTCCGCCGTAGTCTGAAAACCCACCTTTTCAGACTCCATCATGGCCCATATGTATTTATTTAGACTTAGATAGCATTTTATACAGACTTATAGCATGTTACGTAGACAGCACTAGAATTGCATTTAATGGAGTCATAGCACTTTATAGTGTATAGTATAGTATAGTATGTATAGTTTATGTATAGTTATATTCCACGGTTATGTTCTTAGCTTACGCATGTTCATGATAACATCGCTCTGGAAATCGTCTGCTAATTGCCTACATTGTAATTGTATGCTTTATGTATTATTTATGTCAAACTAGGGGTTATGCATGATTCTGAACCCATTGCAAGCATTAGTTTTGGACAAAAAACACTCGTGTTTTAGCCCAAGGAGTGTTTTTCGTCCAAAACTAATGCAAAACTAATGCTTGCAATTCAGAATCATGAATAACCCCTAGTTTGACATGTCACATGCTACTTAAAGCATAATTCAAATTTGATCCAAAATGTATATAATAATCAATTCATAATTAAAAAAAACCTTGAACGATTACTATTGCAATTTCTTTTGGGTCAAATCTTAGTTGACTGCAGGTTCTTTTTGGGGGGGGTTGGCCTCTCCTTCTGCACCATACTCCTTGCTCTTTGCACATGCACGTTGCCGTTCACTTCCCTGTATACGGCTCAGAAAGAATGCCTATCCCTGGATACACTAAGCTCATCATTTCTGACTTCAACATGCCTCTCGTTCAAAATATGAACGCGAGGGATTATTCAGCGACTTTATCGTAATGATAGCGAGGTAAGCAAGTTTTCACGGTTTTTGTCCGGAATGGAAGGGGGGGCTTACAGAGTAAAAGCGGCCATATCTGTGCGGCACCTCGAGCTGTTATTTTGAAATAAATCCCGGTGCTGATTGTGTTAACAAGATAGCTGTCTATAAACGCGCGAGCGCACGCACGCACGCATGCATGCACGCACGCACGCACGGACGGACGCACGCACGCACGCATGCACAGCACATTGCACACTACTGTGGAAACCCATTTTGGCAATAAATGTCAAAACAGAGATTAGCATCTCTTCACAGCTCATATATGTCTGGCTACACAGCATTGAAGCCACATCACAAATAAAGTTTATTCCTCACTATTGCCAACAGATAGCATTAATAACCATGGAATTTATCACGGCTAAATATGTTTCAGCCCCAACAACACAGTCTCGGTAAAGAGGAATCCAGCCATGCAATTTGCAGCTTTCAAAAAAGCCATTAAGAATTAAGCCAGAGATGTAATTTGTTCCTCCTCTACCCCGAATAAATTGTCCTCTCAGCTCTTATGTAAAAATACATATTTCTTACTTACATGGACGTTGGGGAGCATGGGACCGTCGCAAACATTGAAAAAGAGCAGAAGTAGCATAGGTTCAAGGTTGTACTTTATTGTTAAATCTTGTGTACAGGTATATAAGAGTAAAATTATGTTGACGACTTTTCCGACTTTGGATCCTACTGCCAAGGACGCATTTGTTTTATTGTTTCAGTGAGATCGCTGTCCAGACCACCATCTAGAAGCGTCTGCTTTGTAAAGGCCAACTCGCCAAACAGGGAATGAACCGTTAACCGAATTCTTTTCATTAAGGTTTTTGATGCGATTTTCAGGGATTATAACTATTATAACTCGCTGCCTCGCAGTTACAATATTACAAAGATTGAGGCTAAAATGCCGATTTTACTTCTGGTTCAGTGGTCGTGAATTTTGGGACTTCAAAATAAAACTTCCGGCTGAAAAGACGTGGCAGAAGCTCAACGCAGCGAGAATCAATTATGCCAGTAAATTAGTTGAGAGCATTGCCATGATATAGCATCAATGCACTCTCTCAGACACAGGTCAGGGCTGCCAATCATCCGCAGAAAATTTGAAATGCAACCTTTTGTCGAATGCTAAACCAATATTGATTATGGAACCTGAGCCAATAGGACAAAGTCACAGGTGGCATCATCAAGGCAAAGATCAAGGTGGGGTGGGGGGGGGGTCGTCAGGGGAACAGAAAGTCAATGTTTGTGTGTGTCAGCTGTGAGTACAACAGGTTTGACTTGTCCTCTGAACAAAACGGTCAGCACTTCACAGTTCACACCCTAGGGGTCATCAAAGTGGCAAATGTTTGATTTTCTGTTTTACAAACCATTATAATGTTCCTATTTTGCTAATTTATTTACTATGAAAACCTGCATCTCCCGCCAGTGTGTCACACCTCGTGACACGCTCCATATATGGCCAATACAAAATTCATTCCATATGTTGATTTGACCTCATCAAACCAATGTACACTCAAGACACGCTCCATATATGGCCAGTACAAAATTTATTCCATATGTTGATCTGACCTCATCAAACCCCTAGATCTCCATATATGGAGCTCGCCTCATCTACTCTGACATCACATGTTGACTGACCGGGAATGTCCATATATGGACATATATTATATTACATATATACATTTTACAAATGTCACTTTGTGATGTGTTGTAAGCCTGTAGATTAGCTATTTTGTAATGTTTTTGTAAACAGAGGGTATGCGCATGCATAAAGTGAATGGCAGATCGAGTGGCAAATCGAGTGGCAAAATGAGTGACAAAGTGAGTTTAATGTTGATTAAAGTCATTTAATGCAATCAAATATGACTTTTCTGTTTGGATGTATGGGCTGTCAAGGCCAGAAAGTAGTTTTCTGCAACTCAGTAGGCATTTCCACATAACTTCCTGGTATGATGATGATGTCACGCGCATACCCTCTATAGAAATATATAAAAAATGATTAAATGTGTCAGTGACTTCTTAGTAGGAGTTATTTGTCATATCTGCTGTGATTATGAAGCCTAAAAGACCCTAACCATAAAAAAAAAAATTTGTAATTGTGACAGTCCTATCTGTTTGTGCATCTGGAGACTCCAGGACAGGCTTCAGATGTGCCGTTGCGACCGCATGCCCTTGCTGACAGCAACCCAGGCAGGGTTCGACCCCACAAGCTTCCACATGAGGTGCATGCTCTAACCTCGACACTAGGCGGCCCCCTGCCTCACAATCCCTGTTAAAAACAAATCCTCCATGCTCTATGTATTTTTCTTACCCTGATGCTGCCCTTTATTGAGTTAAATGAGTTTATTTGCATTAAAGACTTTATTCTCAAGTGTTCTTTTTTTCTTTGTGTTATTTTACTCATTCTTATGTTCTATATTCTCTCAACGTTTTCAACTGATTCTAATTGTATTCAAATGTCCTTTTAAGATGCGTTTCTTTGTGCACAGAATTCGCCCTTAATGTTTTGTGTGAAGCACTTTGAATTGCCTCGTTGAAATATGCACTGAAATAAAACACACAGGTCAGGTGTAGAGGGCCCTTTCTCCCACGCAGCGCAGTCATTAAAGGTTATAAAACATCTAGAACCTTCAAACAATGTGCTGCAGAGGAGCACAAGGGAAGTTGCATGTTCAACACAAAAACATTCATTTGAATTATTGTATTTGTACCTGCACAAAAAGCGCTATACATAATAGATCCAAACACTGAGCAGAACAGTGTTCATTTTCTTGCCCAAGACGTTAGAAAAAGGCAGATGCACACCTCAAAAGGTTGGTGACAGGTGCATAGGACAAAAGTGCATATTATAAAAATGGTATCTTTGAATAACAAAGAAAAGTAACCTGCACACCGTCAGAAACTTGCAAAAGTTTTTGCTACATTGCAACATTTTTTTTGCAAGTTTCTGACAATTCAATTCAATTCAAACTTTATTCAAGACACTCACAGGGGGGTCCATAGGGCGGAACACATAAAACATAGAAACACAAAAGTAAACAAACTATAAATAAACAAAGCATAAAACAAACAAGGGGGACTTATCTTATACAGGCTAGAACGCCAGTGGCTCCACAGCTTAGATGATAGCCTGACAGAGCTCTGACAGTGTGCGGGTCCTTTTCTTTGTTATTCAAAGATACCCTTTTTACTAAGACTATAAGACTAAAAGACGAAACAATGTCAGGTGACTAAATAGAACTAAAACTAAATGGTGTGCTATTCAAAAAACTCAGACAAAGACTAACTCAGAATTTGCTGTCTGGCATGACGAAGACTAAAAGACTAGGATTTTGATAATTAGTCGACTAAGACAAGACTAAACTATTTCAGATGACTAAAGTAGGACAAAAACTAAATGGTGTGTTATTCAAAAGACTAAATCAGAATTTGCCATCAGAATAAACACTGGATCAGAAGAAAGTTACATTACGTTAAAACCAGATACAACTGCTGTTTTAACATATATAGGAGCACGCACGCGCACACGCACACGCACACACACACACACACACACACACACACACACACACATTCGGAGATCCAGCAATCTCATCTTAATTTGGGATGCATAAAATGTGCTCCAAATAGGGCCGTTTAGCTGCTTAATGCATGGCCGAGTGGAAATAGATTAGATCGGCAGACTCTCTGCCTCAGGCACACAGCTGTGCCTATCTGGGCTGATACAGCTTCCACAAGCTTGAGGTGTGCTGTGCTCAGACTTAAAGAACCAATCAGAGCATCCCATCCCTTCAGGCTGTGGGACGTTAGAATATCATTCACTACTGTACACCTGTGTGCAGCAGAGGTACTGTTTCTTTACAAGGGAGAGAGAGACGGCCAGCAAAGCATGTCTGCTACAACATGGCTTATTTCTAACCTATAATGTTTTCAGAATGAGTCTGACTGTCTACTCTGGACGTAATCTTGAAAGATAATCATCACACCCGTGTGAAGTGAGGGGCGCTAATATATTAAAGTCTAACTCATGTTGATTAGGTGATGTAATGGTGATGTAAAACGGTTCCAACACAAACATTAAAAGCCATTAACAATAAAGAGACAATATGACGTAAATTTTCCGGCGTTTTAAAACAAACATTGAACTAAAAACAAACATTAAACCTGTATATAGGAGGGGCTAGCGCCCCTCAAAAACAGAGTAGCTCTGTAATTAAATCAGGTGATGTGTTTGAATGAATGTGCATGCTATGGAATCACACAGGTGAATGAAATCAAGATTTAGTCATGAAAGTGATCACGTTATCACACAGCACGTTTTCGTTCACAGGAATTAATTGAATTTGGCTTTTTAGGGACTTTTAATATAAAAATCACACCCTTGTGAAGTGAGGGGCGCTAATATATTAAAGTCTAACTCATGTTGATTAGGTGATGTAAAACAAACGGTGCAAACACAAACATTAAACGCCATTAACAATAAAGAGACAATATGACGTAAATGGCACATTATGACGTAAATGTCCCCTTCATTGTCAACGGCGTTTACAAGTTCTTAGATGATCTAATCTAAGATCCCTCTATGGGGATTATAATACAAATAAAAAAGTACACAAATACGTGGACTTAGCGCCCTCTAGAGATATTGACGTCAGTCTTCAGGGCTCTATATCCAACCATCCGTATTGTGGGGAACGCTTTTGCTGAAAATAGCATGACGTGTTGTAAAGCTTGTCGATGTTCAACAAAAGCTTTCCTCCACAATAACAGAAAATACACTAGCATAGAGCCCTGGGGGATTCCGCTCAACCATAATGGAGTTTAAGTGGTTAAGACAGCTAGACAGCTGGCAATTAATAAGCAATAGTTCTTCATCTGTTCTTTGGCTATATAGAAGTGTATATTTGTACGTTATGATGAATTGAACAAGGTGGACCCTCTTGTAAACAAGTGTAGTGCTTTATTGGGTCGTCAACTCACTGTTAACAGTTTTTGTATTGAGTTGTGCTTGAAATGTACTGTAATTCTGCAAACTGTAAATAAATACAATCAATCACCTCGCCAATATAGTGACCACTGCTCTCAAATCACAATGTAATGCTGCCTGGGTGTGGTGGATAGGCCTACAGGTGGGCACTATAATCTGCACAACTTGATGTAAAATTGGCAATTTTGGCCAAAATGCTAAACAACAAAAAAATGCTAAACAACAAAAAAAGGCCTTATGCAATGTAAAGTATAGCCTACAAGATGTGAACATGCACGGTAGGCCTACATCATTATCAGACTAAGTTTATGCACCAAAATACATACAGGTTTCGTAACAATAAAACAGTACTGGTTAACAAGCTAAAAGCAATTGGTTTTGATAGCACATCAGTGAGCTGGATGCAATCCTACCTGGAGGGGAGAGAACAGATGGTGGATGTGAACGGAACACTGTCCCCCCCCCCCTCCCAGTGAGCTGTGGCGTTCCACAAGGAAGCATACTAGGACCTTTACTGTTCCTTATATATGTAAACGACATGACATCAGCTTGTGACTGCAATTTGTTTCTGTTCGCAGATAACTCAGCCCTGCTGGTCTCAAGAACAAACTGCAGGTTGAAAAGGCCCTCAGCTCTGAACTTGGTAGAATCTGCACCTGGCTCGCTGATAACAAACTATCTTTACACCTGGGAAAAACTGAATCCATTCTATTTGGATCAAATAGTAATCTCAGCAAGGCAGATGGCTTCTTGGTTAGAGTGGGTGACAATATTATCACACGAAAAGATGAAATTACCTACCTAGGTTCCATCCTGGAGGCAAATCTTTCCGGTGATAAAATGGCCACCAAAGTAATCAAAAAGGTCAACCAAAGAACAAGATTCCTATACAGGATCTCCCCACTGGTCAACAAAAACACCTTGAAGACCCTAACAGGAGCCCTCGTACAAGGTTTCTTCACCTCTAAGGCCCTAAAAACAAGGCTCCCAAAACAAACTGGTCAGGCTACTACTTGGCCTCACTCCCCGAACCCACCTCACCCCTGCCCACTTTGACAGGCTGGAATGGCTTAGGGTTGACGACAGAGTACAGCACCTTGCAATGGGTCTGGTCCACAAGATTCGCTACACCACCAAGATACCCATGTACCTGTCTAAATACTTCCTTAATGTCAACGAAGTCCACACCCACAACACCAGAGGGAGTTCAACAAACCATGTGCAACTCAGATTCGGCACAAACAAGGGACTAAATTAATTGCGCTCCTATGCCACCAAAATGTGGAACGCCCTACCAACAGTCATTAAGACATGCAAATCCCTTGACTCCTCTCAAAGGGAACCTACGGACGGCTGCAATTCGAAACTGGCCCCCGTAAAATCTGAATACCCCACCCACCCCTGTTCCCCCTCACTGTATAGCCTATGTTTCTTTTCCCTTTTTCCCTCCTATGATGATTTCCTTTTGACTAGTTGTGTATATTCGTACGTCTCTAAATGTTTTGATGAATTGAAAATGGTGGACCCTATTGTAAACAAGTGTAATGCTTTATGGTGTCGTCTCAGTTTTTGTATTGAGTTGTACTTGAAATATACTGTAATTCTGCTATTAATCAATCAATCAATCAATCAATGTGATGGCTTGGGGGGGGGGGGGGGGGGAGCAGGTTCACTCCCTTTGTTTCATCAACAACAATAATAATTGTCAGCACGTTCTCTTGCTGTGAATGGTTATGAAAGTGGGTTGGAGAACGATGTCCTCACTTCACATCACACTGTTCACACACACTCAAACAGCTGAGCTGCGAACAGATGAGACTATCGGGCTGTTTAAGGTAGATGCTATTGAGGCTGGCACATTTAGCTCCATCTGTGTCACATTCCAAATTACCAAGCAGAAAATAAAGTATTATGCTACAGAACAGATCGGAACAATCACGCACACACACACGCTAATCAATTTGCATTAAAAAGATCAATTTGATAACGATAAACCAAACACTCGCCTTGTGCCTATATGGCTGCTTGCCATACAGGCTACAAATAATCTGATACACGGTAACTTTTTATGAAGCCAACAACTGACTGGTCAGAACAGTCAACATATATTGCCAGTCACCCATGAAGAGCCAGGTCAGCGAAGCCACATCATTGCCTTTGTATTTTCGGACAGACAACCCATCCATCCATCACACACCAACATTACGCACCACATATTACGCAACAGCATACCATAGAGTGCAACACGTGCCCTTAAAAGATGCAATATGTATTTTTTTGTATGTGACCAAAACAGGTTTTAATAATAATTTTACGGTAATTATGTTATTGTATACCTAAACATGTGTGTTATTCCACAACAGGTTATAGCGGAGTGGTTATCAACGTGGAGGTTAATTGGGGGACCCACGCAGCCGGAGTCTTTGGACAAGTTAAAACTTCAGTCTGCAACTCTAGCAAAAAATGTCCAAAATGTTAAAACATAATTGAAAATTGTCTCAATAGCCGCCCTACATGCTGTGAACATGCACGTTGGTTATCAGACTGTGCACCGTCTCTCAGAGATAAAAACTAAAAATATATCCGAGGTCGAGGATATTACAGTATGTTGGTCTTAAAGATTGTCAAACTGTAGCCTCTATGTCCTTGGCGAACAGGTTGTGAAATGTCAAAAAAGTTAGAACAGCCGGTATAACTAATGCCTGATTATATGCTATGGATGACATATTGCATCTTTTGGGCTCACAGCATCCACATTCGCCGGGGCTCAGCTCAGAGAGTGCCCGTCCACTCACCCGTCAGTTGGTCATACGAGCCGTCCAGCTCCCGGGAATCAGACAAGCTTTGGTCGCGGTTTTTCGCCTTCATAGTTTCCCCGTGAGTGCGCTGAAATGTGAAAGTATTGTGGAAATGGGTATATCTTTGCGATTCGATTGGTGGCGGTGTTGTTGTTGTTTTGTTTTTATGCCAGTCGCCTCTCGAAGGATATGGCTTTCAGTTCAGTTCACACCGTTAACAAGTCATAAGCTGTATAATATAGCCCGGTCTTGTATTCCCCCCAGTGCGTCTCGGCTACTGCTGGCAGTGGCAGACTGGCTGCTACTCGCACAGAAGCTGCATGGAGGCTGGCGCGCCTCTGGTCGCGCCGAGTTCCGAGTGTCTGGCGCGCGCACACACGCAAACACGCACGCACGCGCACACACACACACACGCACACACACACACACACACACACACACACGAGAAACCTTTCCTGTCTTCGTCCCCAGACTTATCTGGCGGATTCGAGCGTTATCAACCCATATCAACCAGCCTAGGTTATCAAGACCAAAACCGGTGGACACAGGGGATCTGAATCAGGTTAAATTCCACGCCCGAAATTAATACTTGCGTCGGTCTCTGCTGCCTAACTTCGGGGTATAAGGAACCACACTTGTATCCTTTATTACTTTATTACTTGTACCCGTTGTACAATCAATGGTGAATGAACAGTCTCTTTTCTTCAGGCACGGTTGTTTATTTTAGAACTTCTAGACTTGCAGCAACAAAACACGTTTCAAGTTTGCCTCACTTCCTAAAACAATCCCCGACTCCACCCGTCTGTCTAGTGTCTCCCAGTGTAGCTACGTTTCTCGACCACCAGCTCTTAAAGCGGACATACCCTGTAATCCTCATTTTGCAAAGCAAGCACGCGTCGCACGCACGCACGCACGCAGACACACACGCGCGCACACACACACACACACACACACACACACACACACACACACACACACACACACACACACACACACACACACACACACACACACACACACACACACACACACACACACACACACACACACACACACACACACACACATTGTAACTGAATACAATCATAATTTATAAGGTGTTTTCTTTTCTCCAATCCTGTGGATCTCGTGGCCAGCCCAGTCATCTATGATTTCGTTTATGACTCCAAATGTGGACAAGCTTTCAGCCAATCTGAGTCCCATTGACTTCTTTTTCAAATTAAAGTAAAATATCTTGCTGTCAGGGGAACCTTGTATGTCCAAAAACTTTATACTATCTTAAAAATAAAAAATACAATAAAATAAAAACGAAAATAATTAAAATAGCAAGATCTACATGCTCACAAGGTGTGGATCTGCTATTTTCACAATACTTTTGTGAGACACTCTTTTATGATGAAGTAGAGCAATATATGAAAAAAATATGAAATTTTGAGATGAGATTTCTGCTCGACATGCACAACCTGAGCAACAACATACAAAATATAAAAAGGAGGTACTTTGGCCGACTGGAACTTGCACGTGTGTGCAATAAATGTGGTTCTGACCGGTCCAGTGGTTTGTGAGATTAGCTCCAGGCAGACTGACTGACCCTCCATTCTCCTATCAGAGCATGCCATAAAACACAGCAAGTGAACGGGGAAAAAAGAGAAAATGCCCACATTCTGTGTATGAATAATGAAACCATGCACTGCAGAAATATTTGTAGTCCAAGACGTTAATGCCAGCTGTATGGTGGCATGAAATGCATAGGCCCTCTATATTCAGTGTGTAGGCCTATAGACAACTCCACGGAGGGGTTCCCTGCAGGGTGCAGCCAGTGGCGTGCACAGATAGACACTAGGGGGTGCTAGAGCACCCCCTGCCCTTTTGAAATGTGCCCTTTAAAAAAAAATAAAAAAAATGGACCATGGTGACATTGATCAATTCTTGATAAAAAGCTTCTAATATATTATTTAGGCCCCACAATCTATAAATCTCACACTATTAAGGCAACCGGCCGGTTCCACGCGCTGCACAAAGTGCCATTCTTTTCCACTTGAGCACCTGCCCCTCTAAATGTCTGTGCACGCCACTGGGTGCAGCCATTACTGAGTTGTAATCAGCACTGATTAGCTACACTTGGCCAACAGGGCACATATGGGCGTCAAGGCGCGGTAAAAATACGCTCGTGGCAGGTGTCTCTTCCTGGTTTTTAGATAGCTGGTGGATGGAAATGAAGCTCCACCGTAAAATGCCATGTCGGCCAGTAAACCAGAGACGCTTGCCCCTGCACGCAAGTTTCATTTTCCATCCACCAGCTGTCTAAAAAACAGGAAGAGACGCTTGCAACGAGCCGCGCCTTGATGCCCATTTGTGCTTACACTGAAAGCAGACAGTAGCGTCAAGAAAGCGCCTATAGAACAGGCGTCTACTGTTTTCTGGGTTTTTAAACAGCTGGTGGATGTAAATTACGCTAGTGCACAGGCTTCATCTTAGCGTAGCGTGGGCAAATCGTTTCCGTTTTTTTGGGCGAAGAGGGGCACAACCAGGGGCGGGACTTGACAAAGGGTGAACCTGTAAAAGACACCTGTTTATAGGCACTTTCTTGACGCTATGTCTGGTCGAGTAGAAATCTCCATATTAAGTTTGTGTGTTTTTTTTCGCAAATTAACGCAAACTTAACGCAAACTTAACCAAACTGCTGCATGCGGCACACAAAATCATCAAAAGCAGATCTGCTACTTTTGATATTTTTTAAACTGATTCCAGAACAGTTTTGGACTTAATGAGGGTTCCGCGGCTCCGCCCGACAGAGACCATATACTGTACTGTATAGCACACATTTGTTCTTCTTTCCAGTGGCTGGCAACTAAAACAATATATCAATGTATTAATTTGTTCGCTTTGCCTAAGGAGTTGGTAAAGCCTGCAGCCGTCCATTCATATTCAATAAGACACGCACAGTCGCACACACACACACCAGCAACACAGACGCAGCAACAAGAGTGCAGTCAGTGTACCGCTTCTTCCAGCCAGAGGTTCTTCTGCCTAGTATGTCTGATCTATAAATACTCCACAGCAGCGCTGGGAAGCCTTCTGTCTCTCCCTCCCTTCCTCTCCTCTTATTCCCTCTGTCTTACTTTCTGTACCTCTCTCTCTCTCTCTCTCTCTCTCTGACATTTTGGTCCCAATCTTTCAACCTGTCTTTCTCTCTGCCTGCGTTTTCTTTCATCATCACTCACTCACTCACTCACTCACTCACTCACTCACTCACTCACTCACTCACTCACTCACTCACTCACTCACTCCATCCATTAATTAATTAAATAATCAAAACAGGTGCAAAACAATGATTCACAATCTGTCAGGAAGTCATTAATGTGGATGCATGACAAGTAGACATAATAACTCAGTCAGGACACAAGGAATAAGTCATGTAAACAAATGGGCTGACTCATTTCACACAAACTAACCCGCCGGAAGTGTCGGTCCGGAACATCCCGCAGATGTATATCCCCTGGACATGATATTTTTGGACCAATCACAACACTTTCCTTTAATACAATACAACAGTTGTATTGTATTAACAGACTCTACCAAGATTGTAGAAGTTATTAACCCATAGGTCATACAACCATCCAAATGTAGCCTAGTTATTAACAACAGCTTGAACTAAAGCCAGATGTAGGTCTATTTGACAGTGCCAGCTAAAAGTCTGGAGTCATTTCTCTCCAAAAGCCCTCGAATATGATTAAAGATTATGGTGATCATGGTATCACATGCTCAATTCTTTTCCCATATCTTAGATTTTTGGGACGGGTGGTCAGCCCGTCCCAACACTATAGTGGTGGTCCCCAGGTTGTTCTTAGTCAGAATGCTGGTCCCTGGGTCAAAATCAGTTGAAATCCCCTCTACAACACATATCGGACAAACTTAGATTGTATTCACACACATACACAAAAAGTTTCATGGTGCTGCTTTAATTGGTATGCCCTGTTAAGGTCCAATGTGGCTGCTATACATGGAGCCTACTGTTGATACTTGGCACTTAAATGGGCGTCGAAGCTAATCATCCATACTGCTCTAGTTTGTTGCAGTCTTGGTTCTTTAGTTTACAAGGTTTAGGTTAGAGAGTTGTCAACAACTATTGGATGGCTCTAACTTAATTTGGCTCTTCCCTCTGTGACGAAATGAGCTTCAAGTCATGATCTGTATAAAAACTCAGAATGTCTTGTGTCTACAGGATGCTGTTTCACCATACCAAGCTCACCCAACACCCATTTGAGTACAAACTACACCTCCAGATGAGTCTGCCCGATGTCCCCATGCCCAATGTGAATGACGTGAGCGGCAAAAGGTTATTAAGCCAGAGCGAAGTCGCTTCGTATTTATTTCAACTTTCTTTTAAGTCGACTCGGACTGAAGGCTGAGCTAACACTGGCCATAATATGACAGCAACTTCATCAGGATGTTGGCAATAATCCTTCTGTCAATTGTCATTAAATACAGTTTTTAAACTTATCATTGGGTCCTACTTTCCCCATCTTGACTGAACATGAGCTGTAACATGATTTGAATATTCAAGGTTGGGTAAATCCCATCTGAAAACGTTCACACAGTTAACCACGTAGAGTAGACCCTCAATACTTGGTTAAATGGGTAGCGCTGTACTCGATGGACTACCGTATATGCACACGGCTGCCATCTTGCCAACAAGGTGCTGCTAACTAGGTGGAACTTCCCATTGAAAGCCCATTCATCCAAACAGAAAAGTCCTATCTAATTGTATTAAACAACGTCAAACTCACCAACACTGCAGCTGTACGAAAAGCTTGGATTATCCTCTTTCAATCTGTAAAGTTTTTGTTTAACAATCCACCGTAGACATGTTATGAGCTACTTGAGCTACTAAATTCATTGCAGGTGATTTCTTTTCAAAGTGTTGGAGTTTGGAAGTGCTCGTTGTATATCACTCAATGGCCCTGCGTGCCACCTATTTTGAATTTGCACATAATGGAGGAGGCAGCAGGATGTTGCTTTACTGATAACGAGCGCTTCCAAATCCTGACACTGATGTCCATGTGCCATCCAGCCCTATGGAATGCACGTGCTAATAAAAAGTATTTAAAATATTGCTTTGATGCTCATATGGGATAGGAAGTATTACGTTTTTTGTTTTATTATTAGCATATGCATTCCATACAGTCCATAGGGCTGGATCATGGCCATATGCCATCAACTTGCGACAGGAGCAGCTCCTATTGAGTGAAAGATTCCCTATTTATGAAAGGAATACAATAATTAAGGTGTTTTTATTTTAGTTGTAGAGGGCAAGTATAATGTTTTAAGGTATATTTTTCTGATTAGCCAGGGTTCCTTAAAAAAGAAATCAACATTAATTCATTTAACAGCTTTCAAGCTTTTCCAAAAATGCAAACAAATAGCAGATGTAACTACTTGAAGCTCACAGCGCGGGACAAAGTGACGCGATGTGAGCTTGTGATCTGCAAATTTTTGAGAGCCATGCACCGTTCTAAACCACCGTTCTAAATCCTAAGAGTCTATGTTGCAAATCTAAAATCCCACATTTCCCGCTTTTAATGGGTTAAGAAATGACATGCAGAGTTAATTTGTTTTGGCATGTTATAGAGTCAGAGTTTGCTAAGCAGCTCCTCTGACGTCTGTGTTGTCCTGTGCATTAATCAAGGTCATGAATTGAATTTGCATCAGTGTGGCTGTCAGTCATGCTGTCAGGCACGGCACCCATATAGGTTGGAGTCCACAGTCCACACACCTGTCAAGGAGGTGCTGCATGAGGCAGATAACACAACGCCGTAACAAGAAGCAGAGGAGATAATATGAGGTTGTGCTTTATGTATTGTCATGGAATCTTGTTTTTGCGACGGAATAACACATCAAATAATGGGATCACAAGTCTATAAACAGCCAAATAATAATGCATTACGTATTCTTCCACACCACTCAATTTCATCATAGCAAAAAGAACATTACAATGTTCCCCCCCGGGGAACCCCACACGGTAACTCCGTCATTTCTCGACCGTTTTGGCACCCTGGGCGTGTTCCTGGGGTTCTGGATCTGGATGTTCCGGAGGACCCCCGCACAGTACACTACAACAAAGTTTCCAATACTTCTACTTCTACTCCATAACTCCATACATCTCAGAGGCAAATGTTGTACTTTTATTCCACTACATGTATTTGAAAACTGTAGTTACTTTGATTATTACAAAACATACATTAACGACTTCAGCCCTACATACATTTTGGCCATTTGAAATTAGCCGATCTACAGGCTCACAATGAGTCGTGTTGCAACGGATTGTGAGCTTGTAGATCTTCTATTTTCAAAAGATTTGTATACATTTGAAAACTTGAAATGGGACAAAATTAGTTCTGCACTTTTGTACTTTCGTACTTTTACAGAGTATTTCTACATTGCAGTGTGGATACTTTTACTTATACAACATCTAAGTACTTTTCCCGCCACTGGGTTCAGGAGAGGAAACGAAGGAAACAGTCATGACGGATGGGGAGGCAGAGGGCGGATCGATTGCATGTGGCGTGTTAGCCGGGCGTGGGAGACAAAATAAAGGAAATCAGCAAGAAGCTGATGCATGGCCGCTGTCTGTGGCGGCGAGGCGGGGGGTTCCATACACTGCATTAGATGCCCTCCGCGCACGCACGCACGCACACGCACACACACACAATGACCCACAGACAACCTTGTTGTATCACACAACAGAATAGTGTGGATACTGCTGGGCACGGTGCCAACAGATTATTTCAAGGTCAGAGTTGATGACATTTATCTCTAGCAAAGAAGAGGTTACATATCTGGGCTGTATCCTGGACAATAAACTGACGGGTGAGGGCATGGCAACAAGAGCGATCATAAGAGTAAATCAAAGGACGAGATTCTTGGGCAGAATCTTCTTCTTTGTTAACAAGAGAGCTCTCAGGACATTAGCTGGAGCTCTTATTCAGCCCTTGTTTGACTATGCTTGCACCTCCTGGTTCTCTAACATCTCAATGGGACAAAAAACTAGGCTTCAGAACTCCCAAAACAAACTAATCCGACTTCTTCTAGGCCTAGGGCCCATGACCCACCTGTTTGTAACACATTTTTATAACATAGGTTGGCTCCGGGTAGACGACAACCTATGTCAGTCCCATTTTCAAGTAATTGAAAATGGGACTGACTTTCAAAATTGTAAATGCAGATCTGCCTTCCATGCCATCAGTGCCCATTTACTTAACTGATTACCTAAAAAAGGTGAGCAACTCCCACAGCCACAACACTAGAGGGAGCGTGAATAATGATCTGGTGCCACCAATCTTTAGAACAAATACTATATGGGTAAATTCACCTTCCACAACACTGCCACTCAGGTGTGGAATGCCTTGCCCCCTTCCCTCAAAACTAGCAAATCACTGGTTTCCTTTAAGAAAGGACTGAAAATGCACCTGTCACTGTCATCCGATCAACAGAAGCCATAACTCTATTCCCCCTCTCTCCAATTCATTTCTATTCCAACTCGTACATAGATTTAATGTCTTGTTGAGATATTTAAATTGTTGTTATTGTTGATGTTGTTGTGAATGCATGCATGGGACCCGGATGGAAACAAGACCGCAAGGTCTTTCTTCAGTGATGTCTTATTGGCCAAATGTGCGTTACTGTACCCTGTACTGTTTTGCATCTTATTGTCTAATAAAATTATCAATCAATTATCAAAAAACAAATTCCTCCCGAGTGTTAATTTAACTCAGAGAGTGTATACATCGAGTGTACAAATCGATCCAAAGAGACCCTATAATATGGCTCCATTTGCCTATACGTGCACAAACAGATTTTTACTGTGAATGTGAGGTGAAATGTTATCTGTTCGGTGCGGCACTATATCGAGCATGGTTTTTGCCCAATTTACAGTAACTCCCAAAGTTAGCATGGGTTTTATTATTAGTTGTGTATGCCTAAATAGAGCACCCTCAAAGGGACCTACTTTCACCCTGCAGCACTACCAGCGTAGCGGAAGAAATTACCATGAAACCCACATACTGTAAACAAAACCGAGACCGCTTGTTCAGTCTGTCTGCATTTAATTGAATCCCCAAATGCATGACATCTCTTTACTGTAATTATTTTTCGTTTTTTATCCAATGATCCTATTCATCAGCACACAAATCCTCTCTCTGTGATCCGCGCGGTCTACGCGAGCTGGAATCGTATCTTCTTTCAACACAGAAGACAGACTGCTGATATGCTGTGTCACTGCTTGCCAAAGGTGTGTGTGTGTGTGTGTGTGTGTGTGTGTGTGTGTGTGTGTGTGTGTGTGTGTGTGTGTGTGTGTGTGTGTGTGTGTGTGTGTGTGTGTGTGTGTGTGTGTGTGTGTGTGTGTGATCTCCACGTGAGAGATCAAACAAAAAATAATTGGCTGAATTAAGAGTTAGGAACCTGGGCCAGCTAGAAGGTCCTGGGTTCGATTCCTGCCGGGGGCATGTTCCTTCCTCAGCGTCATCAGAGCCCATACCTTAGGTGGGGTTGGCAAAAGGGCCTTTCTGTGTGGAGTTTGCATGTTCTCCCTGTGTCCCCTAGGGTAGGTACCCTCACAAAAAACATGCAGTAATCCTGGTCTCTATATTGCCTCACCCTGACCAGCCGCGGCGCCTGATGGAGGGGAAAGGAACTGGTTGGATTAACGTGTTCCTTCCACACGCTATGTCCAACCAGGGAAACTCCCCCCTGTCAGATGAAAAGAAGCGGCTTGGACTCCTCATGCATTGAATGAAGCATGAGATCAGGTCTGTTGCTCTCCCCAGGTTGGCAGAGGGAGTGTAGTGCCTAGGATTACATTAGATAATTGACACTGGGTGAAAAATCTTTTACAAAAAATGTGTGATAAAAAAGGAACCTGGGTGTGAGTCCATATTTGATTATCATTATAGGTAAAGTTAAATCTGTATTGCAACTATAACCTCACAATGCGTCGCAATTTCACACACGAGTGTCCTTTTAGATCAGCTAATTTCTGTACACCTATAAGTAGCCTATACCGTAGGGCTAAAGTGGCTTAATCTAGGTCTGTCTTCGATGATAGAAATTCTTAGTCGACTATAATAGTCATAGGAAATATTCAACTAATCTCTTATTTAACAAACAAATCTTTAAAATTGTTTACTGCGTACAATCATGCGAGACCAGCCTTTTCAGGTCGGTGAGCTTGAGAACTGGGCGTTCTATTGTTGATTTCACAATGCGGCTACTGGCTATTGGCCTAAACATGTAGAATTAGAGTCTAGTATACCTGCTATGTGCATGGGAAAAAGACTAATCCACTAACAAAGCCTTAGTTGGTCGGCTGAGATCAACCTGACAGATGAATCGATTGACTATGAGGGGAAAGCCCTCATTTAATCCCACTGTAGATGTGAAGGCACCGTCCACCCAGTTAGGATACATGACTGGATTAGTCACACACGGTGGTGAAAAGTACATTTACTCAAGTTTACTGTAGGCTACTTAAGTACACTGTTTTTTACATTTTTTACATTTTATTTTTACTTTACTGGAGTATTTCCAATTTTCAGTACTATATATATTCAGTATATTGTACTATTGCAAAACACACTAACCACTTCAGCCCTATGATACATTTCAGCTATTTGAGAAAATAGCCAATCTACAAGATAATATCTTGTACGTACAAGATATTATCTTGTACTTCAGGCACTGTGGTAAGGACTCGTTTCCACCACTTCAGGCACTGTGGTGAGGACTCGTTTCCACCACTTCAGGCACTGTGGTAAGGACTCGTTTCCACCACTTCAGGCACTGTGGTAAGGACTCGTTTCCACCACTTCAGGCACTGTGGTAAGGACTCGTTTCCACCACTTCAGACACTGTGGTAAGGACTCCTAAGCTGAGTGACTTTTACTGGAAGTGTCGGAACTGACATGGGGCGATCAAGAGAAAAAGCAGTGGGCATGCAGGCAGAGGTACAAAAAAAGAAAGATTTTTTTAATATATATATATATATATATATATATATATATATATCTCCTCAAAGGCAGTCAGCAAGGCAGGCGCTGCAAGGGATTTGCAAACATCTTTGTGGTCTAAAAAAAAAACAGAGCATGAGTCAGAACAATTGAGTCACAAGCAAGGTTTGAACTATGGCTTGAGGGCTTTGATGAGAACACAAGACAATCTGGTAAAGACTAGAGCGGTGGTTCTCAAACGTCTACATTTCAAGGACCCCCATGCCTCTAAAGGCCCACGCATATACTCCACTTTTTATACTGTAGGTGATAAGTAGCCTGAAAGAGCCCTATACTGTATGCTTTTCTGGGCATAGAGGGGCAGAACAAACTAGCGCTGGAAACCAACTTCCTATTGGTTCACCAACCTATGAGCCCGCCTCCCCTCCCCTCCCCTCCTCCTCCGTTCCCCTCCCCAGTAGAAAGAAGCTGAGAACACTGACGTCACTAAATTTGGTCCCCTCTGCACTGCTATTGTGGGCTCGCTCCAGCGATCACACACCAGTTCTCTATACAGTTTGGTTGGTTTAGCGAAATACAAGGTTGACTCCCACTCCTATGCCACTTTTCCTGCTGGGCAACATGACGTCACTGAAGCCATGGTGATAAGCGACTCACCGCTCACCGTAACACCCCGATCTCTCTTTACTAACCGACATCACCGCTTAGGCGAGTAGGTTATCACCTAAAACCAACCATTTGTGTACTCTCAGAATTACAGGCCTGTAGGGGGCCATTTAAAACCCCCTCGAGGTAGGTTCCCAAGGTAGGTTTCGTCACGTTGTGACGCATTGTGAGCTTGTCGATTGTCTATTTTCTGCAAAACCTTCCCCACAATAACAGAGAATCAAAAGGACACTAGTATAGAGCCCTGTGGTTAAATCAGGACGTGCACGTGTCATCAGATTAGCGGCGGTGTCGAGTCTGTCGACTTGACAAGTGTGTCTGAGGCGAGAACTCCTTGTCCTTCTAAACTCTCTCTGCTGCAAGGAGTTACTGTCCTTGACATCTATCATGAGACAACCTACCTCTGTGAATATTAATTGTGCTAAAAATCCCCAAACCGAAGTGCATCAGCAATTATTTTTGCGTGCGTGTGTGTGTGTGTGTGTGTGTGTGTGTGCGTGTGCGTGTGTGTGACATCTATCATGAGACAACCTACCTCTGTGAATATTAATTGTGCTAAAAATCCCCAAACCGAAGTGCATCAGCAAGTATTTGTGTGTGTGTGTGTGTGTGTGTGTGTGTGTGTGCGTGCGTGCGTGCGTGTGTGCGCGTGCGCCGTGTGGCGCTGTCGCAGGAATTAGAGTGGCCATAGCTGGTAAGCGCAAAAAGTTCCAGGTTCGATACCCGGCTCCCCTATAGCTAAATGTCAGTGTCCTTAAGCAAGGCACTGAACCCTCATAGCTGCTCCCGATGAGCAGGTTGGTGTGCTGCATATATTTGCCTCCACCTTCAGTGTGAATATAACATACAGAAATAGGCACTATAGACGTATGCTGTACTGCCGTGCGTACTGTATACTGGCCAAGTCTGTTTCAAAGCAAGAGGCCCACCAAGCCACTATTCAATCCCAGCCGACCCCTCTTCCCATGCCCAAGACCTTGTGAGAGACCATGGGCCGTGTTATCCGGTCTAGACCACGGATATAAAAAACTAAAAACAAAACAAAAACGGTGGTAATACTGGTTCGGGTTTGGTGGTTCCAGCCTGATGAAAACATGATGTAGGTTCTTTCTGCTCCCGACGGATCAGAAACCCGAAAAAGGCATGCCTCCCAGGCTAGGTAATGCCTGCTGCGTTCTGCTATACTTTTCATGTTGCATGTCACGTCCCAAGAATCCATTGTCCTCAGTGTTCAGGCATAAGACAAAGTAGGAACACGAGGCTAATTATTCTTTCCCAGAACAGTTCTGCCCCTCAGCAAAATAGAGATGGAATAATCGTGATTAACCACGAAAGAGTCGTCATTCGTGACATTTACTGAGTATCTGTGCTTGACGTGCGGTCGAATAAGAAAGGAAAAACCACTCTTGTTGAGAACTATTAAAAAACAAAGTGCCTGAAACTTCCAAATGACACACACACACCCCATCAGTGACATCCATCAGGGAGCAGAAAGCTGTCCCAAGGTCCCAAGTCCATCCTCAGTCAATATAAGCTGAGTGGCTGATTGATGCGCACATCAATCAGCACGCACGCACGCACGCACGCACGCACGCACGCACGCACGCACGCACGCACGCACGCACGCACGCACGCAGGGACATATTGATTAATGCCCTATTTGAGTAAAATAAACGTCACTGTTTTTATTTCGGAAGAGCAGCTGACTATTGTTCTACACCTGCAATATAGCAATGCACGTATAGCTACTTGTGGCACATTCTATCAGACGCAGTAAGAAAGAAAAAACCACACCTGTGTGAAGTGAGTGGTGCAACTCTGTGTGGGGTTCCCCGGAACTGTGCTGGCACACCCGAAATCATCATATATATACAGTTAATATGTGCGTGTGTGTTTGTGTGTGTGTTAGGTGGCTCACAGGTGGTGAAAAACCACCATGCTATTTTCGTGCTCATACCCAGGCACCCAGCTACCCAGCCAGGCAGGCAGGCACCCAAGCACACACATAGCTCCGTAAGGGAGTGGTTGTACCACTCAAAAAGTACTACATACTGAAATTCAGGCCACAAATACATGCATGAATCCACATTTCTGTGTGGTTGCCACTGCGATCGTACCTGCTGACTCACCTGCCAGTGAGGAGGCCTTACCAAGAGGATGCTCATTAACTCACCTGCCAGTGAGGAGGCCTTACCAGGAGGATGCTCATTAACTCACCTGCCAGTGAGGAGGCCTCACCAGGAGGATGCTCATCCACGTTTCATAGACCTGCCAGTGAGGAGGCCTTACCAAGAGGATGCTTATTAACTCACCTGCCAGTGAGGAGGCCTCACCAGGAGGATGCTCATCCACGTTTCATAGACGTGGCTCAACCAAGCCAGATCCACCAGATCCACCAGATTATACAATGTGTAAAGGATGTCAGGCCTACTTAGATCAGATATTTTCGGAATTTTTTGAAAACTGTAACAAAAAACTGTAAAGAAATGAAAGAATTTGCCCAAAACACGGATGCCAGGGTTAAGTTTCTTTCCACTGAAGCTCTCGTGTGCCCTCCCATCCCTTTGCCTCGTCATTCCTTTCCTATTCCACTCTCAGTTCATTGTGTCCTCGTCAAACACACTATAGGCTTAATTCAATCTGACTGGTCACCCTGGCTTTGTCGTGTGTGTGTGTGTGTGTGTGTGTGTGTGTGTCGCTACGCTCTGTCTCTCCCGTCTCTCTGTGACCGCCCCTTCCCAGACGGCCCGAGACGCGGTGATCTTGCCGCATGCGGAGTGCGGAGGGCAATTCGGCGACCCTTTGGGGAATACGTGAATAGATTCCCTTCTTCCATACACGTCGACGTCAGGACATCTGTATGGGATCACATAGTCACACTGGAAGGCGAGTTCTCTTCCCCCTAATACTGCTGCTGTGTCAGGAAAAAGTGGCATAAAGCCACCCCTGGGTCTGTGACTTGCATTGATTTCGTGGGCGAGGCCAAAGCTTTTGACGGATGCCACCTTTTTTCTGAGGGATGTCAGCGCTGATCTGATCAGGTGAAATGCACGTTCACTCATGTACTGCGTGGTAGCCTACAAACACACAAGGCATACATGTGCACGCAAGCGCACAAGGTGTTAAATTAATTTAGCTCCTATGCCACAAATGTGGAACGACCTACCAACAGCCGTTAAGAAATGTGAACTCCTTCAAAACCACTCTCAAAGAGCTGCAATGTGAAACTAGCCCCTGTAATAAGTAAAACCCCTCTTTTTCCTATAATGTACACATTTTCCTCTTCTTCTAGCCGTGTATATGATGATTTATTTATTGCATATCAAGTGTATATCTTTAAATGTTTTGATGAATTGTAAATGGAGGAACCTTATGTAAACAATTACAAGTCTTAGTGCTTCTTCTATTGCCCTGTACTTTCCTTGAACTGTATTCTGCAAAAAAGAACGCATGCACGCAGCAACAGCCGTTAAGAAATGTGAATCCCTGGCCTCGGACGGCTTTAAGTGATTTTTTTGTATTGAGCAGATTTTGTATTGACCTGTACTTTCCTTGAACTGTACCCATTCTACACTCACTCTCTCTCTCTCTCTCACACACACACACACACACACGCACGCACGCACGCACGCACGCACGCACGCACGCACACACACACACACACACACACACACACACGCGTCAGTCAAGAAAGTTAACTCATACTGCTCCCTGAGTTCTGAGGTCTCAGTTACACACACTCATGCATGCACGCACTCACTCACTCACATATGGACCGTAGTTCACAGGCGATGGTCCACGTGAAATTCTGAGATCTACGTGGTCCCATTTGTTGTTATTATGATCAGAGTACTTGGATGACTGCCTATGATATCAGTACCAGTGTTTGGGGTAGTGCCGTTATAAATAACGGTGTTACTGTAACAGAATACTTTTTTTCTTACATTTAAGACCTATATTTCCCTGTTCTATCTGTTGCCACAAAAGAAAAAGAATCCATCTGACACATTTGCGCTGTTTCCTTATGAATGAATGAGCTCTCTGTCAATGGAGAAGTGAAAGGCTGCAAGCAACACCGTTGCGGTGTTACATCAAAATCAGTGACCCATGCTTTGCAGTCTGTGGTGATTGCATAATGACTCTAATCGACCGTATTCAATAGGTCACCACTTTTGTTGTGACACACACGGCTGGTCTTGTTTACATTCCGTTGACGCAGGTGTGCGAAATGACATAGATTGAGAGAAGACGGAGAGTTTATCCTTAAGGCCTCACTCACACAGATACATCTAGCATACAACAATGTTGCATGGTATAGATGTAAACAAAGGGTAAGTGTCATGGCCGCCCCAATGCATTTCCAATGGAAGTCACATGGTTTGACACAACATTTTTGTTGTACGGCTTTCGGCTGTGTTTCGACTGCCCCCCTCCCCCTCATACAACAAAAATGTCATGTCAAACCATGTGACTCCCATTGGAAATGAATTGCGAGCTTGCAACAGTCAACAAGTCTCATGCATCAGCTATACAACAATCTGTTGTGCAGGTGTGAGTGAAGCCTAAGGCTGTGGAAGTAGTCACGCTATTTTTGGATGTATTGGCGAAAGAAGGAGATCAACATCAATGCAAATTAATCATGGTGAAGCAAGCCCAGAACAGCTCCACAACACTTGGTAGGCTGCAGTCTTGATTTTTATTTTTCTTCTTCTTCATGGGTGGGTTTTAATTGTCGCTAACGCAAAAATAATCTAACGAGTTCTTTCTCAGAAGCAAATCTTGTAACGTAACGGAATACTTTTTAAATGTGGTGATCCTGTAACGTATTGGGGATACTTTTAAAAGTAACGTTCCCCAACACTGGTCAGTACTATGATGTCAGAGACATCTATATGTGGGCATAATACAGATTATTATAATTGTAAATGGTGCATTTGTAAATGGTAAATGGTGCATTTATATAGCGCCTTTATCCAAGGCGCTTTACATAGATTGTGCATTACATCCACCCATTCACACACACATTCATACACCGATTGCAGCGGAAGCCATGCAAGGTACCAACCAACACATCGGGAGCAATTTGGGGTTCAGTGTCTTGCCTAAGAACACTTCGGCATGTAGACAGGAGGAGCCGGGATTCGAACCACCAACCCATGGATCATTGGACGACCTGCTCTACCTCTTGAGCCACAGTAGAATATAGAATATATGGACTGAAATGTATGTTTTTTTGTTTGCCAGATTTGTTTCGTTTTTTTTACACAGAGATAGAATGCTATACTGAGTCTGGAAACTACATCATTCTTTTTTTAAATGAAAATGTCTACCTTCCATCTACCGTGCGAAGCCAAGAGAAGCCAAGAAGTGTCTCAGTTGACTGATGTCGTGTTGTTCCGTGCTGTGCCTATAGGAATGGCACTAGAGGAAACCCCCAGCTGTGTGCAGAAAGACATTGAATGGTAAACTGTAGGCATGCCGCTGTGTTCTCAGACTCTACCACCTAAATCACAGTGGCAATTATATCACTATTCTCTCTAAAACAGGTCTTCAACGTTTTTAGGCCCAAGGACCCCCTAGCCATTGTGAGATTCAACTTTGTTCCCGCTTTTTTCACAACAAAAAAGCGGAAACCACAGGAGGTCAAGCAAAGAAAGTGTTTTTATTTACAAATGGTGAAAACTTTAAGCATTAAGCAATTGATTTCCAACTTGCTGGTCACTTTAACTGAAATCAAACAAAAGCAAAGCAACAAACATAAATGCTCTCCTATGTGGCCACGTCTGGTACCATGGGGACCGGAGAATTCCAGAGCAGGTCTTTTATAGGATTGGGAGACACTGGCGATTTGGCAGACCTATGTCTGTAGGCTACTTGGGCTGCTCTGATTTCCTTCTACACCAAATCTCTGTGCCGAAAATAGCCGCTGTGAGCTTGTATTGCTTTCTATTTTTGAACGGTGCCGCCGCTCCAATACGCAGCTCTGTCTGTCTGTCTGTCTGTCTGTACGAGCCCTGGGCCGTTCCTGGGGGTCTGGATGTTCCGGGGACCCCCATACGGTTAATCAGTCATTTCTCAACCATTCCGGATGCTGGGCGGTTCGCCGGCACCCTGGGCGTGTTCTAGGGGGTCTGGATGTTCCAGGAACCCCCGCACAGTACACTACAATACAGTACAGTACAGAGCACAGTAGAGTACAGTAACTATAACAATAAATGTATAGTTGCACCGCTCAGTTCACACAGGTGTGATTTTTGGCTAATGTTTCCCTCAGAATAGGGATGCTATGGTTGAAGTGGTTAATGTAAAAAAATTAAAAACAAAAATAAGGTCTTATCACGTGCCACTGTAGTAACTCTGAGGTCCCCCTAGGGGTCCTGGACCCACTGTTGAAAATCCCTAACCTAAATCACAGTGGGGTGCATACTTAGTTTAGACTAGTCATTGGTTAGACATAAAGTTGGTGAGGGGTGCGTTAAGACGACCGGATTAAGGTTGGTGAGGGGTGCGTTAAAACGACCGGATTAAGGTTGGTGAGGGGTGCGTTAAGGGTTGGGAGAGGGTTAAGGTTAGGTTTAGGTGTGCTGCCCCGTGGGAGGTTAGGGTTTGAGATAGTTTGTAGGACTAATAACTATGATATCAATATTCTCTCTAAAGGCAAGCCTAAAATAGACGGAGCAGACAACGGCAGCATCACAGGTCGCACACCAATCCCTTCAGAATCATTCCAATTCTCTCAGCGAAGCGGCCTCAATGTATAGGAGGGCCAACTCCTCATTTGCATCAGTGGAACAATAAAACCTACCCGAGCATAGCAGCTGCTCTTCATCTTGGACAACCTACACAGTAAAAAGCTTTAGTGTTTGTAATCTAACTAAATGGTAAATTTATATAGTGCTTTTATCCAAAGCACTTTACATAGATCGTGCATTAGATTCACCCACTCACACACACATTCATACACCGATGGCAGAGGAAACCATGCAAGACACCAACCTGCACATTAGTCGGGGGGGCCACACCAACCTGCACATTAGTCGGGGGGGCCATAGGCCCAAAAGCTCAAGGAATACAGTTTAACAGAATGAGAGGCCTGCTCTGCCGGAAACATCGCGAAAAAAGTTATGGCCTTTTTTGTATACCACACCATAGACAACCAATATAAGGCAAAATGTTCCAAATTTCATCATGCTTTAAGTAGTACGTGACATGTCAAATTATGTTTTTTTCATGATTCTGAATCCAAGCATTAGTTTTGCACGAAAAACACTCCTTGTCCTAAATTCGGCCATAGCCACTTGCCCAAATGTGCCCAAATGTGCTGACCTCATCACATTTGTGATGACGGCTATAGAGCGCCGAAGTCCTGACGTCACTCGCTCATCCCCTCGATTCCCCTGGGTCACGGAAGTAATTTCTCTATGGAGAATAACATGGGGTGATCTTAATATCGTCTACTAAGCATTGTGGTCCAAAAATAAACAAGCTGTCTCTGCGTTATTGTCAGGGAGGTATATGATATGAGTTTCTAGCGAAAATCTAACTAATTCAGCAGCAGTAACAATAGCGTTTTCTCTCAGTCAGTTGATTGAATCTTCATATCCATATGAGTGATGAGTGGATGATTTGTTTATTTTTCAAACACAGTTCTTTTATGAGGCAATCTAAAATCTCCCTATAAGGATTACAATGCAAATAAAAAGTACATGAACCCGTGGATTTGCGCACTCTACCGATATTGACGTCAGACTTCGGTGCTCTATGTCCGTTTTTATAGGCTACTCAAGTAAATGTACTTAATTACTGTCCACCACTGACTGCGTGTCCTTGTTGAGTTTGTCTGTCCCAGACGTGTCCTGTCCTCCCAGACAATGATGACACATGCAAACATGCACGCACGCACACACGCATGCACGCACGCACGCAAACACGTGCTCAACCTGACAGACACAGTGACACAAAGGTCGTATTATTCAGAGGTGCCCTCTGTGGCAGCTAATCAGCAGACGGTTACAGTGTTGACGCAGAGCCTCCATCTGCTGTGAAGCATCGCTCTGCTGTTTTCCAGCTGCATTACGTGTCACCTCACACCTTGAGGAAAAGACTCCTCAATGTCCTGACACCGTGTTTGTTGAAACATTGCCGTGTTGTTGTGTAACATGATGCTATTGCTGTTTTGTGTCCCCGCGGCCTACAACAGCTGGTGGACACGACGGTCGTTCCATGGACATATTCTTGATCATACTACGGCGTCACACAAAAGTAGCAGATCCGAAAGCTCAAAACAAGGTAGGATGATGTCACACATATAGCCTCTACTGTGTTCACATAGTCGCCCTGTTGAAGGTAGCTAGCGCGTATAGCGTCAAACAATCGGTAGTTCAAAGCTAGCCTGAAACATGACGGTGAATGAAATAAAGCGACACAGAGAGCAGATATTCCTTTTGCTTCTGAGACAATGGCTGAGAGAGCGAGTGTTTATTTCACGTCATTATATACACGTCAGACACAATTGTTACATCCGGCATACAATGATATATATATATACACAGGCAATTATTGATCATCTTAATACATTCCAACACCCCCACTTGATCGTGAATTGGTACACATAAAAATAAATAAATAACCAAACAAAAAAAAACAAAGAACCCTTGAAGGAGAAACAAAAACAACTTTGGACTGTATGTTACTCTCCAAACATGAAACCCTCAAAATTCTTCAATTGAAACTGTTTGGCTGGTTTTGTCATAACATCGGCAACCATTTGTTCAGTTGGACAATACTCGAGAATCACTTTACCATCATTGACAGTTGATCTTACAAAGTGGTATCTTATGTCAATATGTTTTGACCTCTGTCTCTGTACAGGATTTTTAGCTAACGCTATTGTACCTTGATTGTCCTCGTAAATCTTTGGCTGCATGTAATGAAATCCATCAATACATTGTAACAATTGAATCAAATACAAACACTCTTGTAGAGTTGCCGCTAAAGCCATGTACTCAGCTTCACAAGTTGAAAGTGCTACGGTGTATTGCTTTTTAGACCTCCATGAAATCAAAGGGCCCTCTGGGTTTAGGCTGACACAATAACCACTAGTGCTACGTCTGTCACTTGCATCTTCTGCCCAGTTTGCATCACTATATGCTATCAAGCCTAGTTCCTCACATTCCCTATAGCATAAGGATTTTTCCCTGGTTCCCTTCAGATATCTCAGCACATGTTTCACTGTGATCCACTGCTCTTCTGTTGGTTTAGAAAAATATTGTGAAAGTTTTCCCTCTACAAAACTCAGATCTGGCCTGGTACAAGTAGTCAAGTATATTAGACTACCCACAACTTCCCTGTATTTTCTCACATCCCCCAATGACTCACTGCTGTCAGTGTAGTTCAGTTTTGCCTCACAGGGTGTTGTTCTTGGCTTGCAGTCCTGCATGTCAAATCTAGTCAATATTTTGTCAACATATTTCCTTTGTGACATAGTCACACAATGTTCACCTTGTTCAAAATCAATACCAATGAAATGTTTCAATTTGCCTAAGTCTTTCATTCTGAATTTTGCTGTAAGCATCTCTTTGACATTAATCATCACATTGTCATCACTTGCTGCAATTATTATATCATCGACCCAAAATAAAATGAATACCTTTTGATCCTTCATTTCCCTTGTGTAAACACAATAATCAACTGGGTTCTGAATAAATTGATTTTTAGTTAAAAAATCATGCAACATCTTGTTCCAATTTCTCCCTGATTGTTTTAAACCATACAAAGATTTATTTAGTTTACACACCAGCATGTCCCCATTCTCAGATGTAACTTCATATCCCTCTGGTTGTCTCATGTAAATCTCAAAATCTATTGGTGCATGCAAATAGGCCGTTTTGACGTCCATTTGGTGTAAGATCATATTCTCTTGTGCTGCCTTTTGCATCAATACCCTCACACTAGTCTGGTTTGCCGTTGGTGAAAAAGTCTCTTCATAATCCACACCTGGTTTTTGATTGAAACCTTTGGCTACATAACGTGCCTTGAATTGTTAAGATTCATCTGCATTTGTTTTTAAAGCATACACCCATCTACCCCCCACTACTTCTTTGCCTTCTGGCAGTTTAGTCAGGGTAAACGTGTAATTTTCCTTTAGTGATTAAATTTCCTCATCCATAGCTCTTGCCCATAACTTAGAGTCAGGTGATGCCATTGCCTGCTTTACTGTGTGTGGCACATCACAAATGACTCTATAACAATAATCAAAGGTTATGTCATCTAGGTCATCAGATTTTACTTGACACTCATAATCCTTTAAATACTGAGGTGGTTTCACTTTTCTTCTGGGATATGTTGCACTCTGGCCACTGTCACCTGCCTGAGCACTGACCAAATCATCCATCTCCCCTGCTTCTTGTTCCTGTGTCTCACTGGTTTGGTCATCTTCACCTGCCTGAACATTTGCCAAATCACTAATTTCAACCACAACCTCTTGTTCTTGTGTCTCGTTAGTTTCCCTATCTTCAGGGAGGTGGTTTACAGTCCTTCCCCCACTGCAATCATCATCCCAATCTGTTTGGGTCTGAACCTCAATGACATTCCTTTGAATGAACTTTACCAATCTGTGCTTAGTTACCTTCCCAGTGTCGGGATAAAACACTAAATAGGCTGGGCTATTTTTATCATAACCTACAAATATCCCTTTTTCACATTGTGAATCCAACTTTTTCTTATTTTGTTTATATGCATAGCATGGGGACCCAAAAGTTCTCATTCTTGAAAGGTTTGGCCTCTTTCCTGTCAGCATGTAATATGGGGTCTGTCCTACACGCTTATTGAAACATCTATTTCGAATAACAGCAGCCGTCATTACCGCATATGTCCACAATTCCCTTGGTAATTTGCACTCAATCAGCATACATCTGGCCATCTCAAACAGCGTTCGCCAATTTCTTTCAGCTGTCCCATTCTGATGGGGTGAGTAAGGAGCTGAGGTCTCATGTCTAATGGAATTTCCGCTTAACAATGCCTGAAAGTGACCAGAAGTATACTCGGTACCATTATCCGAACGAATACACTTAATTTTCCCATAAGGTGAAACATCGGCAATGTACTTCTCTGTAGCTTGGACTGTGTCACTCTTAGATTTCAAGAAATAAACAAAAGTAGCTCCTGAATAGTCGTCAGTAAATGCTAAAGCATATTTGAATCCATCTTTAGCCGTTGGATCAATTGGTCCAGATAAATCAGTGTGTACAAGTTCTAGTGCTGCTTTAGCTCTTTGGTCTGGTTCTCTATTTCGGCTCTGAGCAAATTTACCTTCTATACACACATCACATGACAACTTGGAAATATCAACCTTGCCTTTAATTTCCATATCATCAGTTACATTCTGCAATTTTAACACATCTTCGTAGTTGCAATGTCCCAGAATCTCATGCCACGTCTTGATGTCATAACACCCATGACATTCATCAACATCAATACTCTCATCAACGGTGTTTACATAAAACAACCTGTCATGTACCTTAATGTCGAATGTCGTGCCGTCTCTCTGGATGAACTTGTTCTGTCCCTCTTTGAAGATGAATGTGGCTCCATTTGATGTTGCTGCGTTGACTGAGAAAATGTCTTGGGGAAAGGATGGAACATACAGCGCCCCCTTCAGCATCGTTTCCACCTCTCGACCCTTGGTATCTCTCAGGTAAAACACTGCAGTACCTCTCTTCAGCGCTACGCCAGAGGCCCTCACTCCATCAGCCATCTCCAGAACATTCCTCCGTGGCTCGAAATTCTCATCGAAGTTTCGGAACTTCTTCACGTCGGTCACAATATGTGACGTAGCCCCGGTGTCGACCATCAGCCCTCTGCTCAGAGTATTACTCCGACAAAGTCTCTGCTTCGGTCTCCCGGCGCCGTCCGAGTCACGGTTCACCTGGCCCACCTTGAAGGCGAACGTGTGCTCCTCTTCATCCTGCGTCACATTGACGTTGTCTTTCCGTCTTCTTCGTCTGCAGTTGGTGTCGTTATGTGTTGGACTTCTGCAAAGACTGCACCACTGTCTCTGTTCTTTCTGACCAGCAGCATCTCCGCACTCAAACGATTTGTGCCCCCTCTGGCCGCAGTTATAACAGGACAGTCTCACGTCGTTGTACTTGCTTCTTAGTCTCATCACGCTGTCATCCCCGGAACTGCTACTGAACCTTTCAGTGATCTCGTAACTCCTCAGTTTGGACTTAAAGTCGGCGAAGGTGATCCTGTCGTCACTTTGTGCGATGTGGATGGAAAATGGCTTATAAGATTCTGGCAGCCCCTTCAGAACCATAGCTGTTAGCAAGCCATCACTCAAAGTCTCTTCCGCATTCCTCAGTGCCGTGATAGCTATTTCTGCTCGTATAATATAGTCTGTCATTGTTTCATCTGCAGTTTTCCGGAGCGACGTCAGCTCTGTGTACAAACTGATCACCCTCGGTTTCCCCTTGCCCGCATAGTGATCTTTCAGAATCTGTAACGCCTTTCTTCCGTCATCCGCTGCCTCACGCATAACCAACGACAAACTTGTATCATCGAGCACCTGAACCAGTTCAGCGTATGAGTTTTCATTTTTCTCTGCGTCCTCAGCGGCTTTCACCTCGGCTGCTGCGTCTCTTACTGCGGCCTCTTCTCCATCGAGTATTTCTTCGTCGTCGATATCGGGCTCGTACAGTATAGTGTCTTTCAGCCCTTTCAGCCGGAGGTAACCGAGACATTTTACCAACCATAATTCAAAGTTCCTTTCATCTCCGTCAAAACGAATTCGGCTCCATTGGCTACCGTTGTTTCTACCACTGGGCTCCATGACCTGTTGAAGGTAGCTAGCGCGTATAGCGTCAAACAATCGGTAGTTCAAAGCTAGCCTGAAACATGACGGTGAATGAAATAAAGCGACACAGAGAGCAGATATTCCTTTTGCTTCTGAGACAATGGCTGAGAGAGCGAGTGTTTATTTCACGTCATTATATACACGTCAGACACAATTGGTACATCCGGCATCCGGTCATATGCTTTCAGTATAAAGGTATATATATAAATAGACATACAATGATATATATATACACAGGCAATTAATGATCATCTTAATACATTCCAACACGCCCGACAAAATCAGATGCACCACTGTGGATTTGAACCCACAACCTCCATAGTGGTGGGCAGACACTTTACCATTGCACCTCCCGACACCCATGTTTGTCCTTTTTAACAGTAACATTTAGATGAAGCTAGAGACTATTTAAACAATTCCAAGGCAAGCTTAGTTGTACAGAACCTTACATGTAAAAAAGGCACTTCAAAAGTGCTTTACATAAGGCATGAATGAAACATCTTAAAATAAAGATAAAAAACAATTGCTTCATGGTATAAGATTGCACTTATTCTCACACTATCAGCAATAAACTCTCTCCCTGTTTCACTCTCTTCCCAGTTCCCAAGCTTTGCAAGCTTTGACAAAAAGAAAAAAAAGGTTGATGTCTCTTGAATACATTATTATATGGTGAAGAGAGAATAAAGATAAAACAGCTTTGGGAATCCACATATGTTCATGGTGCATAATAAGTGTCCAGGTGAACAGTGGAACATTTTGGGCTGAATTTAAGTACCAGGTCTTATGACTTAACTTAAGACCTGGAGGCGTGGCCAATGCTGTTTAGCTATTTTGAGTGGCCAAACAGCATTGGCCACACCTCCAGGTCTTAAGTTAAGTCATAAGACCTGGTACTTAAGACACTCAAAATACAGCCCTTTAAGTGTCTTGGGGACGTGAACTTTGTTCAGAAGGGTTGAAAGGACTCCCTTCATGTTACTCTTGATAAATACAAGTTTGTTGGGGTGCATGAGAGCTAGAAGGGAGACATGTCCGTAGGGTGTATGAGAACTTACTTATGAGAGCTAGAGAGAGAGAGAGAGAGAGAGAGAGAGAGAGAGAGAGAGAGAGAGAGAGAGAGAGAGAGAGAGAGAGAGAGAGAGAGAGAGAGAGAGAGAGAGAGAGAGAGAGAGAGAGAGAATCAAAGAGTGTAGAGAAGATGAAGTGAGTATAAGTCTGCAGACCATATGGTTCATTAGGGATAGAGTGAGTGAGTGATTAAAAGAGAGATACTGTGTGTGTGTGTGTGAGAGAGAGAGAGAGGGGGGGGGGGATTTTCTCATCTGTTAGACATCAGCTTATCCTGATGTCCACACACTAATGACCATCTGTTTGAGAACTCCAAACTGTGACTTTTTCCTCATTTTCTCTTTACTTTCTCAAGAGTATTTGCTCAACTTTGATGCACACATATAGCTTCTTATACAGCATTAAGCGAAGCTGCTACTACTTTTTATTAGACAGAATCAGAAATGTATAAACGGCATGAGATACAGTAAGACATTAAAGCTAAGGATAACACAGAAAAGGAGACTTGTTGATTTCTGGGGACTCCATTCTCACATTCACACACAAAAATGCATGCCATCAACAAATACAAAACATTATCTACAAAGGAGAAGGGGGAGTGCAGCGGTGAATGACACCTCTTTTCTATGGGAATTTGCAATTTACCTCCCCATTGTAGTCTTCTGATAGATGTTTTTCCAGGCCATTTTGAAAGAAACCAGAAATTTACATATTTTAATGGATGCATGGTGTCCAGACCACCATGCATCCACATTTTCATCCGCATTCCACATTTTCGTTGTAGAGCAGTAGAATATGAATGTCCCCATGTTTGTTCTACTGTACATTTGGGCAGTACCTGGTTGTTGTTACTCCCTCTAGTGATGTGGTTGTCACTCACTGTGGAGTTCGACAGGTATGACAGGTTTGATATTGAGGGCACTGCCCCTTTGACTATCTTAAATACCAATCCCATTTTCTATTTTTACTTCTACCCTGAGCTATCCCAGACTAGCAACGTGTGTTGGAATTTGGTGGGTCATGGAGGCATGGGCTTAAGGGTGTTGTGACAATATAACTGATTGTGATAATCTGAATCTTCACATGGGGATTATTTCCTCACTGGACTGGGAACGCCTCGAGATCGCCCAGGAGAAAGTTTCTAATGTTGCTCTGGAGAGGGAAGTCTGCACCCGAAGCCGGATAAGCGGTTGAAGATGGATGGATTGACGGAGGGATGATTCTTCACATTCCCATCATGTCGTCACCCCCCACGCACGCACGCACGCACGCACGCACGCACGCACGCACGCACGCACGCACGCACGCACGCACGCACACACGCACACACGCACACACGCACACACGCACACACGCGCACACACGCACACACGCACACACGCACACACACACACACACACACACACACACACACACACACACACACACACACACACACACACACACACACACACACACACACACACACACACAGAGAAACACAGAGAAACACAGAGAAACACACAGAGAAACACATGCTCAACCCACCCTGGGCAGCACCACCGGAGAGTAATGAAAACTGTGAGTTTAGTGGACCTGAGGGGCAGGGTTGTTCGTTGTACAACACGGCAATTGATTCGCTTAGTGCAGAGACCTGATTGTATTGGGTCTCAATTCAATCACCCCGGGTCGGTTGAGAACACCATTGGAATTCAGAGCTCATGTACAGTGTTGGGAACACGTAGCCGCGTAGTTGGAGCCGCTCTGTCCACCAAAGGTTCTCCACGGGGACCTACAAACTCAATTCTACGAGTGATTTTTCTTCTATTAATGCTCACAGGCTAAGCACACAATCGGAGGGCCAACGCCTGCCTGGTTCAGACTTTGTCGCGTGCCCCATGTCACACAACCCAAGTAGCAGTGGTTTATTAAGTGAAAGTACAAGTACCACCATGTAAAAATACAAGTAAAGGTTTGGTTTTCACTTGAACAAAGTACCAAATGTAGAAAGTTCTCATTATACAGAATGTCCCATTTCACAATTAAGTTCAAAATGAATAAAAATGCCGTAGTTCGGCAATTTCAAATTTCAAATTAAGGGCTGAAGTGGGTAATGTATGTTTTGTAATCATAATCTAATCTACAAAATAACTAGAAACTAAAGTTTTCATATGATGTACTTTTACATAATAGTCAAGTAAAGGTACAGTACCTCTGAGATGTAGTGGAATAGAAGTAATTGAACACTGTAATACTCAAGTAAACATTTGATTGAAAAAGAGTATGTACTTTACACCAGTCATAACTAGGGCTGTCAAACGATTACAATATTTAATCAGATTAATCACACAGTGATTCAAAAATCTGGATTAATCACCATCCGTCTACAGTATGCTTGAGATGAACGACTATCTCTCTCGCTCTTGCTCATATATCTGTCTCTCTCGCTCTCAAACCCGTTGTGCTGTGATTTCAGACACTGCCTACGTAAATAGAGCGCTGCAGTCCCGCCAGTGGGAGACTGCGTTCCTTGCGTCACGTGACTTTAGTGAGGAAGTAGCCACGCTTACAAACAACAAACAAAGAACTCGGGGAAGTTATATCATATATATTGTTGATATTAACGTTAACGTTTTGGTAAGGTAACTTTTTGGTAACGTAACGTTTTGGTTAATGGTTCAAATTTGGTAAAACAATCGAATTGTCATAGCGTGTTTAACTTGATATGCTCTGCAAAGCACGATGGAAACTCCAAGCCGAAGATAAAAAAAACAAATCACACCCGTGTGAACTGAGTGGTGCAACTCCCCTCTCCCCTCTCCCCCTGCCCCTCTCTCTCTCTCTCTCTCATTAGCAGGCAACAGTGCAGCACTATCTCTCTCTCTCTGTTTCTGGCACAACAGCGCCACTTTTGCCCCTACTGGTACTCTAAACATAGTCACATACGTAGGTACATAGGTTAAGACGGACATTGCTGTTCCTTGGAGTGGTTGCACCACTCAAAAACTGCTGCGACATACAGTAAATGAACAGTGGATTAGCAATGGCTAAGAAGTAATATTACACACACAAGAAAACATGCATTTATCTTTTGTCTGCAATGATGGGCTGGTCTACTCTCAGATTATACACGTTAATGAACATGCAGCGTTGCAGCAGCACCAACAGCGGGCTATGTTTAGGTAAGAAAGAAGTCTTATTTAATAATAATATACAACTCTTAATAATAACGTCGGCATTCGGTCATTTCGGATTTCTATGGCACCAGATGACAGTGAAATGACAATGTAAGGACTTTATAATACCTAAAAAGAATTAAAAAAAGACATCAAGCAGACATCTGCAATGCTTAATCAACGTGCCTGCCTCAAAGCAAAGCAAAAGTTGATTTGAACTCTAAACTCCGATCTTCACAAGCAAAGTGTGTGCGAGTACACACTTGCACTCGTTTTCAACCTCCTGTCAGTGGTAACTGACAGGAAGATTCTGTGTTCCACGTGTTCAGCTTTGACAGCATCCAAGCATCGGGCTGAAGTCTTTTTTAAAGCCTGTGAGCGAGACTACAGGCCTTAATTACAGAGAAGAGGAGACGAGAGGAGACGAGACATGACAAGAGAGAAGAGACATGAGAAGAGATGCCTTTATTGATCCCCGGAGGAAAATTCAGGTGTCATGGCAGCAACAGCAGTGAGATTGAAACGCAGGAGAGGTTCAGGTAAGCTTCAAAGGCAAAGATAAATAAGAATATATACAGTGTACAGTCGCAAAGCCGAGATTCAGGGGTCAGGGCATGCCAAACACAGACTGTTAAAAAGTTGAAAACCGCAAGAGGGTCTATACATTTCTGTCACCTGTATTAAAGATGATATCATTAATGACTCAATAGCAGAGCGAAGGCAACAATGTCTGAGAGAGAGAGAGAGAGAGAGAGAGAGAGAGAGAGAGAGAGAGAGAGAGAGCAGTGTTTGAAAAAGTACTCAAATGTCTTACTTAAGTAAAAGTCCGGAATTCAAAATGTACGGGACTACTTGAGTGAAACATTGTAGCTGTGAGGCGACAGCGCTTGTTTTACTGTTTTCTATAAAGCAACTAAAGTTTTGTAGTAAAAGTAAAAGTATTGGAAATTGGAAAAGTAAAGTACAAGTACCTCAAAATTGAGGGGGGAGAGAGAGAGAGACAGAGAGAGAGAGCATTTGAAAGGAGGAGAGTTTTATGGCAGTATAGGTTTCCGCCATCTCTGATCAGTGGAGGTGTCTTTCCTGTTCCTCCTGATTTGTGTCTGGATCTCTGCTTGCCGTCATTCCTCATTCAGCCGTCACCGTGCTCAATAATCCTTTCACGGCCATCTCGTTATCACCGCCCATCTCCATGCTCTTTCATCGACCGGCGTGATGCATCGTCATAACTTTCCATAAATAACACTCATTCTTCCCATCAATCCGCTGTCGCGCTTAACCCGTTGAAACTGGGAAAGCATCGGTGTCATTTTAGATTTTGACCACTTTAACTGTTACATTATCGGCCAGGGGCCGGCAACCTATTTGACATTTGGCATGAAGTGCCATGTTTTCATTTTCTTGATATTCAGTGTGCCATATGAACATTAAGTTTAATTATGTTTAATTAAACTTTAATCAAAAGTTGAATCAATAATTGTGATTGTCCATAGGCTATACAAAACAACCTTTATTCTTTAGAAATATTTTCCTTCATAATTATAGGATGTAATGATCTTTAGAGACTCATAGTAATAACCCAACTATCACCCAGATTACCAAGGTTATCAGTTTGAATGAGTGAATTACGTGCAGGACTTAATTCTTTATCTTATCTTTATTCAAATTGAAAAGAAAAAAATTCTCTCACACATATGCCAGTGTTCCATGCAGTGATCACCCTCCCCTGTGACAATGTTGGCCCCCATGATTTTAACGCACACATTTTTTACTCAAAACTTTGCTTCTGGGGGTCCCTGGAACAAAATATTTTGAGATGGGTGTTGGTGGCAAAATACATACACTTTATCCTTGACGTGAAAAGGTTTGAGCACCAATGATATAGCAACATAAAAAACTGTTAGGATTTAGAAGGCATTTGTAGAATCGGCCTCACAGGTCTTAATGTGTTAAGCAGTCTGAATGAGCCTGAACAAATCCGTACAATAACAAATTGGGCGGGGTTCCGGCAGGGACAGCTAAATAGCCGTCAGTTGGGGATGTGGGGGGGGGGGGGGGGGGGGGGGGGGGGGGGGGGCGGTGGGGGGTTGGAGGGAGACCATAAAAAAGAAGAATCACTCTGATGGATGGCGGGGGCACGTTGAGCCCAGGCAGGCAGAGACGGGTTTATAGGTGTGCGCGAGGGGGAGAAAAAATAGCCGGTAAGGGAGATGGATGGAGAGTTGAGGAGGGGTTGGTGGAGAGACGGGAAGGGGGGGCATGATGGAGAGCACAAATGGGAAGAGTGCCGATGGGGCTGAGCAGGCGGATGGATGGAGCGCGTCGGGCCAGAAGAATGCCACCCCCGGCCCCCCCTGACACCACCGCCTCCACACAGAATGTGTTGTCATGTTTGTGGTCGCCGAGGGGCGTCTGTCTCTGTTGTCGTGACAAACCTGCTCTCGATGACGCCGTTGTAAGGAACGAGCCTTGTAGTGTCCCTTAATGTCCCTCTCTCTTGTAATGCCACTCTCTCTTGTAATGCCCCTCTCTCTCTCTCTTGTAATGCCCCCCTCTCTCTCTCTCTCTTGTAATGCCACTCTCTCTTGTAATGCCCCCCTCTCTCTCTCTCTCTTGTAATGCCCCCCTCTCTCTCTCTTGTAATGCCCCTCTCTCTCTCTCTTGTAATGCCCCCCTCTCTCTCTCTCTCTTGTAATGCCACTCTCTCTTGTAATGCCACTCTCTCTTGTAATGCCCCCCTATCTCTCTCTCTCTCTTGTAATGCCCCCCTCTCTCTCTCTCTCTCTCTTGTAATGCCCCCCTCTCTCTCTCTCTCTCTCTCTCTTGTAATGCCCCCCTCTCTCTCTTGTAATGCCCCCCTCTCTCTCTCTCTCTTGTAATGCCCCCCTCTCTCTCTCTCTCTCTCTTGTAATGCCCCCCTCTCTCTCTTGTAATGCCCCCCTCTCTCTCTCTCTCTCGTAATGCCACTCTCTCTTGTAATGCCCCTCTCTCTCTCTCTCTTGTAATGCCCCCCTCTCTCTCTTGTAATGCCCCCCTCTCTCTCTCTCTCTCTTGTAATGCCCCCCTCTCTCTCTTGTAATGCCCCCCTCTCTCTCTCTCTCTCTTGTAATGCCACTCTCTCTTGTAATGCCCCTCTCTCTCTCTCTCTCTTGTAATGCCCCCCTCTCTCTCTTGTAATGCCCCCCTCTCTCTCTCTCTCTCTTGTAATGCCACTCTCTCTTGTAATGCCCCCCTCTCTCTCTTGTAATGCCCCTCTCTCTCTCTCTTGTAATGCCCCTCTCTCTCTCTCTTGTAATGCCCCCCTCTCTCCCTTGTAATGCCCCCCTCTCTCTCTTGTAATGCCCCTCTCTCTCTCTCTTGTAATGCCCCCCTCTCTCTCTTGTAATGCCCCCCTCTCTCTCTTGTAATGCCCCCCCTCTCTCTCTTGTAATGCCCCTCTCTCTCTCTCTTGTAATGCCCCCCTCTCTCTCTTGTAATGCCCCCCTCTCTCTCTCTTGTAATGCCCCTCTCTCTCTCTCTCTCTCTTGTAATGCCCCCCTCTCTCTCTTGTAATGCCCCCCTCTCTCTCTTGTAATGCCCCTCTCTCTCTCTCTTGTAATGCCCCCCTCTCTCTCTTGTAATGCCCCCCTCTCTCTCTCTTGTAATGCCCCCCCTCTCTCTCTTGTAATGCCCCTCTCTCTCTCTCTCTCTCTCTAACTCTCTCTTGTAATGCCCCTCTCTCTTGTAATGCCCCTCTCTCTCTCTCTCTCTTGTAATGCCCCTCTCTCTCTCTCTCTTGTAATGCCCCTCTCTCTCTTGTAATGTCCCTCTCTCTCTCTCTTGTAATGCCCCTCTCTCTCTCTCTCTTGTAATGTCCCTCTCTCTCTCTTGTAATGTCCCTCTCTCTCTCTTGTAATGTCCCTCTCTCTCTCTCGTAATGTCCATCTCTCTTGTAATGCCTCTCACACACTCTCTCTCTCTCTCTCTCTCTCTCTCTCGTAATGCCTCTCTCTTGTATAATGTCCCCCTCTCTCTCTCTCTCTTGTATAATGTCCCCCTCTCTCTCTCTTGTATAATGTCCCTCTCTCTTGTAATATCCCTCTCTCTCCGTATTGTCTCCGTGATGATGAGATCTCTTGTTAAAAGCCTCTCTCGCTCCTCTCCTGAGTCTGAGATCAAACTCCACGTCAATCAAATGATGCCGCCCGTCCGTAATGCACCGCAGTGTGATGATAGGTGTACTGTGATACAAAAGGAATAAATTACGAATTTGAAGACTTCATTGAATGTAAATGAAAATCAGACTACATACAGGTAGCTGTGCAAAAAAAAGGAAAAAACATTCTGCCATTGTCTCAGGAGCTCAAGATTGCACAAATACCATTTGCATTTAAACATTAGCTGAGCTAACGATGTGTGTGTGTGTGTGTGTGTGTGTGTGTGTGTGTGTGTGTGTGTGTGTGTGTGTGTGTGTGTGTGTGTGTGTGTGTGTGTGTGTGTGTGTGATGGTGTGCCATGCATGCGTGTCCTCGGGGGGGATTGAATAAGTAATGTGGAGGCGCATAATGAAAGATAATGTCTAGTTAATGGTCTGCCAAAATGAAGTGTTTTGCTTATTGAGGAAGGAATCAACTTGGGCTTTATTTTCCACACCGCGCCTCATGCGGGAGAACATTATTACTTCATATTCACATTCACTCATACGCAAGACAACAGTGTTGCCAAGTCTGCTTATTATAAGAGACTTGGGCTTGATTTCCTGTAAAGTTGCTGTTTTAAAATAGTAAAAGTGAATGTATTGGGAATTGGAAATACTCAAGTAAGGTATAAAAGCCTCAAAATTGTACTTAAGTACAGTACTTAACCGTTTTATTGCTGCTAGCTGTTAGCGTAATTGTATTAGTTAAGCTGTGCCACGGCTGCGTCCACTTTAACAGGATCTGTTTCCTCCCGGCTGTATAGCCCCATGCACACACTCACTGTAAACATTTGCTATCATTAGCATTAGCGCACACTGTTTACCTCTCGCCAGAAACGTGTACAGTACATGTCAGGAGCGATGCGGTACAAAGTCACAAATGACATCCGAACTTTGTATGGCTGAAGATCCACCTCTCCACCAAGGACAGCTCTCGTAGATTCCGACTTATGGAGGTTTGAAAATCCTGCTTTGAACTGTGGTAAACGGAGACCAGTTCTAACGTCCCATAGCTGGTGGTGACGGAGGCGTTGCATAGCAACCGGATCAACATTAAAAGCTGCTGTGGAGCTCAACCATTATATAGACGGAGTATAGGGGGTACGAACATGTTCGTACATGGCTGATAATGTCCCATAGCTGGGGGCTACGAATATGTTCGTACTTCGCAGAGAAAGAACTAAGTAAATGTACTTAGTTACTTCCACTGCTGGTATACTAGGGGCCGGTAGCACATGGAGCAAGCGCTGTATAATATTGGTTGACCGATCTGAGTGCCCGCCCCTGCCCCCCTCCGCCCCTCTCTGGTAGAAAACAGCATAGAAAACTGACGTCACCATATTTGGAGCAACGCCACTCTGCACTGTAGTTCACTCCCACTCCTAGACCAGGAAATGTGTCTCGTTCCCCCAGGCTTTCCTTTTTGAGCCGAATGCAAACGAAAATAAAAGCCTTGGTCCCGAGGCTATAGTACTAGACAATCCAATGATACAGTGGGGTGTGTACAGTGCAGTGCAGTATGCTCAGACAGAGGCAGGCTGCCAGTGATCATGTCAGTGTGTTTGTGTATATATATAATACTCTGACACTGGAAAGCGACCCATCAACTAGCGGGAGCAGGAAACCAACAGCCAAAACCGTCCCATAAATGGTCCTCCAAATACCAGCCACAGAGGCTGCCAGTGTTGCCATGTCTGCTAATTATAAGCGACTTTGGGTTTCGTTCTCTGCATGGTTGCTTCATTGGAAATATTGGTTAGTTGCGGGTTGCATTGAGTGTCTGTGTGCGGGGGCCGGGGGAGAGGGAGGGGGGGGGGGGAAATTAATTGTTTATTTCTCCCTAAACCCCACCTGAAAATGTTTCGTGGCAGGGAGCCCCGCACCAGATTTGTGTTTTCAAGGTGTTTAAAAAGAATCCTACAGGATATCCTACTAGAAATGCGGCAGGTCTCTGCGTGTCTGCGTGTGTGTACGGTTGTAATGCACGTAACTCGAGAACCGTTTGCCCCACCGACTTCACATTCGACACATGGGTTTCTCACCCGCACAGGGAGTGCAGTGCCCGGTATCGAGTCGGTCGGACCCACGGTTCTCCAGAACCACCATAAAAGGCTCTGCTCAGGCTCTGCCAGTGGGCCTAATCAGCCTAAGTCCCTCACCTGTGCAATTCCCAGCCTCTGTCTCAGCCAATTGATTGCCATGGCAACCCCACACCTGACAATTGATTACTTAACCACTACACTTTTCACAGTCAGTTTGCACTCTTCGGGCACAGGCTGACAGACAGAGGCAGACAGACAGATACAGAGATCTCCATATACAGTATGGGCACAAAAGGGACACAGACAGATAGTTAAAACGGGTGCTATGACAAGTTGACAACGGGTATTATTAGGTTCCCAAGTTGCATCGCTCTCAAGTAGGCCGGTGGCCGACGGGCACGTACAGGTCTAGTAGGTTTAAAGTGCTGATGTTGCCTATATAGTTGCTTAATTCTTTTGGGACTGGACCCAGTTGCTTATTTCTCTCAGAGAACCTGGCAACATTGGAGGCTGCTCTGTTCCGTGCACGCTGTCCTCAGGAAGGGCCTAGTCACATTACATAATCGCCCCCATCGCAAGTATTATTCCAGCTGACCGCAATTATCGTTTAGTGTAATCGTTTCATTCATCTGTAGGTGAAATGAAACAAACAGAAATGTCATGGTTTCCATTTCCGTTTCGTTATTTTCCACAACCTTTTCATGACGTCGTCGCTGCCTGCGTCAAGATAAGGTCAACATGTTAGCAGTGAAGTAACTAAGTGGATATATACTCAAGTACTGCCCTTAAGTACAGTTTTAATTTGTATTTGTATTATTTTTTATTATTACAAAACATACATTTACCACTTCAGCCCTATATACATTTCGGCCATTTGAAAATACCTGATTTACAAGCTCATGATGTCACGCTTGTAGATCTGCTATTTGTAATGATGTTTATACTTTCTGCATAACAGATACTTAAGTAGCCTATGTTAAGTATGTTGATACCAATACCTCTGTACTTTTACCCATGCAGTACATTTTGAATTCCGGACTTTTACTTATAACAGAGCATTTCCACATTGCAGTATTGATACTTTTACTAAAGTAAATAAAAAGTGAGTGGTACTTTTTCCACCACTGCATGTTAGAGTTCCTTCCTGGCCTTGAGTCGACACTATACCCAGCCAGAGAAGCATGATTCCTGTGGTTGTCGATGACAAGGATATGGCCTGCTTTGGCCATAGCACATTTTTGTTTGTATGTTTAATACATGCATAATTGTATAATGCATAATTGTTATTTATGTCATATCTGCCCAGTGCAATGTTTGTTTACAAAGCCTAAAAGGCGAATAGAAATGATGCCTAGTTTGTGAGCTAGTTTAGGCAGATACACTCGAGAGGTTTACACACAGACACACACACACGCAGCACTGTGTCTTCTTTTTTACAATATTTTTGGGGCTTTTTTGTGATTTTATTTGATAGGACAGAAATGGGGGTGAGAGATGGGGAGTGACACACAGCAAAAGTCGCTGGGATCGGGTTTCAAACCCGCTGGATTAGCAGCCTACGTGCCCGGACGTCGACGCCAGCCTTCCGGGCTGATTGGAAGTCTTGTTAAGTTCCCTTGATTGATTGTACTTTCTCTTGCTGTCAGTGCTTCCACTGATGTTCTGTGCACCTTTCCGCTCCATGAAGAAAGTTAGAGGAAACTTGGGACTAATACTGAAGCACCTCATGATGACTTACCATCGTTTTCCACTTTAGATTCCAATACCGTGCGGAGGATTTGGTTTGTGTATATTCCATCGTTTGCTCTGGCTTCTAAAGGAAGAGTGCTTGAAACAAAGCAAACGCACGCATGCATAGTAAACTAGAAAGGTCGCAATTTAAAAAAATTGCAAAGTGTGGTTGCCGCAGTGGCTTACATATACCCCTCCCACTGATATTGCCAGCCAATTGCAATGTCGCGTCACCCCTGCGATCATGCGTAAGTAATTCGGAGGGGATTTATCCCCCCAAAAATCATGTTTTTGCGACAAACGGTTACATTTCTCGCATTTGCGGCGCCCCCTATGGATGAAAATAGAATTGCTTTTGGTACTTGGTTGATTGAACCACCCGCGACATGTGATTCAAATTTGGGATGGATTGGACATTTCGTTCGTGATTTATGGCATTTTTTGTGATATAGGCCCCTCCTACTAACTTCGGACGACGATTACGGCCGAACGATACGCACTACCAAAATTCTGCAGTTGGTGTTTTAATTGGATAGGTCTGGAGATCATGTGTGCCGATTCTTGTGAGATTTGGACAAAATCTGTAGGAGGAGGACCAAAAGTGTGTTTTGGAGAAAATTCAAAACGGCGGAAAATCTATCATGACGCAAATGGGCGTGGCCTATATGGGGAGATGCGTCATAACCCAAGAAATCCAGGGAAAAAAATATTTTGATTTTACGACCTACGGTTCAAGAGTTATAAGCCAAAACGTAAAGTGGGCTGTTATAGCGCCACCATGAGGCCGACCGATAACATTATAAGTTAATTAATTTTAGTAATTATTATGAACCTCCCCTCCAAGTTTTGTAACTATAGCCCTTACAGTCTCTGAGGAAAAAATACTTGAATGTGATTTTTTGCACTTTCCCATTCATGTCAATGGGGAAATTTAAATCACTAATAAATTCATATCAATTAAACAATACAACATTTCTCTTAACAAAATACAAGCACACGATTCCCGATGAAGCCGGTCAATTTGAGATATGGCTCAAGTGCGTACAGTCAAAACTGTGGGAGGAGTAGTAGTCTGAAGTTTAGGGTTACTCTAGAAATAATAACTAGAAAGGTCGCAATTTTAAAAAATTGCAGAGTGTGGTTGCCTCAATCCCCAATATAGGACCCTCCCAGTAATTTCTTAATCATGCTTTCATGTTGCACCACTTCTGTTTTCCCATGCTGTCAAAATCCTGTCATTTATAAATGTAAGTGAGCACTATACTAACAAATCAAATTCTACTACCCAATCTGTAGCCATCCAATCAGCGATTGGGTTCCACCATTGTATCAAATATCCCTGCTGTCATCTTGTCATTGTCCTTTCAGTCAGCATCCAATCACCTCCTCCATCTCCAGCCGCACCTCAGTGCTGGAGGTAGTTCATCTGCACTGTCAGATGCATGGGCAGGGGGATTGCTCTCCTATTGATGTTTATTTCAAATCGGTGTGATTTCTTTTATTGAAATGTATTTAATACACAAAATGACTTTACAAGGTTGTCATACGGACAGACACAGACAGTGTCCAAGATCTACTGGTATTGAGGTAGTTCATCTGCACTGTCAGATGCATGGGCAGGGGGATTGCTCTCCTATTGATGTTTATTTCAAATCGGTGTGATTTCTTTTATTGAAATGTATTTAATACACAAAATGACTTTACAAGGTTGTCATACGGACAGACACAGACAGTGTCCAAGATCTACTGGTATTGTCGCTCATTGTTCTGCCTAAATTGACCACATTAAGAAGAGCTCCACCATTTCACACATAGTAAAGGATTTGTCTTGTTCCAGCATTCAGCAACTGTCCTCGACCGTTTCAGTGTCAAATAGTGATTCTTATATGGACCAATGCACTGAATGCAGTAATGTTGTTTGAAAAAGCAATCAATGAACATGTTTACTCAAAAATGACCAGATGTTTTTTGTAGGTCTCAAAATACAAATTTCGAACATTATTGTTCTCATGTGAATTAGTGTTGTGGGTAAATAAGACTGTACCCTGTTTATATAGTAATTGGTTAACATATCAGAAGTTATCTTGTACCATGTCTTCTGTTCGTAGCATGAACCAAAATATGCACACATCTGGTAACATACTCACAATAAAAGCATGTCAGCCATTACCAGTGAGAAAATACCTGTAGTAATGTATGACTAAAAGATTAAGTACTTTATTTTTCCATCTTAAGAATATATGAATTACCTTGTAATTAATTTTGTATAGGGTTATACTTTGTGTGTATATGTGTATGGGCTTATGCAATAATGACATAGCATTTATTCCAAAGTTAACATTTTTGTCCAGCTTCAGTTTTGATGAACCCTTCCGATTGTGAATAGTAATTTCAAAAGAACCCAAAACACATCTGTATTCATTGTAAATATTTAGACAAAATAATTACCAAACATATAGATTCACATTTCAAACACATAGTAAAAATAAGTAGAGACAAAGCACAGCAGATATAGTTTAAACAGTTTATTAACAAAAATGTATTATTTGTACCTTTATTGAAAGCAACACTATTTTATATATATATGGTTGTATTTAAAGGTTATATATAATGGTAAGTATAATAATGCCAGTAAACCGTTTGTTTTATTATCGATATATTATGTTAGACGTTATAATGGTTAATGTTACTACTATTATCAAAAGTTATATTCTAACCTTTTACTAAATTAAACATTTTCCAGAGTGAAGCAAAAAACCTGCCTCCTATTTCAGCCAATTTAGGAGTGCACAGGGAAAAATTCTTGCACCGACCCCTTTGTTAAAAAGGCGATCAAGCACGCTCCTGGAAAATATATTCTACAAACAAGCTAATAAATCTAACTTTCTGAAAGATAGGTAAAAACTATAGGGTTGCAACTATATTGAGAAAATGTATTAGTATAATTAAGCACTTAAGCCTATTAAAGGTAATTTATTTTATTAATACATTATTTAAAGTTTAGAATTATTTTAACCATGTTATTATGATTATTAATCTCCTAAACTACTTTAGTCCAATAGTGTTACAGCCCTAAAAACAAATGGTGAGTAAAACATTATGACATCTAAAAAAAATCCTGAAAAGTAGAAAAGGTTAAAGGCAGAAAGATTCAAACATCTGTCAGTGCTGTAGCATCACTCAGCAGCTTCTGAAAAACAGAGAAAGAAGTGTTAGTTTTTTCCAAACACAAATGGTTCACAATCAACATGAATGCAATGGTATTCGCATGAAGAAACAAATTATTTAGTTACTATTTACCGATGAAAAACAGAAAAGTGTTAACGACAAAATAAGGCAGTAATAAGAATTATACTCTCAAATCTTACATTTACCATCAAAAGGTCAATAATAATAATAATAATACATTCGGAAACTTGTCCTCACAGGTTAAACTGTGAAAAACCGTTAAACCTTGAAAAGCACATTAGTAATGTCACAAAAATATCTTTTTACCACCTAAGAAACATTGCAAGAGTCAGACCTTTCCTCTCATTGGAGGACCCTGTATAGACCATCTACAACTAATCCAAAATGCAGCAGCCAGAATTGTAACAAACACCAGGACCACATTATCCCACTACTATAAATAAAGATTATTATTACTATTATATTTTCTCATCGGACACCAGAGCATGGTCACCGTCTGGCTATGAAGAACATAACCGGTGCGAAAACATGTCTGTGGAGCGTGTCAGATGAAACGTGTTGCGGTGGTTATTATTATTATATTTTCTCATCGGACACCAGAGCATGGTCACCGTCTGGCTATGAAGAACATAACCGGTGCGAAAACATGTCTGTGGAGCGTGTCAGATGAAACGTGTTGCGGTGGTTATCATTATATTTTCTCATCGGACACCAGAGCATGGTCACCGTCTGGCTATGAAGAACATAACCGGTGCGAAAACATGTCTGTGGAGCGTGTCAGATGAAACGTGTTGCGGTGGTTATTATTATTATATTTTCTCATCGGACACCAGAGCATGGTCACCGTCTGGCTATGAAGAACATAACCGGTGCGAAAACATGTCTGTGGAGCGTGTCAGATGAAACGTGTTGCGGTGGTTATCATTATTATATTTTCTCATCGGACACCAGAGCATGGTCACCGTCTGGCTATGAAGAACATAACCGGTGCGAAAACATGTCTGTGGAGCGTGTCAGATGAAACGTGTTGCGGTGGTTATCATTATTATATTTTCTCATCGGACACCAGAGCATGGTCACCGTCTGGCTATGAAGAACATAACCGGTGCGAAAACATGTCTGTGGAGCGTGTCAGATGAAACGTGTTGCGGTGGTTATTATTATAATATTTTCTCATCGGACACCAGAGCATGGTCACCGTGTGGCTATGAAGAACATAACCGGTGCGAAAACATGTCTGTGGAGCGTGTCAGATGAAACGTGTTGCGGTGGTTATCATTATTATATTTTCTCATCGGACACCAGAGCATGGTCACCGTCTGGCTATGAAGAACATAACCGGTGCGAAAACATGTCTGTGGAGCGTGTCAGATGAAACGTGTTGCGGTGGTTATCATTATTATATTTTCTCATCGGACACCAGAGCATGGTCACCGTCTGGCTATGAAGAACATAACCGGTGCGAAAACATGTCTGTGGAGCGTGTCAGATGAAACGTGTTGCGGTGGTTATTATTATTATTCTCGCTCCTATGCCACCAAAATGTGGTACGCCCTACCAACAGTCATTAAGACATGCGAATCCCTTGACTCCTTCAAAACCGCTCTCAAAGGGCACTTACGGACGGCTGCAATTCGAAACTGGCCCCTGTAAAATCGGAATCCCTCAAACACGGACGCAAGGACAACACAAGAGACGGTCGCGGCCACACAGCCAACTCAAGGTATGGCCACTGAGCCGACTTGGGGACCCAACGCAAGGACAACACAAGAGACGGTCACGGCCACACAGCCAACTCAAGGTACGGCCACTGAGCCGACTTGGGGACCCAACGCAAGGACAACACAAGAGACGGTCACGGCCACACAGCCAACTCAAGGTACGGCCACTGAGCCGACTTGGGGACCCAACGCAAGGACAACACAAGAGACGGTCACGGCCACACAGCCAACTCAAGGTACGGCCACTGAGCCGACTTGGGGACCCAACACAATGACAACACAAGAAATGGTCACGGCCACACAGCCAACTCAAGGTACGGCCACTGAGCCGACTTGGGGACCCAACGCAAGGACAACACAAGAGACGGTCACGGCCACACAGCCAACTCAAGGTACGGCCACTGAGCCGACTTGGGGACCCAACACAAGGACAACACAAGAAATGGTCACGGCCACACAGCCAACTCAAGGTACGGCCACGGAGCCGACTTGGGGACCCAACGCAACTCCTCCAAGGAAATCAAACAAATGAACGGAGCTGAACGTGAATCCCCCCCCACCGCCCAACAATCAATCAATCAAATTTTCTCATCGGACACCAGAGAATCGTGTGGCTTCACTACTCATGATCGGAGGATAATACGCAATACACAGGATTGTGGTAGCTGTAGTAAGTACGCAGCACTCCAGACTGTAGACATTGCTGTGGTCTGGAGATGTACATGTGATCCAACAGCGTGTTCTTGTCTGTGGTCGCCTCCTTGATGAGTTGTGCATATCCTCTGGAGTCTAGCAGCCTGCTTATGGGCCCACCAAAAGTGGGCCCTTGAAGTAGATCTTCATTAAAATCTCCACAGAGTACGATGGGATGGTGGTCCATAATTTCTAAGCCGTCCAGGAGGGCCTTCAGGTTGTCCAGGAACGGGTCACCGTAACGTGGTGGTCTGTACACCGCAGCGATCAGAAGCTTGACAGGGGACTCGATCTTGACGACCACAAACTCCATGTTTGTCACATTGAAAATGTTCCGCCTTTCACTAGCCTGGAAATGGTCCTTCACATACACAGCCACACCGCCGCCGTTCTGTTCTGCACGGTCAGGGTTGCTTGCGTATGACACGTGTCTGTTGCGGCTGAACATGGTGTACCCATCCAATTGCAGACCGTCATCCACAACAGAGCCAGTGAGATGGGTTTCTGTCAAGCACAGGACATCTGCAAGTGGAAATTCGTGATGTTGCCTGATGTCCTGAATGTGAGCCCGTAAGCTTTGCGTGTTGTGATGGACAATCGTCAGCGTTTGCGCTTGGCCCATCCTCTCTCGAAAATGCAACAGTGGCATGACACTGTCCAGTGAGGCGGTCTTCATGGATTCCAGGGCGGCTGTGATTTCCGGATCAGCGTAGATTTTCTTCTCATCAAAGTCGATGATGTGCAATCCTTGCAATGACGTTGTCCTACTGAGGGCAACGTAGGCCATGCCTGGTTGGAAGATCCGTTTCAGGGAAACCACGGCGGATTGCGTAGTCATGCCTTGGACTTTGTGAGCTGTGCAAGCATATGCCAACTTGATGGGAAATTGCCTGCGAATCACTTTCTGGTCACTCAGGTATTCCTCCACCCTTATGATGTGCACTTGCTTAGCGCCAGGTGTAGTTGTGCGATATTTCAGCCCGGCATCAGGCTTGTCTAGCAGAAGCCAAAGCTTGGCTACCGTAGTGCCGTCCTGGTTCACCAGATACTCTACACTATCGATCTTGCCAAATGTCCCGTTGACAAGGCCATCTTCCACATCTATGTTCCTGATGATCATGACAGGGGCGCCTTCCGCAACTTGCAAATTGTCAAGAAGGTCCTTTTGCTGTCCTGTACAGGCTCTGTTAAGACGAGTCATCTGGTGATTCCGTTCATCTCTCCTGTAGTCTTCTGCAGGTATGTCAACGATGTGGGTGTGGAGCTCAGACAAGGACTTGATGTTGTGTGCCGCAACTTCTTTGTTGGTTGCGAAGATGTGCACAACATCCTTGGGACAAAGGTGACGCTCAGTCACTCTCTGAGCAAGAAGATCTTTGTCTGCAACACTCAGCGGATCCTTCTTCCCTTTGACTCTCAGCCGATTGAGAAGTTCTGCGTAGGGCACATCATCTTTCTGTCGCATGATCTCCGTCAACGTGATCATCTGAAAGTGTTCGTGCAAAAGGTCCGGTTTGCATTCCTCGAGCACGCAGAGCGGTTTCCCTTGTGACGTTGGAGGGAGCTGGTGAAAGTCACCTACTGCAAGCACAGACATGCCTCCGAATGGCATCTTGCTGCCTTTAATCTCTTGCAGTCTCCAGTGGACGAAGGCAAACAAGTCTTTGGAAATCATCGACACCTCATCAATGACGATGATCTGCGCATTCCCCAGCTTCGCTCGCATGTCATCCAATCTATTTCCCAAGCCTGTGTAGGGGGGTTTGAGGCTTCTTGGCAACTTCAACAGGGAGTGCAGAGTGTTCCCTGAGATGTTGTATGCTGCAGTTCCAGTGAACGCAGACAGCAGCACTGTGGGCGTAGATGGATCAGTGTCTTCAAACAGTCTGGGGAGTCGACGGAGAATTCTTGTTCCTTCACCGTAGACGCACCTTATCATGTGTGATTTGCCAGTTCCAGCACCTCCAGTGACAAAGTAAAAGAACGGGTCGGGGTTCTGCTCGTTCACGCTCTTCAAGCACCAGTCACGTACAGAGTGAAAAATGGAGGCTTGTGTCTGGTTGAGGTTTCGACACATAGTGAGCAGATGATCCAGGCTCACCTGTGGGGCCGATACAGCAACATGTCCAATATTAGGCACGTCTTGAGCACTGAACTCTGGCACGTCGTCTCGTTCCTCATCATCCAGCGGAATTTCATCTTGTTGGGCAAGACATTCCAATCGATCGAGCTCATTTTCTGCTGCAATGTCGGCCCACGCGTCTTCAGCAGGGCCATTCTTCAGGAACTCCTCCATGGCTTCTTCGATCGATTCACTGTGTTTCTCGAACTTCTTCCTGTTCCTAGCAACAATTATATTGGCTCCCCAAACCTCATCTGTTCCAGGTAATCTCACAGACGCGTTGTGGTAGAACTCTGTGTAGGAGGGGAAGGTTTCGGTTTTCAGCGATGTTTGGTAGCGATGGGGAAGGTAGACTTTAAGCAGGGTGCCATAGTATTTTTCGGGTTCCTTCTGTTCCGAAAATTTCGCATATCTGATGACTGCGGGGTAGCCAACCTTTTTGCGCTTCCTCATGGTTCCCATGTTGTCGGAGAGCTTTACGCAATCCTTCTGTGTAGCTTCGTCACCGTACACAACCCTGTAGTCGGATGCAAATTCAGCTAGACACATGTTGTCAAACTCGGGGGATTTGGGTCTGACATTGTATCTGTCCAGACAATGTGTCATCCATACGTGTTCTGAATCGTCTGGTCTTTTCTGCAGCGTGCTGAGCGGGAGGCTCATTCTCATGGCATTGTCATCCGTGGGGAGGAAGATAACTTGCCGGGAGCATTTCTTCAAATGCAAACTGCAAGTCCGGGCGACTGCCTCCTGTGCGCTAACCTGTCTGTTTTTGACATAGGAGTGAACCAGTTGGTTCATTGCATCCCTCTCGCTCACTTTCGTGGGGTCTATTCCAACCACTACTTGCTTGAGAAGTTCGCCCATCTCACTTTCGGCCTTGGATATGTAGGACAGCATGTAGGAGATGCAGACATAGTGGTCCAGGACAAACTGGATATCCATGTTCGCATTCCAGGCCTTCAGCAAAACTGGGTTGTAGTTATTCACAAAGCCGTCCTTCACTCCACGCTTCATCAAGAGGACATGTGTCTTCCTCATGTCTTGAAGAGAGGCATTGTACTCTTCCCGAGTCAAATTGCACTTTGCCAGCAAGTCCGCTAGGTCAGTCACTTCTGATGTGCCATCAATCAGCATATCAAACAGTGGTTTGAGTTTGGCCATAGAAGCTTGCGTCTGTGCCGTCCGTTTTTTGCCTAAGCCTTTTGCACCGTCCTTTGCCTCCTTTCTTGCACTCTTATTTGCTGCATCATTTCCAGCCGTTGCGCCATCATCCAAATCTTTTTCAAGTTCTTCCTGAATTGGATCAACTGGCGTCGGGTTTGTGATCCACGTTTTGTCCACTGGTGGTTTTGGGAATCCAAACCTGCATGTCTTGCGACCTTTCCTACACGATTTGGTATGGTTTCTGCTGTGCATCTGAACCTCTGTGACAATTTTGTAGAGTATGGGATCTTCGTTCGGATCAGGCAGCTGGCACTTAATGTAGCGGTCTGCAAACTCGCAAATCTTCTCGTCCGAGTCTTCTCCATATACGGGGGCGTCGGCTATCCACATTAAACAATGCAAATGGGGGGACCCTCTTGCTTGGAATTCCACGCGATGGAACCAATCGATGACGCGTCCAATTGGAAGAGCCTCCTTATCAAACAGCACGTTTCTATAATACGAACTAACTCGCTTGTCAAACATGCGCATGGTCGTCACTGCATTGCTTCTGAGGATGTCGCATTTGTCATTCCAGTCCAGCTTGTCGAAGTCCACTATTTGGCCTTGCTGTGCTTTGATTGCCTTTATAACCTCCGGCCATCTGAACTCTGCAGCACTTATGGTCAAAAAGAAGGTGGGTGGACCTATCTGACGGACCATGGCAAACAAATCCAACATGGTCTTCTGCCAGTAAGCTGGAGTCCCCCTCATTGGCGACATGAATCTTGTTGCGTCGCGGTTTTTGACCAGTCGCTCGACTTCAGACTTGTTCTGCAACATCTTGTTGTTGATCCGGCGACCATCTTTGGTTTTGGGTTTGCCTTTTCTCAATTGGATTGAGATGGTGTTTTTTGCCAAGTGTGTCTCTGAGACAAACTGTGCAAAGAAGAGATAGGTTTGGTCTCTTGCAAAACGTGCGTCAACACCGAAAAGTCTCGCGTTGAAGTACCTGCTTGGGGACAGTTTGACCCTTCTCTTCCGATCAAACGTGTTCTCTCCAGTGGGAAACAATGTCGGGAAGGCCTTTGCTTCGAGGTTAGGGACTGTGCTGTAGCTGACAGGCTTGTTTCCTTCCGCTGGGGCTATGGTGAATATGCCATCTCCATATGTCATCATGTCCTGCCCAATGTCGTCCGGTTGCAGGCAACTGTCTAGGCCATGTCCAGGTCTCAGCACATCTTGCTCATCCTCAGCACTGGGTGGATGCTGATCCACTGTCCGTGATGAGTCGAGAGCTTCCGTAGAATCAGCCACTTCCATCATTTCGGCCTCATCACAACTGTCCATGCCGTCATCTGTGGCCGTCTGTTCAGAAGCGGGTAGTTCTTCAAGCGGGTCTACCACAGCTTCACCACTGATGTCGTCCTCGTCTCGGATTGTGATGTTCCTGTAGTCGGGGTGTGTCTCGATGAGTTTCCTCAGAGCCAAAACTACATTCCTCACATTGACAGTGTGAAACAAATGATGGCCTTTGTACCGCAGACGTCGCTTCAGCTTCACTCTGTACAAACCAGATGAGTCGAGCCTTCTGGGTAAGGCGTTTATGGTGGTTTCCACGTTTGATGGTACACACACCACAGCACCATGTACAGCTCCTTGTTTGCCTTTAGGGAGAGTGAGAATCTTGGCAAATGGGATGTCTAATGCTGTCATTTGTCTTTCCAGAACATTCAGTTGGCAAAGCTCTGGAGGAATGGCTGCTAGCTCCAAGTTGTTTGCAACAGCTATGTCTGGCATTCTTCCTGCTAGTACAATTCTGTGACAGCATTTACATATCCACTCTCTATGTCTTTCTTTGGGTACAGTGCACTCTTCTGGGCCTCCGCATTCATCGTCACAGAAATGAACGTATTTTCCAGTCAAGCATGCTGCAACTACGTCAAGGTTTGTCTTGTACTTTTCCCGATGACAAGGGTCCACTTGACCAGAGAACAGCGCCCGGTGGCACGTTGTGCACACAAATGTTGGTCCATCTTCTATGTCTGCGTGGAATTTCGCTATACAGCAGTCTTGGAGCTGCTTTTCTTGTAAAGCTTTCCTTGCTTCCTTTTCAAGGCGCCTATCTTCTACTCGCCTCTTGTTGTCTTCAACGCGCAGTCTGAGCTGCACTCGACATAACTCCATGTACCTTCTTTTTAACTTCAAGGCTTGGCGCATGTCACGGCGCATCTTGAAGAACGCGTCCGTTTTGCATTTGTGGGCCATGTAGAACTTCATGTGTTTCCTGACCTTTTCTTTGAACGCCTCATCTGTATTGTACCTCATTTTGTTATTAGCCCTCCGCTTCCCTCTGAACGCCTCATCTGTATTATACCTACTTTTGTCATATGCCTTGCGCTTCCCCCTGAACTTCTCATCTGTACTGTACCTACTGTTGTCATATGCCTTGCGCTTCCCCCTGAACTTCTCATCCGTCTTGTACCTACTGTTATCATATGCCTTGCGCTTCCCCCTGAACTTCTCATCTGTACTGTACCTACTATTGTCATATGCCTTGCGCTTCCCTCTGAACACCTCATCTGTCTTGAACCTGTCCTTCTGCTTCTGCAGTTCCTTTACTCTGAAATTCAGATCTTTGCTGTATTTGCTTCTGAAGTATGCGCTGTTGTATCCTTTTTGCTTAGCCTTGAATTCTGCATCTATGATGCACCTCTTTTCCCTGTACTTCCTGATATATTCCTTTTTCCTGGCCCTAACATCTTCAATTGAGTTTGTCTGTCTTTGAGTTGTTGGTTTCTGTGAATCAGTTTTTTTTCTCAGTTGTTTGTGTCGCCGCCTTTTGTTCAGTTTGTGAAAAGTGTTAGATGATGAAATGCTCCACTGCAGAGAAGGCTTGTTGCTTGATGGCGCAGTGTTTGTTTCATGCCTGCTAGTTGAGGGTGACGGGGCATTTGTCTCTACATGGGGTGATGGGGCATTTGTCCGTACAAATGTCACTGGCATGAAGTCAAACAGCATTTTGTCAATAGGTATGGAATGTACGCTGGCATTTAGATGGTCAATTTTAGCAATCAGATCATCCAAGTGAGTGAAGGTCATCATTACTGCTGTTCCTCCTTGCCACGGAGCTAAAGGTAGGCCATCAGCATTTCTGCTGTGCGGGTCAAACATGCCATATCTTCCCGACGCGTCTCTAAATACAGCAATTGTGTATGGCGATATTGTAAGCAGTGCATGCGTCACATTTGCAGACAAACACTGGAGTCTTGCATGAAGATTCAGCAACCAATGCTGCTGTCTAGTATCTCCTGCTTCTCTCATGTATCCCGTCTCCACATTCGATTTGATCACAGAGTATAGATTGTGTTCCGTTTCCACATCGAGAGGCGTTTCCTCCATCGACAGGAATTTGCTCTGAAACAGGTTCAGTCTTTTTAGTCTATTGATTGTTCTTCTATACAGACGGTCGCCCATGTCCAGTATCTTGTTGAGATCATCCCTCCTCAACTCAAGTCCCTCATTTTGCTGTGCCAGAAATGTGAGAGCCATGCATGTACACTGCTTATTCCTTGAAAAATTGGGATATAAATTATGAGCCTGGCTTCTGGATGCTTGCACAGAGATCACAGCAGGTGGTTGAACGAGTGGTTCATGCACAGGGTCCCTGTTGGAAAGGTCAATGGCATGCACACCGCTGTCTTGTTCATTAACTTCATGACGCTGAGCTTTTTTTGGAGAAGGCTGCACGAGTGGAGAAATTGTCTCCTGTTTCTTATCATTGACTTCCTCGACTGAAGCGCTACCGTTTGGCGATTGTGAAAGGTTGGCCTTAGCAGGGCTATTAGCCCAGAATTTCTTTTTAGCCGCAGATCTCTGCTTCGGACGAGGCATGATGTCACAATGTTATGTGACAAAATAATAAGTGTTAAAAAAAAAATCACAATTCACCTGTAAATATGCAGTCTATAAATTCTAATCAAGAATTGACTTACTTACCGTTAATTACTTACCGTTAAATATATGTAGTTTCC
>NC_136791.1:17204607-17217107 GCF_951216825.1 Electrona antarctica
AAACTAGCTGCGAGTGTTTGTGCACTGGGGTGCAGTGGATACTGTCACTTGCTGTCACCTGCGAGGCTTCACTACTTTTGTTGGAACAACCTAAAACAACTACCTAACACGGTCTATAAACACAATGAGAGGAAACATTGTACACGCACGCACATGCACACGCACACGCACACACACACACACACACACACACACTTTGTGAAAACCACATTCTAAGTCCGCTGCCGGGGGGAAACCTCATATGTTACTTGTTCAATATTCGAAAGTAGAAAAGGTAGCAGATCTACAACCTCAAAACGTGTCGCTTCGAGACGCATTTCGAGGTTGCAGGGGTGCCACCTTTGATGCTTTTGTGTGACGCTGTAGTATGTATGGTCAAGCAGGGCATTCATTTACAAAAAAGGGGGAAAAAAAGTTAGTATAATATTGTTTGGTTTCAGCTCCTCGACATTGCCACAACAAAAACAAATTCACAGTTTTGAAAACAAAATTAAGCGGTTTAATAGCATTTTAAGAAGCTGGACCTTTTTTAATACAGAATCTGTATTAAAAAAGGTTCATCTTCTGAAAATGCTATTAAACAGATACAGAAATGCAGATACATAAATGATACAGAAACGGAGCGTGTACGATCTTGTCTAGCGTGTACAGGCTACAGAAAGTGGGCTCTAGGCCGGATCACACAGATTAATGGTTTCCACAGTTACTGCAGAAAGACGGGCGATGCGAGGTTAGGATGAGGTAACAAAGGGATATGGGTGGTGTGCATGTACGTTGTACCAGGTCTTCGCGCGAGCATATTGTGTTAATGGAATGCATTACTGTATGTATTACTCAACACACCTCTGCTTTCCAGACTCCCCATGCATACAATCAGTGGCCTTTAGTTCCAATTTGTCTTTTGTGTTTTTCATCCACGCCTGATCCTGATTGATTCTGTGAGTTCACAATGCATTATAGCCTACTGCATAATGTTTATTGTTGGACTAGGTAATACATTATATTCAATTCTCCAATATGAGAGACAGAACAAACTTATTATAATACTAAAATAAGAAACTTTTTGGCAGGCGTGTGGAAAAGCAAGAATAGGTCAAAACCTAGTTGTTGAAACAATGTCGTGGCTTGGCCCACATCCCAGTGTCTGCACATAGTGTTATAACTGGACGTCCTTACTCACTCCCAAACGGTGCCATCTTGTAGAATTTAGTTTGAAATATGTTGTGAAAATAGCCGAACTATAAGATCAAAGTGCCTCCGCTGCCTCGCATTGTGTCCTTGTAGATTGGATATTTTCACTAATGTTGCCTCTTTCTTTTAACTGTGTACGAAACGCTGGAGAGCTTTTAATTTGAAAAGACTGTGGGCCGCGAGTGAAGTAGGACATCTTGGAACCCACAGAAACAATTACAATGTTTCCACGCTCGCTGCCAACAGCAGCAACAATACGGCCAATACCGGAATAAAAGCCAACAAACACCTAAATCTGACTTAATTAATAACAATTACAGGTGGGGAGACAGGAACACTCTCTCTCTCTCTCTCTCTCTCTCTCTCTCTCTCTCTCTCTCTCTCTCTCTCTCTCTCTCTCTCTCTCTCTCTCTCTCTCTCTCTCTCTCTCTCTCTCTCTCTCTCTCTCTCTCTCTCTCTCTATTCTAAGCTCCATCTCGAAAGTGATGGAAAAAATAGTCTATGAACAGGTTGAAAAGTATCTTGCCACTAATAAATTAATGTACGAGTTCCAATCTGGCTTCAGAACGTCCCACTCCACTGACACATGCCTTCTCTATTTGAGCGACCACATCAAACATGAGGTGGATGCTGGCAAATACTGCGGCATGGTCATGCTGGACCTCCAAAAGGCTTTTGACACCGTGAACCACTCCATACTGGTTAACAAGCTAAAAGCAATTGGTTTCGATAGCACATCAGTGAGCTGGATGCAATCCTACCTGGAGGGGAGAGAACAGATGGTGGAGGTGAATGGAACACTGCCCCCCCCCCCCCTCCCAGTGAGCTGTGGCGTTCCACAAGGGAGCATACTAGGGCCTTTACTGTTCCTAATATATGTTAACGACATGACTTCAGCTTGTGACTGCAACTTGTTCCTGTTCGCAGATGACTCGGCACTGCTAGTCTCGGACAGGAACAAACTGCAGGTTGAAAAGGCCCTCAGCTCGGAACTCGGTAGAATCTGCACCTGGCTCGCTGATAACAAACTATCTTTACACCTGGGAAAAACTGAATCCATTCTCTTTGGCTCTAATAGTAATCTCAGCAAGGCAAATGGCTTCTTGGTTAGAGTGGGTGACAATGTTATCACACGTAAAGATGAAATTACCTACCTAGGTTCCATCCTGGAGGCTAATCTTTCCGGTGATAAAATGGCCACCAACGTAATCAAAAAGGTCAACCATAGAACAAGATTCCTTTACAGGATCTCCTCACTGGTCGACAAAAACACCTTGAAGACCTTAACAGGAGCCCTTGTACAGGGTTTCTTTGACTATGCATGCACCTCCTGGTACCACAGCACCTCAAAGGCCCTTAAAACCAGGCTCCAGACTTCCCAAAACAAACTGGTCAGGCTCCTACTTGACCTCGCCCCCCGAACCCACCTCACCCCTGCCCACTTCGACAGGCTGGAATGGCTTAGGGTCGACGACAGAGTACAGCATCTTGCAATGGGTCTGGTCCACAAGATTCGATACACCACCAAGATACCCATGTACCTGTCTAGATACTTCCTTAATGTTAACGAAGTCCACACCCACAACACCAGAGGGAGTGCAACGAACCATGTACAACCCAAATTCGGCACAAACAAGGGACTAAATTCTTTTCGCTCCTATGCCACCAAAATGTGGAACGCCCTACCAACGCCCTTAATGTCATTAAGACATGTGAATCCCTTGACTCCTTCAAAACCGCTCTCAAAGGGCACCTACGGACGGCTGCAATTCGAAACTGGCCCCTGTAAAATCGGAATCCCTCAAACACGGACGCAAGGACAACACAAGAGACGGTCGCGGCCACACAGCCAACTCAAGGTATGGCCACTGAGCCGACTTGGGGACCCAACGCAAGGACAACACAAGAGACGGTCACGGCCACACAGCCAACTCAAGGTACGGCCCCTGAGCCGACTTGGGGACCCAACACAAGGACAACACAAAGATGGTCACGGCCACACAGCCAACTCAAGGTACGGCCACGGAGCCGACTTGGGGACCCAATGCAGCTCCTCCAAGGAAAACAAACAAATGAACGGAGCTGAACGTGAATCCCCCCCACCGCCCACCCCTTTTTTTCCCTCACTGTATATGTTTCTTTTCCCTTTTTACCTCCTTTATGATGAATTCCTGTTCTGTCCTTTGTCTATATAGAAGTGTCTATTTGTACGTCTCTAAATGTTTTTGATGAATTGAACATTGTGGACCCTATTGGAAACAAGTGTAATGCTTAATTGGGTCGTCCACTCACAGTTAACAGCCTTTGTATTGAGTTTGTGCTTGAAATGTACTGTAATTCTGCAAACTGTTAATACATTTTTCAATCAATCAACTCTCTCTCTCTCTCTCTCCCTCCCTCCCCCCAGGTTTTATTCACTGATTAGCTTATCTAATTCTACTGCTTTGCTACCGAAAAGAAGTGTCCAGCAGCAGAGGACCTCTATCTATTCAGGGAATCTGAATAGAATTAACATATTAACACCTTGGCAAATTCCCTGCCCCCATTTTCTCACTGACGATGTTCTCAGGCTGCATTCACACATATTAGACAACGGTCTTCTTGATGCACTGACAATCTACTGAATCCCCAATGGCAGGTCATGTGACGTTCTCAAACGGCACATCTTGTAATTCATGGTAGACAGGGAACGTTGCTTGGGGTGTTCCACAAGTATATAATAGGATTAGAAGGAAAAAACCCCTGGAGATGCATCATCTCATTTTCGAGGGGGTCCTTTGCACAAATAAACACGGCATACAATACACAAACAATACAACAACATATACATCCATGCAGACAGTCAAGACAAAGCTAGTCTGTCACAGTGCGGCTCAGGAGATGTAGGACCCAATTGCAAAACAGACAGTCAAGAGGCAGAGCAGGTCAAATGCAGGTGATTTATCTATCTATAAATGCACCAAGTCTCTGTCTGTCTGTCTGTCTGTCTGTCTGTAATCCACATAATTTGAGAACGTTCGCCCCACCGACTTCAAATTCGACACACGCATTCCACACCAACACAGGGGGTGCAGTGGCTGGTGTCGAGACGATCGGACCAACGGTTGTCCATAACCGCCCCAAAAAGTCCTCTGCCCGGGCTCTGGACCACCCTTGGCCCCTTCCTGTTCTGACATCATCACACCACTCCATATTTGGGCATGCCTGAGACATAACTCTGTCCATATTTGGGCATGCCTGACACATAACTCTGTGATGTCAAAACATGTCATATTTGTGATGTCAGAACATGTCAGACCAGCTCCGCACCCCATTCGACTGTTTCAGTGCATAGAATATGCGTTATCAACCGTCATCAGGACCATGCAATGGGCCCAGTATGGACATTTTCCACATACTCACTGTTTCAGTATGTCATTATCAGCTATTGTGACGGGTGATAATGGTATTTTTGTGTCACGGATGTCAATGACGGCGGCGTGCCGTGTCTGGTGGCCTTGAGCCGATAATAGTTGGAAATGACACGTTCAGCCAAACACCACAATGTCTAGTATGCCAGTATGGCCATATTGGCCGTATTCCAACGTCCTGATAACGGTTGATTTTGTCTATTTAATACAGTGATAACGGGTGAATCGGCTGAGCTCCTTATGTCTGTCTGTTACGAAACCCCTAGACAAAATAGTCATGACATGTCTAGAGGCTAGGGTTTCACAACAATGTATAAGAAACAAGGGATCATATCAAGCATTGGCGGTGCAAATAAACAGAGTCAACACAGGGTTAGAATCACCAAAGGTGATGTGCTTTTTTACTCTTGAATTAGGCACTAGATATTTACAGGTGGTCAAAAGTGTATGCATGAAGCATACAATAAAGCAAAACAATTAAGCCACTGCCAGGGGACACGAGTGTTGCCAAAAAAACAAAAGGAGCAGCTAGGGAAACAAAAGACAGACTAACTAACTATCTAGACAATTAGTAAAACAAAAGCCTGCCTACCTAACTACTCTAACCAAAACGTAGTTCAAAATACATGTGGTGGCAAACACCCCTTACCTAGTGTGCTTAACAAGGTTCTACCTACGTGGTGCCTATGTATAGAGGCCTCTGTCTTACCTGTCCCAAGGCAGGGCATATAGCATAGAATTTACATTAGTAGTAGAACATTACACTAAACATATAAGATTTGCTCTGGGACACAAAAGGAGACAAATGATGCAGCAGTGACAGGGCTACAAACAAAACTGAGGTGTGCTGGTTGAGAGAGTGAGCCCAGGTGGGACTCAGCCTTTTATAGGCAGCAGGTGGTGGTGATTGGATGAGGGTGGAGTCAGGTAACTGATTGACAGATGGGGACTTCAAACCTGCAGAGAATGAGAGAGTGGAGGGAAGGAGAGACAGGGGAGGAATACAGAGCAACCCACAAACTACACTACGTGGCACGTAACACGCCCACCACAAAGAACAAACTTACCCTAAAGTTTGTTAAATCATATGCTCTCTAACCAAACCAAAAAACAAAAAAAAGTCTCCAAACACTGAGCAAACCAAAATTAACCATTACAAAAACCTACAGGCCCAACAGCTAACATAAAGAACAAGGTTAAAACACAGTCAGTAGGCCTAATTGACACCCTGTTCTGTTCACAAAAAAGAGCAACCAATGCTCTCTAGACTGTTGGCCTCAAGTCATCACATAATACCAAATATGAAATACCTACTAAATGACCTATGATCTGAAGTGTCACCAAAATGTACTTAAACGTGAAAATTTGCACTGCAGTAGAGTGGACCAGCTCTGCTTTGGCTAGTTAGGTACAACAGCAAGGCATTCAAAAGTGTTGGTTTAGGGAGGTGCTTACATGAATCAGCATTAACAGGTAGTGTTGTGGAGGTGCGTATACCAGTAATGGCAGTAGAGGCAGGCACTGCCACAGTTGCTGGAGAAACAGAAACAGGGGAGATGGACACTGACAGCTTGTGAAGGAGCAGACTCGAGCTCCTGCTGGCCGCCTTCAGCTGAAACTCAACTCGAGCCTGTGAATAATAGTGAGCATTTGCACATGCTCAGCTCTGAGACCTTACGGCAGCTTTTCTCCACCTTTCTCCTGCTGCACCCTCCAGTGACCCAGTTGAGGTCGATGAAAATGCCATGGGGTCCCCCTTTGGCACAGCAGTTGGTGACCCCCCCGTCTCCATGTTTCAGGGAGGGCTGCACCAACTGGCCCCGCCTCCAGAGAACAGCCCAAGACAAGTCCAATACACCTTCCAACACTACTGACTTCATCTCCCTTAATGGCACAGTGCAAAACACTATCACTAAAAGCCAAAACTCAAAACCACTCCTGCAGCGCAAATTTTGTACAGTAAGCAAATTATTTGCACACACAATGCTCAACGATCCCGGACGAGCCCCCAACTTGTTACGAAACCCCTAGACAAAATAGTCATGACATGTCTAGAGGCTAGGGTTTCACAACAATGTATAAGAAACAAGGGATCATATCAAGCATTGGCGGTGCAAATAAACAGAGTCAACACAGGGTTAGAATCACCAAAGGTGATGTGCTTTTTTACTCTTGAATTAGGCACTAGATATTTACAGGTGGTCAAAAGTGTATGCATGAAGCATACAATAAAGCAAAACAATTAAGCCACTGCCAGGGGACACGAGTGTTGCCAAAACAACAAAAGGAGCAGCTAGGGAAACAAAAGACAGACTAACTAACTATCTAGACAATTAGTAAAACAAAAGCCTGCCTACCTAACTACTCTAACCAAAACGTAGTTCAAAATACATGTGGTGGCAAACACCCCTTACCTAGTGTGCTTAACAAGGTTCTACCTACGTGGTGCCTATGTATAGAGGCCTCTGTCTTACCTGTCCCAAGGCAGGGCATATAGCATAGAATTTACATTAGTAGTAGAACATTACACTAAATATAAGATTTGCTCTGGGACACAAAAGGAGACAAATGATGCAGCAGTGACAGGGCTACAAACAAAACTGAGGTGTGCTGGTTGAGAGAGTGAGCCCAGGTGGGACTCAGCCTTTTATAGGCAGCAGGTGGTGGTGATGATTGGATGAGGGTGGAGTCAGGTAACTGATTGACAGATGGGGACTTCAAACCTGCAGAGAATGAGAGAGTGGAGGGAAGGAGAGACAGGGGAGGAATACAGAGCAACCCACAAACTACACTACGTGGCACGTAACACTGTCCTTGTGTAATCCACGTAACTCGATAACCGATCGCCCCACCGACTTCTGTTCCACACCCCCACAGGGGGTGCAGTGCCTGGTGTTGGGCCCTTAACCCAGTGTCCATATATGGAGCTGGCCTGTTCTGACATCACACCACAGCTGGCCTGGTCGGACATCACAACACTCCATATTTGGGTACACCTGACACAGAACCCCTCCATATATAGGCATAAAAGGGACACAGACAGATGGGTGGAACGGCTCTGCATTTCCGGTTGTCCAGAACCAGCACAAAAGCCTCTGCCCGTGCTCTGGACCTGATCTCTGGACCTGATCTGGTCTGTTCTGACATCACAACACGGACACCGCTCTAGTTCTCCAAAACACAGGAACACACAAGTGAACGCATGAGAATACAAAGAACACTAGGAGAACATAACTAGGACTGAACACTGTAACAACATCCAAGACCTGGCAGGGAACACAAGGAACTGAGGGTTTAAGTAGACACAGTGAGGTGAACAGAACTAACAATCAACACAGGGGTTGGCTGGGAGACTAACAGGACACAGGTGGAGAAAACTAGTAATCACAGGGAGGTTAGACAAGACAGGTAACAGTAACTAACTAGGCAAAACAGGAAACACTACGATATCACTACATAATAAAAGTATAGAACAGACAGATATCATGACATAGTCGCTCCCACCCCACCGGTTCAACCCCACAAGTGTATACAATGTCCATCTGGAAATGGCCAGTATGGGACCAGGGATCTAGCGTTGGGGTTTGAGGGTGGGCCAGTTCCTCTATTACTTTAAACACATTGACTGCCAAGAACGAGTTCCACAAGTTTTGGCCAAAAGGCTCAGGCTGCCAAACACAAGTTTAGTTTTTGACACTAGATGGCGCTGTTCGCTAACCTATGAGACATAATTTGTTTCCGGGGTTCTCTGTGATACGACACACCACGTGGATCACATTACCAAATAAAAACAAACTTACAGCTGATGCAAGCCTACCGGGGGCTGACAGAGAAACTTGACACCATACATTCCAATAAGATGATGTAATTCACTGTGGTTCCAGACTGCAGCTTGTATCTCCCAAACACATTATCACTCACATAATGTTTTCCCCAATTCTAAGACAGCCATGGGCTTACATTTAGAGGACCCCCAGTGTTGCATGCATTAGGCCACGGACCCCCAGGTTGAATGACCCATAACGGGTCAAGTTTGATATCAGACAAAGGCACATCTGGTTGTGTTTTATTGTATGGGTTACAACACAACTTTGGATGTTTGCAAAGACTCTCACAACCCCAGCCACAGAAATCTGTTCATACAACAACAATCTCACTCCCCAAATGGCCTATTGTAACTTCTTGGGACAAATGTGAACAAACGCCAAATTTTTCTGCCGCCCTGGGCACTTCCCCACTCCAGGAATGCGGGAGTGCCGCTCCGCAAAAAAACAGCTGATAAACAACAAACAGTTAAAACAACTTTTAGCGCAGACTTGAGCCACGAGAGGCGTTGTAAAGACCGACACAGAATGGTAACTCATATCCCCCCTAGTCAAAATTCAGTCAGGACAACAGGACCAGAACAGTCCACTTCCAGTCGAACGGTCAACTTCTTGGGGCGTCCGTTCCAAGCTGTCACCCGTTTGCCGTCTTGGGAGTGAGAATGCGTTGCCAACTTGCTTCACATGGCTGCCATCAGGCAGGCGACACCACAGTATCGGATGCCAAACTAACAGTATCCACAGCCACGCAAACAAGCTCCCGAATAGACGCCATGTCGCCATGTCAGACTTACATGCTCCTATTATTACTACCACTTTAACCAGGGACAGTGTGTACCCGGTTTGATTGGCAGATGGATGGATCACTCTCCTGCTCTCTCCTGTGTGTTAACGGTCTCACTAGTCTACACTGTACCTAAATACTTAACTTTAACAAAGCTCCAACATTTCTTAGACTGAAGAGGTTAAAATGTTGCTGCAATGGACAATGAATTAAAGTTGACTTTGTGTGAGTTTGAGTTGATTCGAATGTTTATTATGTATTTGACATGGTGGTGGTGGGGGGGGGGGTACGTTCAGCTCTCACCTCTCGTTTGAGGCAACCACACATGAGACGTCACCTGAGACAATGTAATTACTGATTAGATCAGCCAGTGAAGCGCACCATTGACCAAGTGGGCCGGCCTCCGGTTGCATTACAATCATATACTATATAGCATTGTGATAGGCTTGTGCATTGTACCGGCAACACACACACACACACACACACACACACACACACACACACACACACACACACACACAAACACACACACACACACACACACACACACACACACACACACACACAACACACACACACACACACACACACACACACACACACACACACACAGCATTAGCTCAGGCTGGGGAGTTAATACAAGTTTAACCACTTTTAACCTGGCTCCCATTTTGGGAATTTGGGAAGGTTTGGAGAAGTTTGGAGAACAAAATTAATTATATAGGGCTTAATTAATCACAAGCCTTTTACTTGTAACTGGTATTATTGCCAATAAAGTTGAGCCTTGAACCGTAAGAAGGCTCTCTGCTAAATACATTTAGCTTGTGTTCTGTTTAACTTGCCTGAAGTTTTGACCACAAACTGTTGACCTACCTGTTCTGTTTACCTTCCCCGATTGACTTGAGAGAGACAAGGCGGTTAAGTGGAAACGACCGCAGCACATGGGATGGCAGAAACGACCGCAGCACATGGGATGGCAGGGCGTATTGAAACGACCGCAGCACATGGGATGGCAGGGCGTATTGAAACGACCGCAGCACATGGGATGGCAGGGCGTATTGCTGGATAGCAACGTATAGGTTGCACGAGGTCTAAATGGGTTAGACCAGTGGTTCTCAACCTGGGAATTTATTTATTTCCAACATTTTCAAAAAAATATTTTATTTTTCCAACTGAATGGCTGGAAAATTGAAATTAAGAGTTTACATAGTACACATAGTATATGCATAAACTATCCTTAATGATTATATCTGGTTTCAGTATTTCATTATGCTATATTTTCTCTATTATTAAGGTCATTGTAGCAGTCATTTTGTATTGGGGGCGGGGAGGGGGCTGGGCTCGCGAGACATGGCTAAAGCATTTCTGGGGGTCCCCAGCCAAAACGTTGAGTTGGGTTATAGACTGTCGGCTCTCTGGGTTTGACTGAGCCTAGCAACCCACGGCACCACTCACATTATCCCTCCACCACTCGCCTCCATGGTTGTTTGCACACTGATTGGAACTGTGGCATGTGCGGTTGTATCCAATTGCACGTGTTTGTGTGCTCATGCATGCACAAAGTAAAGGTCTTTACGCACCGGGAACATGATGAATAAATGATACGAAAATGTGTCTGCAAATATCTCAAAATCAACCTCGTTCTAAAAGAAAGTAGGCTGTTTTTTTTAAAATATTGTTTTAGTCAATTATCTAATGTAATCCTGGGCGCTACACTTCCTCTGCCAACCTGGGGGTTTGTTTAGTTTGTTTAGTGCGTCCATACAAACAAACAGCAGTTTCACTAAACAAGAAACACTTGGACTTGATTGGATCCTAAACTAGGCTAATTGTAAAGAGTGCATGAAAACTTAATTTAGTTTTTTCTTTATTCTTATTGTGGATGAGCAAACGCTATCTGTACCCAAATACACTGGCAGATTAAAGACTTTCAACCTAAAGCATCACTATATTATGGGAATGCCATTATCAGCGAAAATGTCTCACATTTTCAGAATGAGGGTGACAAAAGATTTACAAGCTCAAAATTAGTTGCATCCCCTCCTTTTGTAGAGCATGTAGATCTGCTATTTCCGGTATCCGTCGTACACTGAAGTAAACACAGGCTTAGGTGGTTAACTAAAGCGCCTGTTGGGATTAAGAATGCAATTAAAGCATCACATTTCTCCTGACCACAGAGGTGCAGTGTTTCTGATGGTATCTGTTTTGCCTATTACAGCTCGCCTTCTCTGCATTTAGCCATTATAGCTGGTAAGTGTCTCAAATGCACGCATTTGAGAATCGCCCCAAACTTCTCCGTGGACCCATTATTGATTGACAGCTGGGCTACTGCGTGTGGTAATCAATGCTCCCCTCCGGTTCCATAAAGCCTCCGCCTCTCTGCGCGCTGCCCACTTAAGACTGGCATTTTGCTGAGTGATCGATACTATTGTAAACTAATGAAGTGTCATCACTTTCATTCATGTGAGAGTCTTGTCCCTGATCAGCAGAGGAAAATGAAAATAGATTCCTCTATAGTGTGAAACCAAACAGGCAGCCATCTGTCCTCCAGTGGTTTATAGCTGTGTGTGTGTGTGTGTGTGTGTGCGCGTGCGTGCGTGCGTGCGTGCGTGCGTGCGTGCGTGCGTGCGTGCGTGCGTGCGTGTGTTCCTGCTCTCTATGAACAAGCTTTATGGTACGCACGTGTGAATGTGGCTTGTCAGAAACATTTCAAACTACTGACAGCATCAAAGAGACATTATTTGCATCCACTTCCCACTCCAAAGTCCATTGCCACTCATCATGTTCTGTTCTATTAGCATTGCGCGTCGGAAGAACCGCCAATGTCGATATTTCATTTCAGTAGGGGCAAACTCATGAATCGAATTTATATATTTCTAATGAATATAAAACGAGCTGTGAATTTATTCAGTTTGGGGATGAATGGAGCCGCTTCCAGGTACTCTGGGCAAGCACGCTACATTTCCCATACCAAATAGGGGCCTTTAAATTTAAATGGGAAAGTTTAAGTGAGGATGTGATTGGTTGAGAACAGAAGCATGGAGCTATGGGACTGACCAATGGTCAGCCGCTAGCAACTACAAAGAGTTTCCCGACTGAACTTGCTCTGCGACTTTGAACTTTCCTTGCTCTCCGAAGCCAGATGGCAAAGCTCTCAAACATTCATGTGAGAGTCTTGTGCTTTCTGCATATATTGTGTGGACTCGTTCCTTGTCTCTCTTATGGTCATGAAATAAGGGTCACGATGAAAGAACAAGACCACAGATACATCTCATCTTTTCTGAAATGGGA
>NC_136791.1:17222107-17233350 GCF_951216825.1 Electrona antarctica
GTCCAAAGACTGCATGCAGCTAACTGAAGAACGGAAAGCTTTTGTGCCAAATAGGTACAAGTAATTAATCACAATCAAGGGCAAGGTCAAAATTGCATAATCACTCACATTAATCAATGTATTGTTGCTTGAGGGCATAAACCTCTTATGCCCATATGTTAAAGTTGTTTTCATAAATGAATGTCCTACCAGCAGTGTCACACAAACACTTGTTGATCTGCTACTTTTGCTAAAAAATAATAATTTGAGACACATGTGTTGCTGTTCATACAGCATTATGAGTCTGAAATTTGTTTTCACAATTATTCAGAACATATCTATATCCCTTCTTAAAGATTATAGATTTGTCACTCATTCTTGAGATGAGGGACAAAAGTGGAAAAAACATGTCCCACACATAAGAGCCTTATTTATGTTAGAAATAAATTAATTCATAAAAATAAAAGCACTTGCAAAGTTAAATGTAATACAGTTGTGTATTCTTATGCCATTAATTTCATTATATATTTTTTCATATGCCATCTGAATTAGTTAAAAGCAGGCACTGTACCCAAAAAGGCCTAATACTGTCACAATCACATAAATATACATACTAAATGAAAGTAGATTGTCAACAACATAGCAAACAATATACACAGTTAATTTTAATTTATATTTTAAATTAAATATCTCATATCAAATGTGTGTCCCACGTCTCCGTCAACTCCGTCAGGTTTTTTAAAAGTCTTAAATTAATCAGAAAATATTGTCGACAGATTTAGCCTGAATACTCCTTTTCCAAGTCCTGTTTATATTTGTTGCAACAGTGGAGCACCTGGTCTGACAAGCATTCAATTGTTTGATATTTTAAACAAACAATGTTGATATCAATGTGGTCACAGCTTTTACATGTCAACTCCGTCAGGACATTATTATGATCTTTGTTAAGAATTCCAAAATAATGTTTAGTATTTTAGTTTAGGGTTAGGTTTAGCTAACAACTGAAGAAAAAACTAAATGGCTAAATTGTACTACAGAGGGTTAAGATGAAAACAAATGCCCTTTTGTCAACTCCGTCAGACGTCAACTCCGTCAGTTTTTGTGTCTGACTGAGTTGACATGTATCTGACGGAGTTGACAAAAGTGTTCCCAAAACAATAAAATTATAGTTTTTGAATAATGGGAAGTATTCTAATTTGGCAGACAGTTAGAGCATGCCTTAAGGAACATTTTTGGCTATAGGGCCATCACAGATTTGTCTCGTGGTGACCATGGCAGCCATTTTCCAAAATGGCCACCACCTGATGTTATTTTACAATAACTCAAGTTCTACACCACCTAGGATCTTGATTCTGGTGACTAATCAATGTAATCATACATTTTAAAAGATGAGGAATACAGTGGTACTATTTAGATTTGTCCTGTGACCATGGCAGCCATTGTTTTTCAAAATGGCCACCAACCTGCTGTTATTTTACCAATAACTCAACCACCAAGGATCTTGGATCTGGCGACTAATCATTACATTTTCAAGGATGAACTTTCTCTGGGAGGGGTCAGGGCTTATTTCAGGTGCAGGTTGAGTTGCTACTGACAGGACATTACAGGAGGTGGGCTTTATGGCCTTTGACTTGTCCCTTTCAGGCACAGACACACAGTTTGACTTCACTGGCCACTGCAGGGAACTGTGGGGGAGAAACTTTGGTCTCTTGACACCCCGATTAGGTTCAGGGTTTTTTTGGTAGAGCCTTTCATGACATCGTTGCTGCAGCAGTTGATCTCCTTACTGCGAGCGGTGGCACACTCTGGGTCTCTTGGGCGTTGTATCTTGGTGGCCTCATGCCAGTGTTTCTCCGTCCTCATGAGCTCTGTGTTCTGGGGCTCTTACATTGTCTTGGCTGGAGATTGCTTTCCTGCAGGGTCCAGCCCAGTCTTGTGCAGATGGCTGCTGGCCCACCTGGAGGCCCCAACCTCACTTGTTCGGTTGGTGTGATTAGGTGGGGTGGTCTTCCCCAATCAGGATGAGGGGTTTGACCCTTTCAAACCGTTGTAGCGGCAGTCTGGCCAAGTGTCTGTATTTAGTTGTGAGGCTAGATACAGGATACGATTGCTCACCCAGCCCCAGGTGACTTGAGGTGAAGGCTCCTTTGATTTGGTAACATTGCTTTGGTTGACATGCTGGGGACACAGAGAACGACACTGATGCCTTCAGTGTCTGCACATCCTGCCTGATAGTTCTGAATGCAGATCTTCAGGTTTTCCATTGAGTCTTTCGCTCACTGTTCACCTCAAGCAGGACTTCAAGGTGTTTGCCTTTGCACAGGCTATATGGCTAGGACTCGTGCTTCAACCACTCCGAGAACTCCAACAGGGTGTTGGTTGCTCCTGGGCCGCAGAGCATTGTGCGGCGGAATTCAACTCTTATCTCTGGTGGCAGCTTGTTGAGGAGTCGTGCAACTTGTGAGCCGCATCTAAGTTCTGTGTCTCCCTCTGGGCCTAGGGTTGTTAGCATGCCTACCAGCGACTGTACTTGAAGCGCAAACTTCTCAAAGGCCACCCCATCGCCTCGACAGATGTCGGCTGCCTCCATGACACTTGCTATTTTCCGTAACACTAATTGGTGGGGCTGTCCAAACTTGTTATTTAGGTGTCACCCGGGTCTCTGTTGGTGAAGTCGGGTCTATAGGTGGTCTAGAACATGAGTTATTTAGTATGGGGATATTAATATAATCTGGTAATAAATTCCTTACCAAGAATTTTCTTCACCAATGTGTTTGGAAGGGTGTCTACTAACATATCCCATTGCTTTATATTCAACCACCCTAGGGGAACTTTTGACAGCTGCTGAAAGTTGGGGTACCATCAACAACCAATATAAGGCAAAATGTTCATTATGCTTATAGCATGTGACATGTCAAACTAGGGGGTTTTCATGATTCTGAATGCATTCCAAGCATTAGCTATGCACGAAAAACACTCATTGGGCTGAAAACGGCCATAGCCGTCATCACAAATGTGATTACGTCAGCACATTTGGGCACATTTGGGCAAGTGGATATGGCCGAATTTAGCCCAAGGAGTTTGACCCCTAGTTTGGCCATAGACCCCCTAGTTTGGCCATAGCCACTTGCCCAAATGTGCCCAAATGTGCTGACCTCATCACATCTGTGATGATGGCTATGGCCGTTCTTAGCTCAAGGAGTGTTTTTCGTGCAAAACTAATGCTTGGAATGGATTCAGAATCATGAAAACCCCCTCGTTTGACATGCCACATGCTACTTAAAGGGTAAGAGGTTAGAGGTTTGGGTTGTTTTCTTACCTTATTATGGGCAAACTAGTCCATTCCATGAGTTATTTCGCTCCGTTGTGTTGTTTATTAGAAATTTGAGAAATAAAAAAAGTCGCTCATTGACTTCCATTGTAACGGGGAAACAGCTCTCAAAGTCACCCTTTTAGCACATGAACCAACGCAACAAAAGCTGATTCTGACAGTTTATGACACCAGGAAAACTCATACGGTTTTATTTTTAATAAAAAATGTCAACTTTGTCTTGTTTTGACTAATTTGTGTAGAAAGAAGATCCGGTATCGCCGACCGAATCACTGCTGTGAAAAACGATCTGATTGGACCAAAACTGTACACCACTTCCTTATTGGAAACGACGGGGATGTAAACACATGGATTTGATCTTGTCCGCTTGTCACTAAAAACTATACACAATGGACGTGTTTGAGGGAGACACTGTAGAAGACACTTTAGAAGAAGTGTGTAAAGTGTCTGTGTCTGGGATTGCTCATATGCGAGGCTGCAGCTGGGTGCATCTCAAACAGCGTGGATACTTCTGTTTACAAACGAAACCTCGCAAGACGACACGCGAGAGTTGGGAACGCCGTAGCACTGCTTTAGTCTATCTCCGACTAAAATAGTAACTTTATAAATCTATCTTAAAAGACGAAAATATTTTGCGTTGGTTCATGTGCTAAAAGGGTGACTTTGAGAGCTGTTTCCCCGTTACAATGGAAGTCAATGAGCGACTTTTTTTATTTCTCAAATTTCTAATAAACAACACAACGGAGCTTAATAACTCATGGAATGGACTAGTTTGCCCATAATAAGGTAAGAAAACAACCCAAACCTCTAAAAAAGTGGTCTTACCCTTTAAAGCATAATGAAATTTAGAACATTTAGCCTTATATTGGTTGTTGATGGTACCCAACTTTCAGCAGCTGTCAAAAATCCCCCTAGGGTGGTTCAATAGAAACCAATGTGGGATATGTTAGTAGACACCTTTACAAACAAGACAATTCTTGGTAAGAAATGTATTCCCAGATTTGACATTATTCCGATAATATTCCCTGATTAATTGGTAAAATAATAGAAGGTCCGCCATTTTTGAAAATGGCTGCCATTGTCACAGGATAAATCGAAATAGTACTACTGTATTCCTCATCCTTGACAATGTAGTATTAGTCACCAGAATCAAGATCCTAGGTGGTGTAGAAAGTTGGCGGCCATTTTGAAAAATGTCTACCATGGTCACAGGACAAATCTAAATAGTACCAATGTATCCCACATCCTTGAAAATGTATGATTAGTCACCAGAATCAAGATCCTAGGTGGTGTAGAACTTGAGTTATTGTAAAGTAACAGCAGGTGGCGGCCATTTTGAAAAATGGCTGCCATGGTCACAGGGCAAATCTAAATAGTACCACTGTATTCCTCATCCTTGAAAATGTGGGATTAGTTACCAGAATCAAGATCCTAGGTGGTCTAGAACCTAAATCATTTCAACTTGTCAACTCCATCAGATGTTCGTCAACTCCGTCAGACGTTGGTCACATGATGTTTTTGTTAATTTCCAAAGAAATAGATGATTCAATGTCAAATATTTTGTGCTTATGTATTGAAACACCAACTGAAATACTACGTAACGATGCTTTTTATTTTTTTTAACATGGTTTTTATGTTATAATATTGAAAGTAAAGGTTGAAAATGAAGGAATATTTCATAATAGTGTGATATTGGAATAAAACAATATTAAATTAATTGTATTACTTAACTTGACTACTAAAAGCCATTATAAGATAACTGAGGACTTTATAGTATTGTTGAAATTATCAAATTAAAATAAAAGGGATTTTAGTGTGTCTGACGGAGTTGACATAAATCAGTTATAAAGTGCATAAATGTCCCATTTTAGAAAGAAATGTTATGCGAAAAACCTGTTCCTTCTCAAGATTGGTAGTGGAGACCGGTGTCTACAAATACATCCATTTCATTTTAATGGTTCTTAAAAAAAGAAAAAAATTGAAAAAGGTTTTGTCCCTTATCTCAAGAATGAGTGTTGTACGTTAATAAATTAACTTCAGGATGCATTGTTTAATATATGGCTGCTAAATACATTATTTAATTATCTGTTAAAACACACACAAAAACAAAGACAATAGGTTGTTCTTTCACACATGCACACTTTTACTTTGGTGCCTTGTGCAATGTGACAATGTCCCAGGGTAAACAAACATCCCACATTGATTATTTCTAGAATTGTATTCTTTACAAATATAACTAGTCACAAGCACACACGCACGCACGCACGTGTGCACGCGTGTGCCACACGCGTGCACACAGAAGAAATGTTTAAGAGAGCAAGCGAAAAAGGGAGAGAAGTAGACAGACAGAGAGGTCTCCAGTAATGAGATTCACAGCAATTAGTCAGTGCAGCCATTAGGCAGGCGGTTAGGAGCAGTGCTGTGGTGAGGGACAGCTCCTCAAGATCAATACACTGCCACAGATTAACTACAGATATGTATGTCTGATCAATACTGCTGCACTGCCACCGATTAACTGCAGATATGTATGTCTGATCAATACTGCTGCACTGCCACCGATTAACTGCAGATAATATGTATGTCTGATCAATACAGCTGCACTGCCACCGATTAACTGCAGATATATATGTCTGATCAATACCGCTGCACTGCCACAGATTAACTGCAGATAATATGTATGTCTGATCAATACTGCTGCACTGCCACCGATTAACTGCAGATATATATGTCTGATCAATACAGCTGCACTGCCACCGATTAACTGCAGATATATATGTCTGATCAATACCGCTGCACTGCCACAGATTAACTGCAGATATATATGTCTGATCAATACTGCTGCACTGCCACCGATTAACTGCAGATAATATATATGTCTGATCAATACTGCTGCACTGCCACCGATTAACTGCAGATAATATATATGTCTGATCAATACTGCTGCACTGCCACCGATTAACTGCAGATATGTATGTCTGATCAATACTGCTGCACTGCCACGATTAACTGCAGATAATATGTATGTCTGATCAATACAGCTGCACTGCCACCGATTAACTGCAGATATGTATGTCTGATTGGACAAAAGCAAAAGCTCAGCATTGTTTGTCTCCATGATGCCAATTGCCACAAAGCATGTACGCCTACATGACATATTGATGAATGGAAAGTATAAAATCAGTAGTATCAGAGTATTAATAGTATAAAATATAATTGGTTGAATGTTGTCTCTCTGCTCTTCTCTTGTTGTCAAAGAACATGTCTTGCAGGATCACACATTTTGACCTGATGGTCAAGAGTCAATGTATCGCCTGAGCAGGCAGGCAAACTCTATTAACTCAATGGTAAAACATTACAGGACCTGCGCAGGAAACCAAGTTCAAATCCAGTGTAGAAGAGAAAGGTTACACAGTGCAGCTTTGATAATGTATATTGTTTTTTTAAATATGGAAATGTGTCCTGTAAGTCCATATGGGCTTTAATAAAGACAATCTATCAATCAATATACAGTATACGTCTAAGGCAGAGGGACGACAGAGAGAGGGGGGGGGGGGGGGGGGGGCACACAAAATGATGAATGTGGGGGAGGAAAAGATACAGTATGTAGACAGACCAGAAGAGTATGGGGTTGAGGCAGAGAGAGAGGCAGACACAAACATAACTGGCTGCTGTTCACTCTGCTCTCAAGGGGAGATGGAGACAGAGCTATGCACTTCCTGATGCAATGTGACAAATACAGAGACATTAGAGCATCATTCATTCTTCCCTGAAATTAAAGGGAAATAAAAGTAATTTTAATCCACCATTAATAAGTCATCACTTCAATAAGGAGAACAGTAAATGCACCTTTTTGGCAGCACAATATGTGCGTCATTAACTGAGGGACAGAAGAGCCATGTACATGGCACATCTGGCTAAGCAAAGTCCCTTTCTCATTGTTTGTTATTCACTTGTTTTCATGAATACTTAAGCAATATTACACGAGAGGGTGTTCTTTATCGTCATTAATGCACGTCTGCGGTTCCGAAAGGTATCGCAGCAGTGCATTAATGACAATAAAGAACACCCTCAAGTGTAATATTGCAATTATACAACAGTTACCCTTAAAACTAAGATAACCGCCGAAAATTTTTATTTTTTTAATTACAGATATAGCCACTACGACCACAAATGTCCCAATAAACTATAGCTATAGCCTAGCCACCGTGTCTGCAGATTGAGAGAGCAGTGTTGGTTTCGTCGACTAAAACTACTAAAACTATTTTTTTTCATCAACTACCTTTTTCACTGATAAAAAACAAAATAAAAACAAAATAAAAAACAACAAAAATAAAAACTAGACTGAAATTCTAGGGAGGGACTAGTGGAGAAGAGATCCAGTAGACCTGAAAGACAAGTCATTTCATGTCTGGATGCACTCATGTGTGGTGCTCTGGAAATAAAGGACCGGCTATTTTCAGCATGCAACCAGGTGTTAAAATCAGGCATTGCGACGCCATCAAGGCCCGCCAAAATAGATTTTACTCGACTAAATCAACTGTAGATTTAGTCAACTAATATCATAGGGCGTAGGCTATGATATTTAGTTGACTAAAAGTATAAAACTAAAATTTCAGACGACTAAAACTTCACATAATTTACTTTCAAAAGAGAGTGAGAGAGAGAGAGAGAGAGGAACATCATCCGTCCGTGGAGGCCTGGGAGAGACGAGTGTGGTTCTGGCAGAGAATCACATCACTCATGTAGGATGTGTTGTGACAGCACAAGAAAAGTGTCTGGAAATATCCCTCCCACACGGCTGTGCTACAGCACACAATGACATGCACACATGCACGCACGCACGCAAGCACGCGCACACACACACACACACACACACACACACACACACACACACACACACACACACACACACACACACACACACACACACACACACACACACACACACACACACACACACACACACACACACACACACACATCAAGGGCCATCCATTGTAAACACGAGAGAGGGAGCTTGTTAAAGTCATGGGTTTAACTCACATGGGTTTAACATCCCCGTGGTGTATTTGCCGGATTACGGCGCTCCCTGTTTCTATTTTTAGCGAGTATTGATGAGCTATAGGTTCACACCACAGGGTTTGAGTTAAGCCGCAGAGAGCCTCTGTTTATGTGCTGCCAACAGTAACGATTTTGCGCGCACAAGTGCATAAGAGATGTGTGTACGCATATGTGTGTACACACATTTACTGCTATATAGGCCTACTTACACATCCTTTCCTCATCCTCAAGCGATGAGCCCAGATCAAAAGTGAGATAAAATAATGTCTTCTTTGTGATGGATTAATTGACTGCATGCGAAGTGAAGCGCTGAATAACACATTTTAGGACTGCAATTCCAGAAATGTAATTTTTGGACCTAAAGCTTGAGATATATGCAATGAAAGCTCATAGATCAATGGTACCGGATCCGACTGGCCGCCTGGCCTCGTTATAACTAACACTTTATAACCTCACACTAGCCCAACGGTCAGAAACGTGCAATGGACCTGGTCTTCAAGGTGGGACCATGCAGCGCCTATAGACCATATTCACATGGCGGCCATCTTGGTATTAAGTTAGTGGCTGCTTTTTCAATGCAAAAATCCAACATGGCCGCTGTGTGAATATAATCTATAGCCTAACTGCTTCAAAAGAGTGAAGAAGAAGCAGCGACTCTCTCACGTGACTGACGTGACTCACCCTATCTCTAGGGAGATGCCAGCCACCCGTCTGAGAAAACTAATTTTGGCCGCTTGTATCCGCGACCTTACATAGGTGAGAGTAGGAATGAACATTGCTCGGTAGACAGAGAGCGTGTACAGCAACTGCAATACCGCCCCTGCCGCTCCGATTCTCCGGCTGATCTCCTTCTCCATCCTCCCCTCAGCTCGTGAACAAGACCCCGATATACTTAAGCTCCTTCACCTGGGGCAAAGTCTCATTCCCTACTTGGACTGCACAATCCTGCACACTCTTCTGAGAACTATGGACACAGATTTGGATGCTGATTCTCATGTGCCTCTGGGCGACTGATTCCCCCTCGCGGGATAATAAAGGTACTATCTATCCCAGGCCCAGCCCACGTACACTGATCTGCGAAGGGGCACGTGTGGGAGCACGTGGCTCTCACAAGTATAGTAATACAAAGTGCAGACACAAACACAGAGCCATGGAACACAAACAGAATGCACACTCATTGTGTTTGCATCATGTTGGGGAAAGCACCGTGGCCCCGGCACGGCAGAGAAGCAGATGTCCCTTCCCTTTCCTAGAAGATGAATCTACTCCACAAATAAATCACACCTACACACACACACTTTACCCTGGGGTGTTAGATTTGCTGGGGCACACCTGCGTACTTACTTACACACGTACAGTATTTACCGTACCCTGCAAATATGCGTGTGCCCGCACACTCGCGCACGCACGCATGCACGCACACAGCCTACAGCATGCGTTCACGTGGCACAAACACATACTCATGCAGTGGCGTATGCAGGCCAGGCAAATTTATTTTATTCTCAAAAAGTACAGTATGCATGCAGCAACAGCAGCATTACACATGACGCAGTCGCCAGCACAAATTAGGATAGTGACACAGCATGCATTAACAGCTACATCAAATAGTTTTCACGCTTCACAGCTTCACCTGGTTCACCTTGAACACAAAGGCATTGTATGTGCATGTCTATGGGAGGGTCGCGCCACGTAATGGACACGCCCGGGCCGTGAATGGGCGAGGGGCGAATGGACGAGCAAGTCCGAGCAACATGCTCGCCTATTGTTCTAAGTTTGGCGATTTTTCTTTTCAATCACTGTTTTCAAGGACAGGCGAGATTGAGACTTGGACAGACGGCGGCCTGCCCTCGCCTTATTGTAAATACGCCTCTGTACTCATGTAAGCAAACAGATCTTGCAAATATAAGACTAGACAACCCTCTTCTATTCCTGGAGTGATTAATTAATGATTAAAGTTTTGTTGTCCTCCACCTTGGCCGAGAAATGGAAGACCGGGAAAGGGAGAGAGAGAGAGAGAGAGAGAGAGAGAGAGAGAGAGAGAGAGAGAGAGAGAGAGAGAGAGAGAGAGAGAGAGAGAGAGAGAGAGAGAGAGAGAGAGAGAGAGAAGAGAGGGAGAGAGAGAGAGAGAGAGAAGAGAGAGAGAGAGAGAGAGAGAGAGAGAGAGAGAGAGACCGCCCCGGGGCAAGGCACTCTAACCTGGTGTGAAATGGGTCTTGAAGGAGTGCAGATTAATCCACTCGGGTTGTCTGAGGGCAGCTCCACAGCTGGCCTCTGTAATCTCAGTGGAACTGAAGGTCAGGTCCACACCATCTCCAGCCAGAACAGAAGCCATGACCGTGACCTTGACCGGAACTGAACAATATTACTTTTCCTCAGTGCTGCTTCATGATGGCAATGCAGGACAAGCAGTGGTAGAGAAAAAGTACTCACATTTTTAAGTGACTATATGTGTGTGGGTGGGTGTGTGGGTGTGTGGGTGCGTCTGAGCACGAAAACAGCATGGTTGTAACGCTGTCATTTCTCAACCGTTTCGGACGCACGGGGGCTCGCCGGAATCGGGCCGGCACCCTGGATGCGTTCCTTCCTGTGGGTCTGGAACATTGTGAGCTTGTAGATCGTCTATTTTCAAAAAAATGTAGGGCTGAAGTGGTTACTGTATGTTTTTGTTTTGTAATAATAATCAAAATCCACAAAGTAACTAGTAACTAAAGTTTTCAAATAAATGTAGTGGAGTAAAAGTACAATATTTGGATCCAAGATGTAGTGGAGTAGAGGTAAAACTATTGTAAATTAGACATACTCAAGTAAAGTACAAATACATCAACACTGTACTTAAGTACAGTACTTACGTAAATGTACTTAGTTACTTTCC
>NC_136791.1:17233550-17586050 GCF_951216825.1 Electrona antarctica
GATGAATACGTCAAACATCTATTCTGGTTTTGTCCACATGCTCACAAGGTCTGGGGCTTCCTGAGGCCCTGGCTGATAGACCTTCATAGGGACCCCACAGAAAATGACATTATGTATGGGGAACTAAATGGTAACAACTGTGAAAATTGGTTAAGATGGTGGGCGGTGATCAACTGCACTAAAGACGCTATCTGGAAATGCCGAAATATTCTGGTTTTCAAAAGATTTTGTATGCCCACGGAGTCAGTGGCCAAATTAGCAGTGACGATAGCCAGGGACTACATCCTCAGGGACAAGACCAAATGTAACACAAGGGTAATAAAGGAAATGTGGAAAGTGGGAGAATCTGGTTTGGTATATGACCTTTTAAAAGATGTGCTATAAAAAATAAAATAAAAAGAATCTGTACCTTGTTAAAGATGTGATCAGTAATGTATGTATTAATGTATGTATTTATGCCATGAACAGTGTGTGACTATTGTTGTATTGATGAATTGCCTGTAAACTATTGACAAAATAAAATAAAATGTCTAAAAAGTGAAAAGTGAAAGTGGTTCATCCTCGGCGAGGCTCAGCCATTGCACCCCGTGCTTTGCTGACCCGGGCGAATTCCCCAAATGTGGGAATCTCGACTGCACAATTTCTGGTAGTGGGGGACTGCGTTCGCGCTCTCCCCTGATTAAGTGTTGAAAACATGCGGATAGTGCTGGAAAGGAGCCCTACCCTACCTGAAAAACACCCAATGTGGCGTTTTGCCTGGCTCTCCACGCGGCCCCGGGGAGCCTTGTCACCCAGGAGGGGGAGGGGGTGGCCTGGGCCAGCCTCTAACGTGACTTCCGGGGCACGAGTGTAAAATCTTCAAAGTGTGGACAGCAGAAAGTCGTTTTGCCCGGCCCTCCACTCGGACCCAGGAAGCCTTGGGCCCCCACCGGGGTGCCAGGCCCGAAGCCAGCTAAACCCACGACCCGGCTCTCCATCCGAACCCGGGTACCTTTTGCCCTGCTCTCCACTCGGACCCAGGGAGCCCTGGTCTCCCACCGGGGTGCCAGGCCCGAAGCCAGCTAAACCCACGACCCGGCTCTCCATCCGAACCCGGGTACCTTTTGCCCTGCTCTCCACTCGGACCCAGGGAGCCCTGGTATCCCACCGGGGTGCCAGGCCCGAAGCCAGCTAAACCCACGACCCGGCTCTCCATCCGAACCCGGGTACCCACTCTTAAGCACCCCCCCGGAATCTTCACAATCTAACACCAGGTGCTGTAAGCTTTTCATTAACGCATTGGCTACTGCCATCTGCTGTATATGGGCCGTACCGGCCACCGCTGCCTTTGCTTACGGCCATACCACCCTGAACACGCCCGATCTCGTCCGATCTCGGAAGCTAAGCAGGGTCGGGCCTGGTTAGTACTTGGATGGGAGACCGCCTGGGAATACCAGGTGCTGTAAGCATTTTCATGTCGGCATACTGAATGAGCAATGGTCATTCATGAATGGCCATGCTAAACACTAGATCTTTGTGCACCACTAAAACTTTCTTGCCCCACAAAGCGCATAGGCCACGCCTACATCATTAAACCCCACCCTCAATCCGACAGGCCCCGCTTTCAACCCGGACACCCGCTCTTAACCACCCACCCAAGACGCCTTAAACCCAGCCGCGGGGGCACAGGGCCACCTCGGACTGTGAAATAACGCATGTGCTGTTTTGCGGAGCTGCCCACGCCAAGTGTGTGCGTGCACGCGCGCCGTTAAGCGCTTGACCGGCGCGGCTAGAGGCTTTGCCGGCCGCTGTGGCAAGCGGGTAGAATTACTCGGGTCTCTCTTCATGACGAATAAGCCTTTCGCCTTTTACTAAAGACTTCCGTGGAGAGGGACGTTGATGAGTTATGGATATTTTTGGAAGGCCTTGCCCATTGGACAAGGCCAGCTCAGCTGTTGAAGAAAATGACATGGAGCACGGTGGTGCGCTCGGTTGTCTTGAGTGCAAATAGGTGTGAGCGCTTTAACTAATAGTATCGAAGGTTCTCAAAATGTGTCAAAGTCTTAATATCTGCCAGCTCACATACTGCCACTGTGTCTTGTGTGTGTGCTTAAAGGGGAATTTTAAGACTTGGTTGTTGGGTACCGCAAAGAGGCCATTGTTACGCCCACGTGGAGGGGACTAGTCGTTGACTGACCGGCAGGGCACTGGTGTGTGGATTGAGTGCTTTCCTCTATGGCCAGCATGTACAACTCATACTTACCTGGCAGGGTAGACACCATGATCATGAAGGTGGTTCATCCTCGGCGAGGCTCAGCCATTGCACCCCGTGCTTTGCTGACCCGGGCGAATTCCCCAAATGTGGGAATCTCGACTGCACAATTTCTGGTAGTGGGGGACTGCGTTCGCGCTCTCCCCTGATTAAGTGTTGAAAACATGCGGATAGTGCTGGAAAGGAGCCCTACCCTACCTGAAAAACACCCAATGTGGCGTTTTGCCTGGCTCTCCACGCGGCCCCGGGGAGCCTTGTCACCCAGGAGGGGGAGGGGGTGGCCTGGGCCAGCCTCTAACGTGACTTCCGGGGCACGAGTGTAAAATCTTCAAAGTGTGGACAGCAGAAAGTCGTTTTGCCCGGCCCTCCACTCGGACCCAGGAAGCCTTGGGCCCCCACCGGGGTGCCAGGCCCGAAGCCAGCTAAACCCACGACCCGGCTCTCCATCCGAACCCGGGTACCTTTTGCCCTGCTCTCCACTCGGACCCAGGGAGCCCTGGTCTCCCACCGGGGTGCCAGGCCCGAAGCCAGCTAAACCCACGACCCGGCTCTCCATCCGGACCCGGGTACCCACTCTTAAGCACCCCCCCGGAATCTTCACAATCTAACACCAGGTGCTGTAAGCTTTTCATTAACGCATTGGCTACTGCCATCTGCTGTATATGGGCCGTACCGGCCACCGCTGCCTTTGCTTACGGCCATACCACCCTGAACACGCCCGATCTCGTCCGATCTCGGAAGCTAAGCAGGGTCGGGCCTGGTTAGTACTTGGATGGGAGACCGCCTGGGAATACCAGGTGCTGTAAGCATTTTCATGTCGGCATACTGAATGAGCAATGGTCATTCATGAATGGCCATGCTAAACACTAGATCTTTGTGCACCACTAAAACTTTCTTGCCCCCCAAAGCGCATAGGCCACGCCTACATCATTAAACCCCACCCTCAATCCGACAGGCCCCGCTTTCAACCCGGACACCCGCTCTTAACCACCCACCCAAGACGCCTTAAACCCAGCCGCGGGGGCACAGGGCCACCTCGGACTGTGAAATAACGCATGTGCTGTTTTGCGGAGCTGCCCACGCCAAGTGTGTGCGTGCACGCGCGCCGTTAAGCGCTTGACCGGCGCGGCTAGAGGCTTTGCCGGCCGCTGTGGCAAGCGGGTAGAATTACTCGGGTCTCTCTTCATGACGAATAAGCCTTTCGCCTTTTACTAAAGACTTCCGTGGAGAGGGACGTTGATGAGTTATGGATATTTTTGGAAGGCCTTGCCCATTGGACAAGGCCAGCTCAGCTGTTGAAGAAAATGACATGGAGCACGGTGGTGCGCTCGGTTGTCTTGAGTGCAAATAGGTGTGAGCGCTTTAACTAATAGTATCGAAGGTTCTCAAAATGTGTCAAAGTCTTAATATCTGCCAGCTCACATACTGCCACTGTGTCTTGTGTGTGTGCTTAAAGGGGAATTTTAAGACTTGGTTGTTGGGTACCGCAAAGAGGCCATTGTTACGCCCACGTGGAGGGGACTAGTCGTTGACTGACCGGCAGGGCACTGGTGTGTGGATTGAGTGCTTTCCTCTATGGCCAGCATGTACAACTCATACTTACCTGGCAGGGTAGACACCATGATCATGAAGGTGGTTCATCCTCGGCGAGGCTCAGCCATTGCACCCCGTGCTTTGCTGACCCGGGCGAATTCCCCAAATGTGGGAATCTCGACTGCACAATTTCTGGTAGTGGGGGACTGCGTTCGCGCTCTCCCCTGATTAAGTGTTGAAAACATGCGGATAGTGCTGGAAAGGAGCCCTACCCTACCTGAAAAACACCCAATGTGGCGTTTTGCCTGGCTCTCCACGCGGCCCCGGGGAGCCTTGTCACCCAGGAGGGGGAGGGGGTGGCCTGGGCCAGCCTCTAACGTGACTTCCGGGGCACGAGTGTAAAATCTTCAAAGTGTGGACAGCAGAAAGTCGTTTTGCCCGGCCCTCCACTCGGACCCAGGAAGCCTTGGGCCCCCACCGGGGTGCCAGGCCCGAAGCCAGCTAAACCCACGACCCGGCTCTCCATCCGAACCCGGGTACCTTTTGCCCTGCTCTCCACTCGGACCCAGGGAGCCCTGGTCTCCCACCGGGGTGCCAGGCCCGAAGCCAGCTAAACCCACGACCCGGCTCTCCATCCGGACCCGGGTACCCACTCTTAAGCACCCCCCCGGAATCTTCACAATCTAACACCAGGTGCTGTAAGCTTTTCATTAACGCATTGGCTACTGCCATCTGCTGTATATGGGCCGTACCGGCCACCGCTGCCTTTGCTTACGGCCATACCACCCTGAACACGCCCGATCTCGTCCGATCTCGGAAGCTAAGCAGGGTCGGGCCTGGTTAGTACTTGGATGGGAGACCGCCTGGGAATACCAGGTGCTGTAAGCATTTTCATGTCGGCATACTGAATGAGCAATGGTCATTCATGAATGGCCATGCTAAACACTAGATCTTTGTGCACCACTAAAACTTTCTTGCCCCCCAAAGCGCATAGGCCACGCCTACATCATTAAACCCCACCCTCAATCCGACAGGCCCCGCTTTCAACCCGGACACCCGCTCTTAACCACCCACCCAAGACGCCTTAAACCCAGCCGCGGGGGCACAGGGCCACCTCGGACTGTGAAATAACGCATGTGCTGTTTTGCGGAGCTGCCCACGCCAAGTGTGTGCGTGCACGCGCGCCGTTAACCGCTTGACCGGCGCGGCTAGAGGCTTTGCCGGCCGCTGTGGCAAGCGGGTAGAATTACTCGGGTCTCTCTTCATGACGAATAAGCCTTTCGCCTTTTACTAAAGACTTCCGTGGAGAGGGACGTTGATGAGTTATGGATATTTTTGGAAGGCCTTGCCCATTGGACAAGGCCAGCTCAGCTGTTGAAGAAAATGACATGGAGCACGGTGGTGCGCTCGGTTGTCTTGAGTGCAAATAGGTGTGAGCGCTTTAACTAATAGTATCGAAGGTTCTCAAAATGTGTCAAAGTCTTAATATCTGCCAGCTCACATACTGCCACTGTGTCTTGTGTGTGTGCTTAAAGGGGAATTTTAAGACTTGGTTGTTGGGTACCGCAAAGAGGCCATTGTTACGCCCACGTGGAGGGGACTAGTCGTTGACTGACCGGCAGGGCACTGGTGTGTGGATTGAGTGCTTTCCTCTATGGCCAGCATGTACAACTCATACTTACCTGGCAGGGTAGACACCATGATCATGAAGGTGGTTCATCCTCGGCGAGGCTCAGCCATTGCACCCCGTGCTTTGCTGACCCGGGCGAATTCCCCAAATGTGGGAATCTCGACTGCACAATTTCTGGTAGTGGGGGACTGCGTTCGCGCTCTCCCCTGATTAAGTGTTGAAAACATGCGGATAGTGCTGGAAAGGAGCCCTACCCTACCTGAAAAACACCCAATGTGGCGTTTTGCCTGGCTCTCCACGCGGCCCCGGGGAGCCTTGTCACCCAGGAGGGGGAGGGGGTGGCCTGGGCCAGCCTCTAACGTGACTTCCGGGGCACGAGTGTAAAATCTTCAAAGTGTGGACAGCAGAAAGTCGTTTTGCCCGGCCCTCCACTCGGACCCAGGAAGCCTTGGGCCCCCACCGGGGTGCCAGGCCCGAAGCCAGCTAAACCCACGACCCGGCTCTCCATCCGAACCCGGGTACCTTTTGCCCTGCTCTCCACTCGGACCCAGGGAGCCCTGGTCTCCCACCGGGGTGCCAGGCCCGAAGCCAGCTAAACCCACGACCCGGCTCTCCATCCGGACCCGGGTACCCACTCTTAAGCACCCCCCCGGAATCTTCACAATCTAACACCAGGTGCTGTAAGCTTTTCATTAACGCATTGGCTACTGCCATCTGCTGTATATGGGCCGTACCGGCCACCGCTGCCTTTGCTTACGGCCATACCACCCTGAACACGCCCGATCTCGTCCGATCTCGGAAGCTAAGCAGGGTCGGGCCTGGTTAGTACTTGGATGGGAGACCGCCTGGGAATACCAGGTGCTGTAAGCATTTTCATGTCGGCATACTGAATGAGCAATGGTCATTCATGAATGGCCATGCTAAACACTAGATCTTTGTGCACCACTAAAACTTTCTTGCCCCCCAAAGCGCATAGGCCACGCCTACATCATTAAACCCCACCCTCAATCCGACAGGCCCCGCTTTCAACCCGGACACCCGCTCTTAACCACCCACCCAAGACGCCTTAAACCCAGCCGCGGGGGCACAGGGCCACCTCGGACTGTGAAATAACGCATGTGCTGTTTTGCGGAGCTGCCCACGCCAAGTGTGTGCGTGCACGCGCGCCGTTAACCGCTTGACCGGCGCGGCTAGAGGCTTTGCCGGCCGCTGTGGCAAGCGGGTAGAATTACTCGGGTCTCTCTTCATGACGAATAAGCCTTTCGCCTTTTACTAAAGACTTCCGTGGAGAGGGACGTTGATGAGTTATGGATATTTTTGGAAGGCCTTGCCCATTGGACAAGGCCAGCTCAGCTGTTGAAGAAAATGACATGGAGCACGGTGGTGCGCTCGGTTGTCTTGAGTGCAAATAGGTGTGAGCGCTTTAACTAATAGTATCGAAGGTTCTCAAAATGTGTCAAAGTCTTAATATCTGCCAGCTCACATACTGCCACTGTGTCTTGTGTGTGTGCTTAAAGGGGAATTTTAAGACTTGGTTGTTGGGTACCGCAAAGAGGCCATTGTTACGCCCACGTGGAGGGGACTAGTCGTTGACTGACCGGCAGGGCACTGGTGTGTGGATTGAGTGCTTTCCTCTATGGCCAGCATGTACAACTCATACTTACCTGGCAGGGTAGACACCATGATCATGAAGGTGGTTCATCCTCGGCGAGGCTCAGCCATTGCACCCCGTGCTTTGCTGACCCGGGCGAATTCCCCAAATGTGGGAATCTCGACTGCACAATTTCTGGTAGTGGGGGACTGCGTTCGCGCTCTCCCCTGATTAAGTGTTGAAAACATGCGGATAGTGCTGGAAAGGAGCCCTACCCTACCTGAAAAACACCCAATGTGGCGTTTTGCCTGGCTCTCCACGCGGCCCCGGGGAGCCTTGTCACCCAGGAGGGGGAGGGGGTGGCCTGGGCCAGCCTCTAACGTGACTTCCGGGGCACGAGTGTAAAATCTTCAAAGTGTGGACAGCAGAAAGTCGTTTTGCCCGGCCCTCCACTCGGACCCAGGAAGCCTTGGGCCCCCACCGGGGTGCCAGGCCCGAAGCCAGCTAAACCCACGACCCGGCTCTCCATCCGAACCCGGGTACCTTTTGCCCTGCTCTCCACTCGGACCCAGGGAGCCCTGGTCTCCCACCGGGGTGCCAGGCCCGAAGCCAGCTAAACCCACGACCCGGCTCTCCATCCGGACCCGGGTACCCACTCTTAAGCACCCCCCCGGAATCTTCACAATCTAACACCAGGTGCTGTAAGCTTTTCATTAACGCATTGGCTACTGCCATCTGCTGTATATGGGCCGTACCGGCCACCGCTGCCTTTGCTTACGGCCATACCACCCTGAACACGCCCGATCTCGTCCGATCTCGGAAGCTAAGCAGGGTCGGGCCTGGTTAGTACTTGGATGGGAGACCGCCTGGGAATACCAGGTGCTGTAAGCATTTTCATGTCGGCATACTGAATGAGCAATGGTCATTCATGAATGGCCATGCTAAACACTAGATCTTTGTGCACCACTAAAACTTTCTTGCCCCCCAAAGCGCATAGGCCACGCCTACATCATTAAACCCCACCCTCAATCCGACAGGCCCCGCTTTCAACCCGGACACCCGCTCTTAACCACCCACCCAAGACGCCTTAAACCCAGCCGCGGGGGCACAGGGCCACCTCGGACTGTGAAATAACGCATGTGCTGTTTTGCGGAGCTGCCCACGCCAAGTGTGTGCGTGCACGCGCGCCGTTAAGCGCTTGACCGGCGCGGCTAGAGGCTTTGCCGGCCGCTGTGGCAAGCGGGTAGAATTACTCGGGTCTCTCTTCATGACGAATAAGCCTTTCGCCTTTTACTAAAGACTTCCGTGGAGAGGGACGTTGATGAGTTATGGATATTTTTGGAAGGCCTTGCCCATTGGACAAGGCCAGCTCAGCTGTTGAAGAAAATGACATGGAGCACGGTGGTGCGCTCGGTTGTCTTGAGTGCAAATAGGTGTGAGCGCTTTAACTAATAGTATCGAAGGTTCTCAAAATGTGTCAAAGTCTTAATATCTGCCAGCTCACATACTGCCACTGTGTCTTGTGTGTGTGCTTAAAGGGGAATTTTAAGACTTGGTTGTTGGGTACCGCAAAGAGGCCATTGTTACGCCCACGTGGAGGGGACTAGTCGTTGACTGACCGGCAGGGCACTGGTGTGTGGATTGAGTGCTTTCCTCTATGGCCAGCATGTACAACTCATACTTACCTGGCAGGGTAGACACCATGATCATGAAGGTGGTTCATCCTCGGCGAGGCTCAGCCATTGCACCCCGTGCTTTGCTGACCCGGGCGAATTCCCCAAATGTGGGAATCTCGACTGCACAATTTCTGGTAGTGGGGGACTGCGTTCGCGCTCTCCCCTGATTAAGTGTTGAAAACATGCGGATAGTGCTGGAAAGGAGCCCTACCCTACCTGAAAAACACCCAATGTGGCGTTTTGCCTGGCTCTCCACGCGGCCCCGGGGAGCCTTGTCACCCAGGAGGGGGAGGGGGTGGCCTGGGCCAGCCTCTAACGTGACTTCCGGGGCACGAGTGTAAAATCTTCAAAGTGTGGACAGCAGAAAGTCGTTTTGCCCGGCCCTCCACTCGGACCCAGGAAGCCTTGGGCCCCCACCGGGGTGCCAGGCCCGAAGCCAGCTAAACCCACGACCCGGCTCTCCATCCGAACCCGGGTACCTTTTGCCCTGCTCTCCACTCGGACCCAGGGAGCCCTGGTCTCCCACCGGGGTGCCAGGCCCGAAGCCAGCTAAACCCACGACCCGGCTCTCCATCCGGACCCGGGTACCCACTCTTAAGCACCCCCCCGGAATCTTCACAATCTAACACCAGGTGCTGTAAGCTTTTCATTAACGCATTGGCTACTGCCATCTGCTGTATATGGGCCGTACCGGCCACCGCTGCCTTTGCTTACGGCCATACCACCCTGAACACGCCCGATCTCGTCCGATCTCGGAAGCTAAGCAGGGTCGGGCCTGGTTAGTACTTGGATGGGAGACCGCCTGGGAATACCAGGTGCTGTAAGCATTTTCATGTCGGCATACTGAATGAGCAATGGTCATTCATGAATGGCCATGCTAAACACTAGATCTTTGTGCACCACTAAAACTTTCTTGCCCCCCAAAGCGCATAGGCCACGCCTACATCATTAAACCCCACCCTCAATCCGACAGGCCCCGCTTTCAACCCGGACACCCGCTCTTAACCACCCACCCAAGACGCCTTAAACCCAGCCGCGGGGGCACAGGGCCACCTCGGACTGTGAAATAACGCATGTGCTGTTTTGCGGAGCTGCCCACGCCAAGTGTGTGCGTGCACGCGCGCCGTTAACCGCTTGACCGGCGCGGCTAGAGGCTTTGCCGGCCGCTGTGGCAAGCGGGTAGAATTACTCGGGTCTCTCTTCATGACGAATAAGCCTTTCGCCTTTTACTAAAGACTTCCGTGGAGAGGGACGTTGATGAGTTATGGATATTTTTGGAAGGCCTTGCCCATTGGACAAGGCCAGCTCAGCTGTTGAAGAAAATGACATGGAGCACGGTGGTGCGCTCGGTTGTCTTGAGTGCAAATAGGTGTGAGCGCTTTAACTAATAGTATCGAAGGTTCTCAAAATGTGTCAAAGTCTTAATATCTGCCAGCTCACATACTGCCACTGTGTCTTGTGTGTGTGCTTAAAGGGGAATTTTAAGACTTGGTTGTTGGGTACCGCAAAGAGGCCATTGTTACGCCCACGTGGAGGGGACTAGTCGTTGACTGACCGGCAGGGCACTGGTGTGTGGATTGAGTGCTTTCCTCTATGGCCAGCATGTACAACTCATACTTACCTGGCAGGGTAGACACCATGATCATGAAGGTGGTTCATCCTCGGCGAGGCTCAGCCATTGCACCCCGTGCTTTGCTGACCCGGGCGAATTCCCCAAATGTGGGAATCTCGACTGCACAATTTCTGGTAGTGGGGGACTGCGTTCGCGCTCTCCCCTGATTAAGTGTTGAAAACATGCGGATAGTGCTGGAAAGGAGCCCTACCCTACCTGAAAAACACCCAATGTGGCGTTTTGCCTGGCTCTCCACGCGGCCCCGGGGAGCCTTGTCACCCAGGAGGGGGAGGGGGTGGCCTGGGCCAGCCTCTAACGTGACTTCCGGGGCACGAGTGTAAAATCTTCAAAGTGTGGACAGCAGAAAGTCGTTTTGCCCGGCCCTCCACTCGGACCCAGGAAGCCTTGGGCCCCCACCGGGGTGCCAGGCCCGAAGCCAGCTAAACCCACGACCCGGCTCTCCATCCGAACCCGGGTACCTTTTGCCCTGCTCTCCACTCGGACCCAGGGAGCCCTGGTCTCCCACCGGGGTGCCAGGCCCGAAGCCAGCTAAACCCACGACCCGGCTCTCCATCCGGACCCGGGTACCCACTCTTAAGCACCCCCCCGGAATCTTCACAATCTAACACCAGGTGCTGTAAGCTTTTCATTAACGCATTGGCTACTGCCATCTGCTGTATATGGGCCGTACCGGCCACCGCTGCCTTTGCTTACGGCCATACCACCCTGAACACGCCCGATCTCGTCCGATCTCGGAAGCTAAGCAGGGTCGGGCCTGGTTAGTACTTGGATGGGAGACCGCCTGGGAATACCAGGTGCTGTAAGCATTTTCATGTCGGCATACTGAATGAGCAATGGTCATTCATGAATGGCCATGCTAAACACTAGATCTTTGTGCACCACTAAAACTTTCTTGCCCCCCAAAGCGCATAGGCCACGCCTACATCATTAAACCCCACCCTCAATCCGACAGGCCCCGCTTTCAACCCGGACACCCGCTCTTAACCACCCACCCAAGACGCCTTAAACCCAGCCGCGGGGGCACAGGGCCACCTCGGACTGTGAAATAACGCATGTGCTGTTTTGCGGAGCTGCCCACGCCAAGTGTGTGCGTGCACGCGCGCCGTTAACCGCTTGACCGGCGCGGCTAGAGGCTTTGCCGGCCGCTGTGGCAAGCGGGTAGAATTACTCGGGTCTCTCTTCATGACGAATAAGCCTTTCGCCTTTTACTAAAGACTTCCGTGGAGAGGGACGTTGATGAGTTATGGATATTTTTGGAAGGCCTTGCCCATTGGACAAGGCCAGCTCAGCTGTTGAAGAAAATGACATGGAGCACGGTGGTGCGCTCGGTTGTCTTGAGTGCAAATAGGTGTGAGCGCTTTAACTAATAGTATCGAAGGTTCTCAAAATGTGTCAAAGTCTTAATATCTGCCAGCTCACATACTGCCACTGTGTCTTGTGTGTGTGCTTAAAGGGGAATTTTAAGACTTGGTTGTTGGGTACCGCAAAGAGGCCATTGTTACGCCCACGTGGAGGGGACTAGTCGTTGACTGACCGGCAGGGCACTGGTGTGTGGATTGAGTGCTTTCCTCTATGGCCAGCATGTACAACTCATACTTACCTGGCAGGGTAGACACCATGATCATGAAGGTGGTTCATCCTCGGCGAGGCTCAGCCATTGCACCCCGTGCTTTGCTGACCCGGGCGAATTCCCCAAATGTGGGAATCTCGACTGCACAATTTCTGGTAGTGGGGGACTGCGTTCGCGCTCTCCCCTGATTAAGTGTTGAAAACATGCGGATAGTGCTGGAAAGGAGCCCTACCCTACCTGAAAAACACCCAATGTGGCGTTTTGCCTGGCTCTCCACGCGGCCCCGGGGAGCCTTGTCACCCAGGAGGGGGAGGGGGTGGCCTGGGCCAGCCTCTAACGTGACTTCCGGGGCACGAGTGTAAAATCTTCAAAGTGTGGACAGCAGAAAGTCGTTTTGCCCGGCCCTCCACTCGGACCCAGGAAGCCTTGGGCCCCCACCGGGGTGCCAGGCCCGAAGCCAGCTAAACCCACGACCCGGCTCTCCATCCGAACCCGGGTACCTTTTGCCCTGCTCTCCACTCGGACCCAGGGAGCCCTGGTCTCCCACCGGGGTGCCAGGCCCGAAGCCAGCTAAACCCACGACCCGGCTCTCCATCCGGACCCGGGTACCCACTCTTAAGCACCCCCCCGGAATCTTCACAATCTAACACCAGGTGCTGTAAGCTTTTCATTAACGCATTGGCTACTGCCATCTGCTGTATATGGGCCGTACCGGCCACCGCTGCCTTTGCTTACGGCCATACCACCCTGAACACGCCCGATCTCGTCCGATCTCGGAAGCTAAGCAGGGTCGGGCCTGGTTAGTACTTGGATGGGAGACCGCCTGGGAATACCAGGTGCTGTAAGCATTTTCATGTCGGCATACTGAATGAGCAATGGTCATTCATGAATGGCCATGCTAAACACTAGATCTTTGTGCACCACTAAAACTTTTTGCCCCCCAAAGCGCATAGGCCACGCCTACATCATTAAACCCCACCCTCAATCCGACAGGCCCCGCTTTCAACCCGGACACCCGCTCTTAACCACCCACCCAAGACGCCTTAAACCCAGCCGCGGGGGCACAGGGCCACCTCGGACTGTGAAATAACGCATGTGCTGTTTTGCGGAGCTGCCCACGCCAAGTGTGTGCGTGCACGCGCGCCGTTAAGCGCTTGACCGGCGCGGCTAGAGGCTTTGCCGGCCGCTGTGGCAAGCGGGTAGAAGTACTCGGGTCTCTCTTCATGACGAATAAGCCTTTCGCCTTTTACTAAAGACTTCCGTGGAGAGGGACGTTGATGAGTTATGGATATTTTTGGAAGGCCTTGCCCATTGGACAAGGCCAGCTCAGCTGTTGAAGAAAATGACATGGAGCACGGTGGTGCGCTCGGTTGTCTTGAGTGCAAATAGGTGTGAGCGCTTTAACTAATAGTATCGAAGGTTCTCAAAATGTGTCAAAGTCTTAATATCTGCCAGCTCACATACTGCCACTGTGTCTTGTGTGTGTGCTTAAAGGGGAATTTTAAGACTTGGTTGTTGGGTACCGCAAAGAGGCCATTGTTACGCCCACGTGGAGGGGACTAGTCGTTGACTGACCGGCAGGGCACTGGTGTGTGGATTGAGTGCTTTCCTCTATGGCCAGTGATGGATATTTTATAGACATGGACACGTATATATCAATCAGTTGATATTTTAATAGACAGTTGACACACAGTGTCAGTTTGCACAGGACACAAGAGGAGCTCTGTAAGTTGAAACTTGGTGACTAGCACAGAGTAAAAACGGCTTAGAGCTATTTACAGCCAGTCTGTAAAAACAAAGCCTTTTGTTAAGAATGCGGCCAGACACCCCAGGAGGGACGGGGGTTCTGTTTCTGACTATAGGAACCGCTCCTATCTCAAACTGCTAATCCAACAGCTGTGCATGTGTGTGTGGCAGAGAGCTTTCTGCTCTCTGCTCCAGAATGGACATGAATCTACACTGTGTATTTGTGCTTAATCATTTAGACTGGTTAACAATATAGTTTGAACAATTTCATTACATGTGTTCGGCATACTTCATATATAGTATAGATATTGAATTAGTCTTATTTGGTATAAAACATAGAGTGACACATGAGCTGCATGCCATGTGTATGTCCCGCCTCCTCCTTGACCGGAAGAGCCTGTGAGTTTCCAGGGAGGGGGGCGGGACTTAGAAGTTAGTAAATACTGCAGACGCTGTGAAACTAGCAGAGTCCACACTGATTAGCTATGCTGTGACTTCATGTATTCCACGGGGCCTTCCGCCCGTGGAAAGCCTTGTACTGAGTTATTCTGTTCAATAAAGCTGATCAGAATGTGACGACAACCTGCTCCTCGACTCCTTTCTTCACTCGACGACCATCACTGCTAACGACACAATTTGGGTAACTTGGTGCTAAATATACATCATAAATGGCGCCCAATGGACTGGAGGAATGATGGTGTATAGTTTCTATGCCACGCTGAACGGACCTGCGACCTGCTGGGGGTCACTTTTGTGGCTCTGTGTCGTGGCGGTGATGGGGTGATCGAGGTGAGTTGGGGTGAAGAGGGGGGTCGTCTGCTCAGGGACAACGCGTGTTTTCATTCACCATTGTTTTATTTTTTCTGTAAACGCCAGGCGAGCTAGTCATAAACTTGTCTTTATCCCTTTATCTCGCATTTTTTACGACAATTAAGTACTTTCCTACTTCTTGATAGTCCGTCGTCAAGTGATGGCTGTCATGAAGCATTCCTGGCCAATGTGCAGAAGATATAGGTTTTTTGAATCTATGTAATTATTGCCTTCTGCTTCGAATAGAAGCGTGGATTTTGATATACCTTATAGGCTAAAGCGATTTCAAACGGCACACGTTTTTCGGGGAACCGGTGGGATTGTGGATAGTAGCATGCGAGCTGACTACACAGTTGCCGCAGTGCTGTTCTGCCCCGCTGGGAGTCCCGGAAGGCGCGCGCGGTTTGCGAGCGTTTTTCATGACCAAGTTCTATTTGCGTGGCTGCTCTCGTTTTAAATGGAAGTGCACAATATTTGGACGGTTTTGTGCGTTCCTGAGGGCAAGCCGAAGGTGTTTAGTAGGATAACTGGGCCCTACGCTGCTGGGTGTATGGAATAGGAATCTGAAATTTTGGATGATTGATATTGATATTTATTAATATTGTTCTTCTGAGGTTGTCTGGATTACGCAAGGCCCAGTAGGACGAGCCGGCGAGCGTATTGCAAAATTGAGATTTTGTGACGTATATATATATACGATGCATATGTGCGCGCACTTCGACGTGTGCGTGTTTTTTCTTACATTGCTGCTGGGGGAAATGTGCGGGCGTATGGGGATTATTTTTATTAGATTAATTGTGGTTCCTTTGTGCCTGTGCTGTTTTCTCCGTGCGCGGTGGTTTTGTGGGAGGACACGTTGTGCGTTGATGTTTAGGTAGGATGAGATCTCTTATTTTTGTCTGTGGTTCGTTATGGGACCGTATTTGCACCTCCAACAGCTGTGGGGGTGGCGGGGGGTTTTCTCCGGGGGAGCCCCCCCCTGTTTTCTGAAGTGTTTAAACTTTAACATTGTTTTTCGTTTGCGTTGTGGTTACGTTCCCTGTGATGTCTGTGATGTGGGGGACGTGCTGATTCGTTTTCGATATGTTTGTCATCTGTAGCAGGGTTCACGACGACTTGTTGAGGTCTTGTTATTATTGTTTGGTCGCGGCCATGTTTTGTATTACCCAGGAGGCCTTTGCGGTTTTTCTGCGTGGGCTATAGATCTTTGTTCCGGGTCGATGGGGGGGGAGTCTTGTTTCTTTTTAGACTCTCTTCAGGCTTCCGGTATGTGATGCGGACTGTTTATGCTTTTTATTTTTTCACTTTCCATTGCAAGGGAATGTGGGGAAGTAGAATGCTTGAGCTAGAAGCGTTGTTTCTAAACTTGAGCTGGTTGTTCCCTTACGCCCGCTGCGTGCGTGCGCGTGTGCGTGTGGGTGTGCGCTCTTTCGGCGCTGTTTTATTTTCTTTGGGGACTTTGAGTGACAGTTTATCTTTGGCTTGACAAAGCCTATGGTTTTGTTGTTTATGGTGCGTGCGTGCCTGTGCCTTGCGTGGGTGCGTCTGATGAGTGCGTGATGAGTATGTATGACTGTACTCGATGTGTGTAGTGCGTGCCTGTGCCTGTGCGTGGGTGCGTGATGGATGCGTGTGTCGGTTGGTTTGTTCTACTGACTGAATGGCTGTACTGAGAGTGATGTTATGGATGGCGTAGCACTGTTTTCTGTGATGATCAGATTCTTGTCATGAGCCATGATGGGTCATGGCTCAGGGGGGAGTAATGGGTTAATACATTTATGAACAAACTAGATAAATGAACGAAATTAATAGGAGGTTAATAAATAAACTGGATGCATGAACTAAATTAGATAAGGGAACTATAATATGGCTATCCATGTACGTTAGAGTGTACAAATATATAAGAGTGAGGTTATATTTGAGAAATTATTTAAAGTGCATTTATGGACATTTTCTGTGTTAAAATGTGGGGCTAAGAGTAACCACTGGGCATATAGTAACCACGATAGCGAGTCTATTAACTTCACTGTAGGAATACGGTGTGGGGTTAGGCCCGGGTGAACATAGTAGCTATAATGATAGGGTGTTACCTCATTTTTGATCAGAGACTGTTTAAAGGTGGATTGACTTTTTTCTTAAATGAATAATATAGATATTACAGTAGGGAGGTTCATTTAAATGTTGACGGAGACAACAGCTCAGTCTATTTTTGTTGTCTTGTGCTCAAAAACTCAGAGATTGGGGACAATTAAGGTTTAAAGAATGTGGGTTCAATTTGGGGGTCCGAATAAAATTTAGAAGGTAAATGACAAATGCATCTCAAATTGGAAATGGTTACATTTAGGTAAAAGTTAGGTATAGGTTAATTAGGGATTGTTAAAAATACAGTTCTTATTAGTAAAATTTATATATAGTTCTGCGTGAGTAATTTGATTCTGGGACAAAAACAGTTGCTTAGGGTGAACTCAGTATGGGGTTGGTTGTATGCAAATGAGTGTGTGGGTGATGGGGTAACTATTCCCATGCGTGTGTGTGTGTGTGTGTGAGATTGTGTCACGGAGTGAGAGAGTCGAGGGGGGTCCGTCTCCTATTGCAATGGAAGACAAATATTACTTCCACCTTGTTTGTTTGAGTGCATGAATGAGTGAGTTTGAAGGGTTGGAAAATAATACTACTAAAACAGTGGTAGTATTTTTGAATCAACTCTGTATGAGAGGCCAGGGAACTTCTCATTGAAAAAAGGCATAGCAATGGTAGACTTGTCTACGGTTGATCTTTTTTATTTTGGTGGTGGATTTATGGTTTGGTACACCTCAGGTGTCATGAGAAGCAGCAATGTTTGCCAGGCCGTATGAAGCTTGAGTTTGGGGTAGACACCAGCCAGGGGGTTCAATGAGAAGGTCACACAAGCCTGAGAGTGTTTGTGGTGTGAATTAAATCACGAGAATTGATTGAGAATAATGTATGTGTGAGTGAATGAATGATTGAATGTACTTCATACTAGACTTAATTCAAAAAGGTTCTAGCTATGTCCGGTGAAATATTGCTAGTAGAAGCCATTCTAAAAGTGATAGTTAAATGAGTAAATACATACAGAGCTACGTGTGAGGAATTGCAATGACAATTTTAGCATGCTCTGACGGAATGTGCTTTTAGGGAAAGAGGGGGAGAGAGCTAAAATCCCTTCTCACCCTAAATAGTTTTAAGATAGAGAGCTTTAGGGCCAGGTGTGGACATCCTGTCCCTTCCTTATCTCCTATCACTGTCTGTTTTAACAGACCCACTGAGCTGTCCTGCAGGCAGCTATTTATTGGGGGTGCTATTTAGAGAAACAGATGGGACAGTGTTTGAAGAACAGGAGTGAAGAATGACTGATTGACCAATGACATGCAATGACATGTACACAAAGTGATGTCTGCTTTTGGAGTCTGATGTCAAGAGTAGATCGTAAGGACTACAGTTTCAAGGGAGGGTATTATGGTGTGAATTTGAAGTATTGGCTTTAGTTAATAGTGCCTGTTTGTGTGTCGGGTGATGAAGGCGACGGCTGACAGCCTTACTACATAACGGTGATCACAGGAATTCGTAACCCTGTGTTCTGAGCACGACTAGCTGGTAGCATGACGGAGGGGGAGTTGACCCATATCTCTAGGAGTGGAGGTTTCAGCCGAGGGATGATCACCCACGGTTGAACCTTTTAGGGTTAAACAAGCCAGCCCCTCAGCTCAAAACACCTGTCCATCAATACGTTTGGTGACGTGACATCAGTGAATTTAGATAGTTCAGTGACACTATATGAACTAGGGAGGTTAGCAAAGAGAATGAGATTAATGCCAGAGAGGTCATCTTAGTGACCAGTAGCTTGTAGTGTCATCAATATCCCAAGAAATGATTGGGGATATTTGTAGTGGGAGCCTGTATTTCTTCCTTTAAAAGGTGTGGAAGAGAGGAGTCCATCCATGGATTCCTGAAGGTGTCGAAAGTGACATCTGACTGCACCAAAAGGATCACGGGGAGACCACCAGCGCCTACAGGAGGTCATCCCGAGGGCAGAGAGTCCAGGGGGGTGTCTACAGGCAGCTGTGACAACAGCGACAGAGGAGCTCCTAACTCAGCTTCTACCGTCGGAAATCAACAGCAGGTGACTTTCACAGACCTGTGTTCGCTACAGAGGAGAGGTCCAAGGGAGGCTACGGCCCACGGGCCGGTGCCAACTGCGTTCCTGCTACAGGAGCGTTTCAATGCTTTTGCTGTCATGATTGACATGACTAAGCAATAAGCTGTCCACTAAGAGCCTTGTGATTGCTCGAGGAGAATCTGCAGTCCACTCGAGCCTTGTGATGCTCAAAGTGAGTTCTACTGAGTTCTACTGCTGACTGCAGTTAAGCTGTGGTTCACGTGTGTGCTGTGACAACAAGCATATGGTGACAACTGTCTGCTTCGAACCTACAGATCTGAGAGCTATGTGCTAGCTCTGAGAATCAAGAAGGATGTTCCAAGCGTTTTTATTCTATAGGCGAAAAAAGAATTGTGGGAACCATTTCCCTAGCGCGTTGAACGTCTGAACAATTTGCGTCATGGAAAGAAAAAAAATCGTGGTTCATCTGAATTGTGATTAATGTTGGAAAATGTTGTTCTAATATTTGTATGTTGTATTCTGTGCTGACATAGGTCAAAGTAGATATAACAAGGTACTGAAATAGTACTGTTAAAGGGATGTTTGTTTTTATGATTAACCATTTTGTCATGCTATGAGTGTTAACTTTTCATTTACAGGATGTAATCAATATAGGAATTTGATTTAGTTTAAAATAGGATTTCAGTTAAAGGACAGGTATTTGAATTTAATCAATATAGGAATTTGATTTAGTCTAAATAGGATTTCAGTTAAATAAGGAGTTTAATTTCTGTTTTAAATATGGTTCAGTTTCAGGTCTGTACAAGAGATACAACAGAACAAGCCCCATGCTTGCTCTGTTCTAATTTGATACAATTTAGGTAGTTAACAAGTTAAAATGATTAATTTTTAATTTTGGAAAAAGAAATATTTTTGGCAATTTATTTTTGGAAAAATTAATTAGGCAGGTTATGACTTATGATGCTGTTATGGTATTGCAACAGGCGTAAGAGCCTGTTGAGGGAGGATGTGATGGATATTTTATAGACATGGACACGTATATATCAATCAGTTGATATTTTAATAGACAGTTGACACACAGTGTCAGTTTGCACAGGACACAAGAGGAGCTCTGTAAGTTGAAACTTGGTGACTAGCACAGAGTAAAAACGGCTTAGAGCTATTTACAGCCAGTCTGTAAAAACAAAGCCTTTTGTTAAGAATGCGGCCAGACACCCCAGGAGGGACGGGGGTTCTGTTTCTGACTATAGGAACCGCTCCTATCTCAAACTGCTAATCCAACAGCTGTGCATGTGTGTGTGGCAGAGAGCTTTCTGCTCTCTGCTCCAGAATGGACATGAATCTACACTGTGTATTTGTGCTTAATCATTTAGACTGGTTAACAATATAGTTTGAACAATTTCATTACATGTGTTCGGCATACTTCATATATAGTATAGATATTGAATTAGTCTTATTTGGTATAAAACATAGAGTGACACATGAGCTGCATGCCATGTGTATGTCCCGCCTCCTCCTTGACCGGAAGAGCCTGTGAGTTTCCAGGGAGGGGGGCGGGACTTAGAAGTTAGTAAATACTGCAGACGCTGTGAAACTAGCAGAGTCCACACTGATTAGCTATGCTGTGACTTCATGTATTCCACGGGGCCTTCCGCCCGTGGAAAGCCTTGTAACTGAGTTATTCTGTTCAATAAAACTGATCAGAATGTGACGACAACCTGCTGGTCTTCTCCTTTCTTCCTTCGACGACCATCACTGCTAACGACACAATTTGGGTAACTTGGTGCTAAATATACATCACCAGCATGTACAACTCATACTTACCTGGCAGGGTAGACACCATGATCATGAAGGTGGTTCATCCTCGGCGAGGCTCAGCCATTGCACCCCGTGCTTTGCTGACCCGGGCGAATTCCCCAAATGTGGGAATCTCGACTGCACAATTTCTGGTAGTGGGGGACTGCGTTCGCGCTCTCCCCTGATTAAGTGTTGAAAACATGCGGATAGTGCTGGAAAGGAGCCCTACCCTACCTGAAAAACACCCAATGTGGCGTTTTGCCTGGCTCTCCACGCGGCCCCGGGGAGCCTTGTCACCCAGGAGGGGGAGGGGGTGGCCTGGGCCAGCCTCTAACGTGACTTCCGGGGCACGAGTGTAAAATCTTCAAAGTGCGGACAGCAGAAAGTCGTTTTGCCCGGCCCTCCACTCGGACCCAGGAAGCCTTGGGCCCCCACCGGGGTGCCAGGCCCGAAGCCAGCTAAACCCACGACCCGGCTCTCCATCCGAACCCGGGTACCTTTTGCCCTGCTCTCCACTCGGACCCAGGGAGCCCTGGTCTCCCACCGGGGTGCCAGGCCCGAAGCCAGCTAAACCCACGACCCGGCTCTCCATCCGGACCCGGGTACCCACTCTTAAGCACCCCCCCGGAATCTTCACAATCTAACACCAGGTGCTGTAAGCTTTTCATTAACGCATTGGCTACTGCCATCTGCTGTATATGGGCCGTACCGGCCACCGCTGCCTTTGCTTACGGCCATACCACCCTGAACACGCCCGATCTCGTCCGATCTCGGAAGCTAAGCAGGGTCGGGCCTGGTTAGTACTTGGATGGGAGACCGCCTGGGAATACCAGGTGCTGTAAGCATTTTCATGTCGGCATACTGAATGAGCAATGGTCATTCATGAATGGCCATGCTAAACACTAGATCTTTGTGCACCACTAAAACTTTCTTGCCCCCCAAAGCGCATAGGCCACGCCTACATCATTAAACCCCACCCTCAATCCGACAGGCCCCGCTTTCAACCCGGACACCCGCTCTTAACCACCCACCCAAGACGCCTTAAACCCAGCCGCGGGGGCACAGGGCCACCTCGGACTGTGAAATAACGCATGTGCTGTTTTGCGGAGCTGCCCACGCCAAGTGTGTGCGTGCACGCGCGCCGTTAAGCGCTTGACCGGCGCGGCTAGAGGCTTTGCCGGCCGCTGTGGCAAGCGGGTAGAATTACTCGGGTCTCTCTTCATGACGAATAAGCCTTTCGCCTTTTACTAAAGACTTCCGTGGAGAGGGACGTTGATGAGTTATGGATATTTTTGGAAGGCCTTGCCCATTGGACAAGGCCAGCTCAGCTGTTGAAGAAAATGACATGGAGCACGGTGGTGCGCTCGGTTGTCTTGAGTGCAAATAGGTGTGAGCGCTTTAACTAATAGTATCGAAGGTTCTCAAAATGTGTCAAAGTCTTAATATCTGCCAGCTCACATACTGCCACTGTGTCTTGTGTGTGTGCTTAAAGGGGAATTTTAAGACTTGGTTGTTGGGTACCGCAAAGAGGCCATTGTTACGCCCACGTGGAGGGGACTAGTCGTTGACTGACCGGCAGGGCACTGGTGTGTGGATTGAGTGCTTTCCTCTATGGCCAGCATGTACAACTCATACTTACCTGGCAGGGTAGACACCATGATCATGAAGGTGGTTCATCCTCGGCGAGGCTCAGCCATTGCACCCCGTGCTTTGCTGACCCGGGCGAATTCCCCAAATGTGGGAATCTCGACTGCACAATTTCTGGTAGTGGGGGACTGCGTTCGCGCTCTCCCCTGATTAAGTGTTGAAAACATGCGGATAGTGCTGGAAAGGAGCCCTACCCTACCTGAAAAACACCCAATGTGGCGTTTTGCCTGGCTCTCCACGCGGCCCCGGGGAGCCTTGTCACCCAGGAGGGGGAGGGGGTGGCCTGGGCCAGCCTCTAACGTGACTTCCGGGGCACGAGTGTAAAATCTTCAAAGTGTGGACAGCAGAAAGTCGTTTTGCCCGGCCCTCCACTCGGACCCAGGAAGCCTTGGGCCCCCACCGGGGTGCCAGGCCCGAAGCCAGCTAAACCCACGACCCGGCTCTCCATCCGAACCCGGGTACCTTTTGCCCTGCTCTCCACTCGGACCCAGGGAGCCCTGGTCTCCCACCGGGGTGCCAGGCCCGAAGCCAGCTAAACCCACGACCCGGCTCTCCATCCGGACCCGGGTACCCACTCTTAAGCACCCCCCCGGAATCTTCACAATCTAACACCAGGTGCTGTAAGCTTTTCATTAACGCATTGGCTACTGCCATCTGCTGTATATGGGCCGTACCGGCCACCGCTGCCTTTGCTTACGGCCATACCACCCTGAACACGCCCGATCTCGTCCGATCTCGGAAGCTAAGCAGGGTCGGGCCTGGTTAGTACTTGGATGGGAGACCGCCTGGGAATACCAGGTGCTGTAAGCATTTTCATGTCGGCATACTGAATGAGCAATGGTCATTCATGAATGGCCATGCTAAACACTAGATCTTTGTGCACCACTAAAACTTTTTGCCCCCCAAAGCGCATAGGCCACGCCTACATCATTAAACCCCACCCTCAATCCGACAGGCCCCGCTTTCAACCCGGACACCCGCTCTTAACCACCCACCCAAGACGCCTTAAACCCAGCCGCGGGGGCACAGGGCCACCTCGGACTGTGAAATAACGCATGTGCTGTTTTGCGGAGCTGCCCACGCCAAGTGTGTGCGTGCACGCGCGCCGTTAAGCGCTTGACCGGCGCGGCTAGAGGCTTTGCCGGCCGCTGTGGCAAGCGGGTAGAAGTACTCGGGTCTCTCTTCATGACGAATAAGCCTTTCGCCTTTTACTAAAGACTTCCGTGGAGAGGGACGTTGATGAGTTATGGATATGTTTGGAAGGCCTTGCCCATTGGACAAGGCCAGCTCAGCTGTTGAAGAAAATGACATGGAGCACGGTGGTGCGCTCGGTTGTCTTGAGTGCAAATAGGTGTGAGCGCTTTAACTAATAGTATCGAAGGTTCTCAAAATGTGTCAAAGTCTTAATATCTGCCAGCTCACATACTGCCACTGTGTCTTGTGTGTGTGCTTAAAGGGGAATTTTAAGACTTGGTTGTTGGGTACCGCAAAGAGGCCATTGTTACGCCCACGTGGAGGGGACTAGTCGTTGACTGACCGGCAGGGCACTGGTGTGTGGATTGAGTGCTTTCCTCTATGGCCAGCATGTACAACTCATACTTACCTGGCAGGGTAGACACCATGATCATGAAGGTGGTTCATCCTCGGCGAGGCTCAGCCATTGCACCCCGTGCTTTGCTGACCCGGGCGAATTCCCCAAATGTGGGAATCTCGACTGCACAATTTCTGGTAGTGGGGGACTGCGTTCGCGCTCTCCCCTGATTAAGTGTTGAAAACATGCGGATAGTGCTGGAAAGGAGCCCTACCCTACCTGAAAAACACCCAATGTGGCGTTTTGCCTGGCTCTCCACGCGGCCCCGGGGAGCCTTGTCACCCAGGAGGGGGAGGGGGTGGCCTGGGCCAGCCTCTAACGTGACTTCCGGGGCACGAGTGTAAAATCTTCAAAGTGCGGACAGCAGAAAGTCGTTTTGCCCGGCCCTCCACTCGGACCCAGGAAGCCTTGGGCCCCCACCGGGGTGCCAGGCCCGAAGCCAGCTAAACCCACGACCCGGCTCTCCATCCGAACCCGGGTACCTTTTGCCCTGCTCTCCACTCGGACCCAGGGAGCCCTGGTCTCCCACCGGGGTGCCAGGCCCGAAGCCAGCTAAACCCACGACCCGGCTCTCCATCCGGACCCGGGTACCCACTCGTAAGCACCCCCCCGGAATCTTCACAATCTAACACCAGGTGCTGTAAGCTTTTCATTAACGCATTGGCTACTGCCATCTGCTGTATATGGGCCGTACCGGCCACCGCTGCCTTTGCTTACGGCCATACCACCCTGAACACGCCCGATCTCGTCCGATCTCGGAAGCTAAGCAGGGTCGGGCCTGGTTAGTACTTGGATGGGAGACCGCCTGGGAATACCAGGTGCTGTAAGCATTTTCATGTCGGCATACTGAATGAGCAATGGTCATTCATGAATGGCCATGCTAAACACTAGATCTTTGTGCACCACTAAAACTTTCTTGCCCCCCAAAGCGCATAGGCCACGCCTACATCATTAAACCCCACCCTCAATCCGACAGGCCCCGCTTTCAACCCGGACACCCGCTCTTAACCACCCACCCAAGACGCCTTAAACCCAGCCGCGGGGGCACAGGGCCACCTCGGACTGTGAAATAACGCATGTGCTGTTTTGCGGAGCTGCCCACGCCAAGTGTGTGCGTGCACGCGCGCCGTTAAGCGCTTGACCGGCGCGGCTAGAGGCTTTGCCGGCCGCTGTGGCAAGCGGGTAGAATTACTCGGGTCTCTCTTCATGACGAATAAGCCTTTCGCCTTTTACTAAAGACTTCCGTGGAGAGGGACGTTGATGAGTTATGGATATTTTTGGAAGGCCTTGCCCATTGGACAAGGCCAGCTCAGCTGTTGAAGAAAATGACATGGAGCACGGTGGTGCGCTCGGTTGTCTTGAGTGCAAATAGGTGTGAGCGCTTTAACTAATAGTATCGAAGGTTCTCAAAATGTGTCAAAGTCTTAATATCTGCCAGCTCACATACTGCCACTGTGTCTTGTGTGTGTGCTTAAAGGGGAATTTTAAGACTTGGTTGTTGGGTACCGCAAAGAGGCCATTGTTACGCCCACGTGGAGGGGACTAGTCGTTGACTGACCGGCAGGGCACTGGTGTGTGGATTGAGTGCTTTCCTCTATGGCCAGCATGTACAACTCATACTTACCTGGCAGGGTAGACACCATGATCATGAAGGTGGTTCATCCTCGGCGAGGCTCAGCCATTGCACCCCGTGCTTTGCTGACCCGGGCGAATTCCCCAAATGTGGGAATCTCGACTGCACAATTTCTGGTAGTGGGGGACTGCGTTCGCGCTCTCCCCTGATTAAGTGTTGAAAACATGCGGATAGTGCTGGAAAGGAGCCCTACCCTACCTGAAAAACACCCAATGTGGCGTTTTGCCTGGCTCTCCACGCGGCCCCGGGGAGCCTTGTCACCCAGGAGGGGGAGGGGGTGGCCTGGGCCAGCCTCTAACGTGACTTCCGGGGCACGAGTGTAAAATCTTCAAAGTGTGGACAGCAGAAAGTCGTTTTGCCCGGCCCTCCACTCGGACCCAGGAAGCCTTGGGCCCCCACCGGGGTGCCAGGCCCAAAGCCAGCTAAACCCACGACCCGGCTCTCCATCCGAACCCGGGTACCTTTTGCCCTGCTCTCCACTCGGACCCAGGGAGCCCTGGTCTCCCACCGGGGTGCCAGGCCCGAAGCCAGCTAAACCCACGACCCGGCTCTCCATCCGGACCCGGGTACCCACTCTTAAGCACCCCCCCGGAATCTTCACAATCTAACACCAGGTGCTGTAAGCTTTTCATTAACGCATTGGCTACTGCCATCTGCTGTATATGGGCCGTACCGGCCACCGCTGCCTTTGCTTACGGCCATACCACCCTGAACACGCCCGATCTCGTCCGATCTCGGAAGCTAAGCAGGGTCGGGCCTGGTTAGTACTTGGATGGGAGACCGCCTGGGAATACCAGGTGCTGTAAGCATTTTCATGTCGGCATACTGAATGAGCAATGGTCATTCATGAATGGCCATGCTAAACACTAGATCTTTGTGCACCACTAAAACGTTTTGCCCCCCAAAGCGCATAGGCCACGCCTACATCATTAAACCCCACCCTCAATCCGACAGGCCCCGCTTTCAACCCGGACACCCGCTCTTAACCACCCACCCAAGACGCCTTAAACCCAGCCGCGGGGGCACAGGGCCACCTCGGACTGTGAAATAACGCATGTGCTGTTTTGCGGAGCTGCCCACGCCAAGTGTGTGCGTGCACGCGCGCCGTTAAGCGCTTGACCGGCGCGGCTAGAGGCTTTGCCGGCCGCTGTGGCAAGCGGGTGGAATTACTCGGGTCTCTCTTCATGACGAATAAGCCTTTCGCCTTTTACTAAAGACTTCCGTGGAGAGGGACGTTGATGAGTTATGGATATTTTTGGAAGGCCTTGCCCATTGGACAAGGCCAGCTCAGCTGTTGAAGAAAATGACATGGAGCACGGTGGTGCGCTCGGTTGTCTTGAGTGCAAATAGGTGTGAGCGCTTTAACTAATAGTATCGAAGGTTCTCAAAATGTGTCAAAGTCTTAATATCTGCCAGCTCACATACTGCCACTGTGTCTTGTGTGTGTGCTTAAAGGGGAATTTTAAGACTTGGTTGTTGGGTACCGCAAAGAGGCCATTGTTACGCCCACGTGGAGGGGACTAGTCGTTGACTGACCGGCAGGGCACTGGTGTGTGGATTGAGTGCTTTCCTCTATGGCCAGCATGTACAACTCATACTTACCTGGCAGGGTAGACACCATGATCATGAAGGTGGTTCATCCTCGGCGAGGCTCAGCCATTGCACCCCGTGCTTTGCTGACCCGGGCGAATTCCCCAAATGTGGGAATCTCGACTGCACAATTTCTGGTAGTGGGGGACTGCGTTCGCGCTCTCCCCTGATTAAGTGTTGAAAACATGCGGATAGTGCTGGAAAGGAGCCCTACCCTACCTGAAAAACACCCAATGTGGCGTTTTGCCTGGCTCTCCACGCGGCCCCGGGGAGCCTTGTCACCCAGGAGGGGGAGGGGGTGGCCTGGGCCAGCCTCTAACGTGACTTCCGGGGCACGAGTGTAAAATCTTCAAAGTGTGGACAGCAGAAAGTCGTTTTGCCCGGCCCTCCACTCGGACCCAGGAAGCCTTGGGCCCCCACCGGGGTGCCAGGCCCGAAGCCAGCTAAACCCACGACCCGGCTCTCCATCCGAACCCGGGTACCTTTTGCCCTGCTCTCCACTCGGACCCAGGGAGCCCTGGTCTCCCACCGGGGTGCCAGGCCCGAAGCCAGCTAAACCCACGACCCGGCTCTCCATCCGGACCCGGGTACCCACTCTTAAGCACCCCCCCGGAATCTTCACAATCTAACACCAGGTGCTGTAAGCTTTTCATTAACGCATTGGCTACTGCCATCTGCTGTATATGGGCCGTACCGGCCACCGCTGCCTTTGCTTACGGCCATACCACCCTGAACACGCCCGATCTCGTCCGATCTCGGAAGCTAAGCAGGGTCGGGCCTGGTTAGTACTTGGATGGGAGACCGCCTGGGAATACCAGGTGCTGTAAGCATTTTCATGTCGGCATACTGAATGAGCAATGGTCATTCATGAATGGCCATGCTAAACACTAGATCTTTGTGCACCACTAAAACTTTTTGCCCCCCAAAGCGCATAGGCCACGCCTACATCATTAAACCCCACCCTCAATCCGACAGGCCCCGCTTTCAACCCGGACACCCGCTCTTAACCACCCACCCAAGACGCCTTAAACCCAGCCGCGGGGGCACAGGGCCACCTCGGACTGTGAAATAACGCATGTGCTGTTTTGCGGAGCTGCCCACGCCAAGTGTGTGCGTGCACGCGTGCCGTTAAGCGCTTGACCGGCGCGGCTAGAGGCTTTGCCGGCCGCTGTGGCAAGCGGGTAGAATTACTCGGGTCTCTCTTCATGACGAATAAGCCTTTCGCCTTTTACTAAAGACTTCCGTGGAGAGGGACGTTGATGAGTTATGGATATTTTTGGAAGGCCTTGCCCATTGGACAAGGCCAGCTCAGCTGTTGAAGAAAATGAAATGGAGCACGGTGGTGCGCTCGGTTGTCTTGAGTGCAAATAGGTGTGAGCGCTTTAACTAATAGTATCGAAGGTTCTCAAAATGTGTCAAAGTCTTAATATCTGCCAGCTCACATACTGCCACTGTGTCTTGTGTGTGTGCTTAAAGGGGAATTTTAAGACTTGGTTGTTGGGTACCGCAAAGAGGCCATTGTTACGCCCACGTGGAGGGGACTAGTCGTTGACTGACCGGCAGGGCACTGGTGTGTGGATTGAGTGCTTTCCTCTATGGCCAGCATGTACAACTCATACTTACCTGGCAGGGTAGACACCATGATCATGAAGGTGGTTCATCCTCGGCGAGGCTCAGCCATTGCACCCCGTGCTTTGCTGACCCGGGCGAATTCCCCAAATGTGGGAATCTCGACTGCACAATTTCTGGTAGTGGGGGACTGCGTTCGCGCTCTCCCCTGATTAAGTGTTGAAAACATGCGGATAGTGCTGGAAAGGAGCCCTACCCTACCTGAAAAACACCCAATGTGGCGTTTTGCCTGGCTCTCCACGCGGCCCCGGGGGGCCTTGTCACCCAGGAGGGGGAGGGGGTGGCCTGGGCCAGCCTCTAACGTGACTTCCGGGGCACGAGTGTAAAATCTTCAAAGTGTGGACAGCAGAAAGTCGTTTTGCCCGGCCCTCCACTCGGACCCAGGAAGCCTTGGGCCCCCACCGGGGTGCCAGGCCCGAAGCTAGCTAAACCCACGACCCGGCTCTCCATCCGAACCCGGGTACCTTTTGCCCTGCTCTCCACTCGGACCCAGGGAGCCCTGGTCTCCCACCGGGGTGCCAGGCCCGAAGCCAGCTAAACCCACGACCCGGCTCTCCATCCGGACCCGGGTACCCACTCTTAAGCACCCCCCCGGAATCTTCACAATCTAACACCAGGTGCTGTAGTGTGTGTGTCTTGTGTGTGTGCTTAAAGGGGAACTAATAGTATCGAAGGTTCTCAAAATGTGTCAAAGTCTTAATATCTGCCAGCTCACATACTGCCACTGTGTCTTGTGTGTGTGCTTAAAGGGGAATTTTAAGACTTGGTTGTTGGGTACCGCAAAGAGGCCATTGTTACGCCCACGTGGAGGGGACTAGTCGTTGACTGACCGGCAGGGCACTGGTGTGTGGATTGAGTGCTTTCCTCTATGGCCAGCATGTACAACTCATACTTACCTGGCAGGGTAGACACCATGATCATGAAGGTGGTTCATCCTCGGCGAGGCTCAGCCATTGCACCCCGTGCTTTGCTGACCCGGGCGAATTCCCCAAATGTGGGAATCTCGACTGCACAATTTCTGGTAGTGGGGGACTGCGTTCGCGCTCTCCCCTGATTAAGTGTTGAAAACATGCGGATAGTGCTGGAAAGGAGCCCTACCCTACCTGAAAAACACCCAATGTGGCGTTTTGCCTGGCTCTCCACGCGGCCCCGGGGAGCCTTGTCACCCAGGAGGGGGAGGGGGTGGCCTGGGCCAGCCTCTAACGTGACTTCCGGGGCACGAGTGTAAAATCTTCAAAGTGTGGACAGCAGAAAGTCGTTTTGCCCGGCCCTCCACTCGGACCCAGGAAGCCTTGGGCCCCCACCGGGGTGCCAGGCCCGAAGCCAGCTAAACCCACGACCCGGCTCTCCATCCGAACCCGGGTACCTTTTGCCCTGCTCTCCACTCGGACCCAGGGAGCCCTGGTCTCCCACCGGGGTGCCAGGCCCGAAGCCAGCTAAACCCACGACCCGGCTCTCCATCCGGACCCGGGTACCCACTCTTAAGCACCCCCCCGGAATCTTCACAATCTAACACCAGGTGCTGTAAGCTTTTCATTAACGCATTGGCTACTGCCATCTGCTGTATATGGGCCGTACCGGCCACCGCTGCCTTTGCTTACGGCCATACCACCCTGAACACGCCCGATCTCGTCCGATCTCGGAAGCTAAGCAGGGTCGGGCCTGGTTAGTACTTGGATGGGAGACCGCCTGGGAATACCAGGTGCTGTAAGCATTTTCATGTCGGCATACTGAATGAGCAATGGTCATTCATGAATGGCCATGCTAAACACTAGATCTTTGTGCACCACTAAAACTTTTTGCCCCCCAAAGCGCATAGGCCACGCCTACATCATTAAACCCCACCCTCAATCCGACAGGCCCCGCTTTCAACCCGGACACCCGCTCTTAACCACCCACCCAAGACGCCTTAAACCCAGCCGCGGGGGCACAGGGCCACCTCGGACTGTGAAATAACGCATGTGCTGTTTTGCGGAGCTGCCCACGCCAAGTGTGTGCGTGCACGCGCGCCGTTAAGCGCTTGACCGGCGCGGCTAGAGGCTTTGCCGGCCGCTGTGGCAAGCGGGTAGAATTACTCGGGTCTCTCTTCATGACGAATAAGCCTTTCGCCTTTTACTAAAGACTTCCGTGGAGAGGGACGTTGATGAGTTATGGATATTGTTGGAAGGCCTTGCCCATTGGACAAGGCCAGCTCAGCTGTTGAAGAAAATGACATGGAGCACGGTGGTGCGCTCGGTTGTCTTGAGTGCAAATAGGTGTGAGCGCTTTAACTAATAGTATCGAAGGTTCTCAAAATGTGTCAAAGTCTTAATATCTGCCAGCTCACATACTGCCACTGTGTCTTGTGTGTGTGCTTAAAGGGGAATTTTAAGACTTGGTTGTTGGGTACCGCAAAGAGGCCATTGTTACGCCCACGTGGAGGGGACTAGTCGTTGACTGACCGGCAGGGCACTGGTGTGTGGATTGAGTGCTTTCCTCTATGGCCAGCATGTACAACTCATACTTACCTGGCAGGGTAGACACCATGATCATGAAGGTGGTTCATCCTCGGCGAGGCTCAGCCATTGCACCCCGTGCTTTGCTGACCCGGGCGAATTCCCCAAATGTGGGAATCTCGACTGCACAATTTCTGGTAGTGGGGGACTGCGTTCGCGCTCTCCCCTGATTAAGTGTTGAAAACATGCGGATAGTGCTGGAAAGGAGCCCTACCCTACCTGAAAAACACCCAATGTGGCGTTTTGCCTGGCTCTCCACGCGGCCCCGGGGAGCCTTGTCACCCAGGAGGGGGAGGGGGTGGCCTGGGCCAGCCTCTAACGTGACTTCCGGGGCACGAGTGTAAAATCTTCAAAGTGTGGACAGCAGAAAGTCGTTTTGCCCGGCCCTCCACTCGGACCCAGGAAGCCTTGGGCCCCCACCGGGGTGCCAGGCCCGAAGCCAGCTAAACCCACGACCCGGCTCTCCATCCGAACCCGGGTACCTTTTGCCCTGCTCTCCACTCGGACCCAGGGAGCCCTGGTCTCCCACCGGGGTGCCAGGCCCGAAGCCAGCTAAACCCACGACCCGGCTCTCCATCCGGACCCGGGTACCCACTCTTAAGCACCCCCCCGGAATCTTCACAATCTAACACCAGGTGCTGTAAGCTTTTCATTAACGCATTGGCTACTGCCATCTGCTGTATATGTGCCGTACCGGCCACCGCTGCCTTTGCTTACGGCCATACCACCCTGAACACGCCCGATCTCGTCCGATCTCGGAAGCTAAGCAGGGTCGGGCCTGGTTAGTACTTGGATGGGAGACCGCCTGGGAATACCAGGTGCTGTAAGCATTTTCATGTCGGCATACTGAATGAGCAATGGTCATTCATGAATGGCCATGCTAAACACTAGATCTTTGTGCACCACTAAAACTTTTTGCCCCCCAAAGCGCATAGGCCACGCCTACATCATTAAACCCCACCCTCAATCCGACAGGCCCCGCTTTCAACCCGGACACCCGCTCTTAACCACCCACCCAAGACGCCTTAAACCCAGCCGCGGGGGCACAGGGCCACCTCGGACTGTGAAATAACGCATGTGCTGTTTTGCGGAGCTGCCCACGCCAAGTGTGTGCGTGCACGCGCGCCATTAAGCGCTTGACCGGCGCGGCTAGAGGCTTTGCCGGCCGCTGTGGCAAGCGGGTAGAATTACTCGGGTCTCTCTTCATGACGAATAAGCCTTTCGCCTTTTACTAAAGACTTCCGTGGAGAGGGACGTTGATGAGTTATGGATATTGTTGGAAGGCCTTGCCCATTGGACAAGGCCAGCTCAGCTGTTGAAGAAAATGACATGGAGCACGGTGGTGCGCTCGGTTGTCTTGAGTGCAAATAGGTGTGAGCGCTTTAACTAATAGTATCGAAGGTTCTCAAAATGTGTCAAAGTCTTAATATCTGCCAGCTCACATACTGCCACTGTGTCTTGTGTGTGTGCTTAAAGGGGAATTTTAAGACTTGGTTGTTGGGTACCGCAAAGAGGCCATTGTTACGCCCACGTGGAGGGGACTAGTCGTTGACTGACCGGCAGGGCACTGGTGTGTGGATTGAGTGCTTTCCTCTATGGCCAGCATGTACAACTCATACTTACCTGGCAGGGTAGACACCATGATCATGAAGGTGGTTCATCCTCGGCGAGGCTCAGCCATTGCACCCCGTGCTTTGCTGACCCGGGCGAATTCCCCAAATGTGGGAATCTCGACTGCACAATTTCTGGTAGTGGGGGACTGCGTTCGCGCTCTCCCCTGATTAAGTGTTGAAAACATGCGGATAGTGCTGGAAAGGAGCCCTACCCTACCTGAAAAACACCCAATGTGGCGTTTTGCCTGGCTCTCCACGCGGCCCCGGGGAGCCTTGTCACCCAGGAGGGGGAGGGGGTGGCCTGGGCCAGCCTCTAACGTGACTTCCGGGGCACGAGTGTAAAATCTTCAAAGTGTGGACAGCAGAAAGTCGTTTTGCCCGGCCCTCCACTCGGACCCAGGAAGCCTTGGGCCCCCACCGGGGTGCCAGGCCCGAAGCCAGCTAAACCCACGACCCGGCTCTCCATCCGAACCCGGGTACCTTTTGCCCTGCTCTCCACTCGGACCCAGGGAGCCCTGGTCTCCCACCGGGGTGCCAGGCCCGAAGCCAGCTAAACCCACGACCCGGCTCTCCATCCGGACCCGGGTACCCACTCTTAAGCACCCCCCCGGAATCTTCACAATCTAACACCAGGTGCTGTAAGCTTTTCATTAACGCATTGGCTACTGCCATCTGCTGTATATGTGCCGTACCGGCCACCGCTGCCTTTGCTTACGGCCATACCACCCTGAACACGCCCGATCTCGTCCGATCTCGGAAGCTAAGCAGGGTCGGGCCTGGTTAGTACTTGGATGGGAGACCGCCTGGGAATACCAGGTGCTGTAAGCATTTTCATGTCGGCATACTGAATGAGCAATGGTCATTCATGAATGGCCATGCTAAACACTAGATCTTTGTGCACCACTAAAACTTTTTGCCCCCCAAAGTGCATAGGCCACGCCTACATCATTAAACCCCACCCTCAATCCGACAGGCCCCGCTTTCAACCCGGACACCCGCTCTTAACCACCCACCCAAGACGCCTTAAACCCAGCCGCGGGGGCACAGGGCCACCTCGGACTGTGAAATAACGCATGTGCTGTTTTGCGGAGCTGCCCACGCCAAGTGTGTGCGTGCACGCGCGCCGTTAAGCGCTTGACCGGCGCGGCTAGAGGCTTTGCCGGCCGCTGTGGCAAGCGGGTAGAATTACTCGGGTCTCTCTTCATGACGAATAAGCCTTTCGCCTTTTACTAAAGACTTCCGTGGAGAGGGACGTTGATGAGTTATGGATATTGTTGGAAGGCCTTGCCCATTGGACAAGGCCAGCTCAGCTGTTGAAGAAAATGACATGGAGCACGGTGGTGCGCTCGGTTGTCTTGAGTGCAAATAGGTGTGAGCGCTTTAACTAATAGTATCGAAGGTTCTCAAAATGTGTCAAAGTCTTAATATCTGCCAGCTCACATACTGCCACTGTGTCTTGTGTGTGTGCTTAAAGGGGAATTTTAAGACTTGGTTGTTGGGTACCGCAAAGAGGCCATTGTTACGCCCACGTGGAGGGGACTAGTCGTTGACTGACCGGCAGGGCACTGGTGTGTGGATTGAGTGCTTTCCTCTATGGCCAGCATGTACAACTCATACTTACCTGGCAGGGTAGACACCATGATCATGAAGGTGGTTCATCCTCGGCGAGGCTCAGCCATTGCACCCCGTGCTTTGCTGACCCGGGCGAATTCCCCAAATGTGGGAATCTCGACTGCACAATTTCTGGTAGTGGGGGACTGCGTTCGCGCTCTCCCCTGATTAAGTGTTGAAAACATGCGGATAGTGCTGGAAAGGAGCCCTACCCTACCTGAAAAACACCCAATGTGGCGTTTTGCCTGGCTCTCCACGCGGCCCCGGGGAGCCTTGTCACCCAGGAGGGGGAGGGGGTGGCCTGGGCCAGCCTCTAACGTGACTTCCGGGGCACGAGTGTAAAATCTTCAAAGTGTGGACAGCAGAAAGTCGTTTTGCCCGGCCCTCCACTCGGACCCAGGAAGCCTTGGGCCCCCACCGGGGTGCCAGGCCCGAAGCTAGCTAAACCCACGACCCGGCTCTCCATCCGAACCCGGGTACCTTTTGCCCTGCTCTCCACTCGGACCCAGGGAGCCCTGGTCTCCCACCGGGGTGCCAGGCCCGAAGCCAGCTAAACCCACGACCCGGCTCTCCATCCGGACCCGGGTACCCACTCTTAAGCACCCCCCCGGAATCTTCACAATCTAACACCAGGTGCTGTAGTGTGTGTGTCTTGTGTGTGTGCTTAAAGGGGAACTAATAGTATCGAAGGTTCTCAAAATGTGTCAAAGTCTTAATATCTGCCAGCTCACATACTGCCACTGTGTCTTGTGTGTGTGCTTAAAGGGGAATTTTAAGACTTGGTTGTTGGGTACCGCAAAGAGGCCATTGTTACGCCCACGTGGAGGGGACTAGTCGTTGACTGACCGGCAGGGCACTGGTGTGTGGATTGAGTGCTTTCCTCTATGGCCAGCATGTACAACTCATACTTACCTGGCAGGGTAGACACCATGATCATGAAGGTGGTTCATCCTCGGCGAGGCTCAGCCATTGCACCCCGTGCTTTGCTGACCCGGGCGAATTCCCCAAATGTGGGAATCTCGACTGCACAATTTCTGGTAGTGGGGGACTGCGTTCGCGCTCTCCCCTGATTAAGTGTTGAAAACATGCGGATAGTGCTGGAAAGGAGCCCTACCCTACCTGAAAAACACCCAATGTGGCGTTTTGCCTGGCTCTCCACGCGGCCCCGGGGAGCCTTGTCACCCAGGAGGGGGAGGGGGTGGCCTGGGCCAGCCTCTAACGTGACTTCCGGGGCACGAGTGTAAAATCTTCAAAGTGTGGACAGCAGAAAGTCGTTTTGCCCGGCCCTCCACTCGGACCCAGGAAGCCTTGGGCCCCCACCGGGGTGCCAGGCCCGAAGCCAGCTAAACCCACGACCCGGCTCTCCATCCGAACCCGGGTACCTTTTGCCCTGCTCTCCACTCGGACCCAGGGAGCCCTGGTCTCCCACCGGGGTGCCAGGCCCGAAGCCAGCTAAACCCACGACCCGGCTCTCCATCCGGACCCGGGTACCCACTCTTAAGCACCCCCCCGGAATCTTCACAATCTAACACCAGGTGCTGTAAGCTTTTCATTAACGCATTGGCTACTGCCATCTGCTGTATATGGGCCGTACCGGCCACCGCTGCCTTTGCTTACGGCCATACCACCCTGAACACGCCCGATCTCGTCCGATCTCGGAAGCTAAGCAGGGTCGGGCCTGGTTAGTACTTGGATGGGAGACCGCCTGGGAATACCAGGTGCTGTAAGCATTTTCATGTCGGCATACTGAATGAGCAATGGTCATTCATGAATGGCCATGCTAAACACTAGATCTTTGTGCACCACTAAAACTTTTTGCCCCCCAAAGCGCATAGGCCACGCCTACATCATTAAACCCCACCCTCAATCCGACAGGCCCCGCTTTCAACCCGGACACCCGCTCTTAACCACCCACCCAAGACGCCTTAAACCCAGCCGCGGGGGCACAGGGCCACCTCGGACTGTGAAATAACGCATGTGCTGTTTTGCGGAGCTGCCCACGCCAAGTGTGTGCGTGCACGCGCGCCGTTAAGCGCTTGACCGGCGCGGCTAGAGGCTTTGCCGGCCGCTGTGGCAAGCGGGTAGAATTACTCGGGTCTCTCTTCATGACGAATAAGCCTTTCGCCTTTTACTAAAGACTTCCGTGGAGAGGGACGTTGATGAGTTATGGATATTGTTGGAAGGCCTTGCCCATTGGACAAGGCCAGCTCAGCTGTTGAAGAAAATGACATGGAGCACGGTGGTGCGCTCGGTTGTCTTGAGTGCAAATAGGTGTGAGCGCTTTAACTAATAGTATCGAAGGTTCTCAAAATGTGTCAAAGTCTTAATATCTGCCAGCTCACATACTGCCACTGTGTCTTGTGTGTGTGCTTAAAGGGGAATTTTAAGACTTGGTTGTTGGGTACCGCAAAGAGGCCATTGTTACGCCCACGTGGAGGGGACAAGTCGTTGACTGACCGGCAGGGCACTGGTGTGTGGATTGAGTGCTTTCCTCTATGGCCAGCATGTACAACTCATACTTACCTGGCAGGGTAGACACCATGATCATGAAGGTGGTTCATCCTCGGCGAGGCTCAGCCATTGCACCCCGTGCTTTGCTGACCCGGGCGAATTCCCCAAATGTGGGAATCTCGACTGCACAATTTCTGGTAGTGGGGGACTGCGTTCGCGCTCTCCCCTGATTAAGTGTTGAAAACATGCGGATAGTGCTGGAAAGGAGCCCTACCCTACCTGAAAAACACCCAATGTGGCGTTTTGCCTGGCTCTCCACGCGGCCCCGGGGAGCCTTGTCACCCAGGAGGGGGAGGGGGTGGCCTGGGCCAGCCTCTAACGTGACTTCCGGGGCACGAGTGTAAAATCTTCAAAGTGTGGACAGCAGAAAGTCGTTTTGCCCGGCCCTCCACTCGGACCCAGGAAGCCTTGGGCCCCCACCGGGGTGCCAGGCCCGAAGCCAGCTAAACCCACGACCCGGCTCTCCATCCGAACCCGGGTACCTTTTGCCCTGCTCTCCACTCGGACCCAGGGAGCCCTGGTCTCCCACCGGGGTGCCAGGCCCGAAGCCAGCTAAACCCACGACCCGGCTCTCCATCCGGACCCGGGTACCCACTCTTAAGCACCCCCCCGGAATCTTCACAATCTAACACCAGGTGCTGTAAGCTTTTCATTAACGCATTGGCTACTGCCATCTGCTGTATATGGGCCGTACCGGCCACCGCTGCCTTTGCTTACGGCCATACCACCCTGAACACGCCCGATCTCGTCCGATCTCGGAAGCTAAGCAGGGTCGGGCCTGGTTAGTACTTGGATGGGAGACCGCCTGGGAATACCAGGTGCTGTAAGCATTTTCATGTCGGCATACTGAATGAGCAATGGTCATTCATGAATGGCCATGCTAAACACTAGATCTTTGTGCACCACTAAAACTTTTTGCCCCCCAAAGCGCATAGGCCACGCCTACATCATTAAACCCCACCCTCAATCCGACAGGCCCCGCTTTCAACCCGGACACCCGCTCTTAACCACCCACCCAAGACGCCTTAAACCCAGCCGCGGGGGCACAGGGCCACCTCGGACTGTGAAATAACGCATGTGCTGTTTTGCGGAGCTGCCCACGCCAAGTGTGTGCGTGCACGCGCGCCGTTAAGCGCTTGACCGGCGCGGCTAGAGGCTTTGCCGGCCGCTGTGGCAAGCGGGTAGAATTACTCGGGTCTCTCTTCATGACGAATAAGCCTTTCGCCTTTTACTAAAGACTTCCGTGGAGAGGGACGTTGATGAGTTATGGATATTGTTGGAAGGCCTTGCCCATTGGACAAGGCCAGCTCAGCTGTTGAAGAAAATGACATGGAGCACGGTGGTGCGCTCGGTTGTCTTGAGTGCAAATAGGTGTGAGCGCTTTAACTAATAGTATCGAAGGTTCTCAAAATGTGTCAAAGTCTTAATATCTGCCAGCTCACATACTGCCACTGTGTCTTGTGTGTGTGCTTAAAGGGGAATTTTAAGACTTGGTTGTTGGGTACCGCAAAGAGGCCATTGTTACGCCCACGTGGAGGGGACTAGTCGTTGACTGACCGGCAGGGCACTGGTGTGTGGATTGAGTGCTTTCCTCTATGGCCAGCATGTACAACTCATACTTACCTGGCAGGGTAGACACCATGATCATGAAGGTGGTTCATCCTCGGCGAGGCTCAGCCATTGCACCCCGTGCTTTGCTGACCCGGGCGAATTCCCCAAATGTGGGAATCTCGACTGCACAATTTCTGGTAGTGGGGGACTGCGTTCGCGCTCTCCCCTGATTAAGTGTTGAAAACATGCGGATAGTGCTGGAAAGGAGCCCTACCCTACCTGAAAAACACCCAATGTGGCGTTTTGCCTGGCTCTCCACGCGGCCCCGGGGAGCCTTGTCACCCAGGAGGGGGAGGGGGTGGCCTGGGCCAGCCTCTAACGTGACTTCCGGGGCACGAGTGTAAAATCTTCAAAGTGTGGACAGCAGAAAGTCGTTTTGCCCGGCCCTCCACTCGGACCCAGGAAGCCTTGGGCCCCCACCGGGGTGCCAGGCCCGAAGCCAGCTAAACCCACGACCCGGCTCTCCATCCGAACCCGGGTACCTTTTGCCCTGCTCTCCACTCGGACCCAGGGAGCCCTGGTCTCCCACCGGGGTGCCAGGCCCGAAGCCAGCTAAACCCACGACCCGGCTCTCCATCCGGACCCGGGTACCCACTCTTAAGCACCCCCCCGGAATCTTCACAATCTAACACCAGGTGCTGTAAGCTTTTCATTAACGCATTGGCTACTGCCATCTGCTGTATATGTGCCGTACCGGCCACCGCTGCCTTTGCTTACGGCCATACCACCCTGAACACGCCCGATCTCGTCCGATCTCGGAAGCTAAGCAGGGTCGGGCCTGGTTAGTACTTGGATGGGAGACCGCCTGGGAATACCAGGTGCTGTAAGCATTTTCATGTCGGCATACTGAATGAGCAATGGTCATTCATGAATGGCCATGCTAAACACTAGATCTTTGTGCACCACTAAAACTTTTTGCCCCCCAAAGCGCATAGGCCACGCCTACATCATTAAACCCCACCCTCAATCCGACAGGCCCCGCTTTCAACCCGGACACCCGCTCTTAACCACCCACCCAAGACGCCTTAAACCCAGCCGCGGGGGCACAGGGCCACCTCGGACTGTGAAATAACGCATGTGCTGTTTTGCGGAGCTGCCCACGCCAAGTGTGTGCGTGCACGCGCGCCGTTAAGCGCTTGACCGGCGCGGCTAGAGGCTTTGCCGGCCGCTGTGGCAAGCGGGTAGAATTACTCGGGTCTCTCTTCATGACGAATAAGCCTTTCGCCTTTTACTAAAGACTTCCGTGGAGAGGGACGTTGATGAGTTATGGATATTGTTGGAAGGCCTTGCCCATTGGACAAGGCCAGCTCAGCTGTTGAAGAAAATGACATGGAGCACGGTGGTGCGCTCGGTTGTCTTGAGTGCAAATAGGTGTGAGCGCTTTAACTAATAGTATCGAAGGTTCTCAAAATGTGTCAAAGTCTTAATATCTGCCAGCTCACATACTGCCACTGTGTCTTGTGTGTGTGCTTAAAGGGGAATTTTAAGACTTGGTTGTTGGGTACCGCAAAGAGGCCATTGTTACGCCCACGTGGAGGGGACTAGTCGTTGACTGACCGGCAGGGCACTGGTGTGTGGATTGAGTGCTTTCCTCTATGGCCAGCATGTACAACTCATACTTACCTGGCAGGGTAGACACCATGATCATGAAGGTGGTTCATCCTCGGCGAGGCTCAGCCATTGCACCCCGTGCTTTGCTGACCCGGGCGAATTCCCCAAATGTGGGAATCTCGACTGCACAATTTCTGGTAGTGGGGGACTGCGTTCGCGCTCTCCCCTGATTAAGTGTTGAAAACATGCGGATAGTGCTGGAAAGGAGCCCTACCCTACCTGAAAAACACCCAATGTGGCGTTTTGCCTGGCTCTCCACGCGGCCCCGGGGAGCCTTGTCACCCAGGAGGGGGAGGGGGTGGCCTGGGCCAGCCTCTAACGTGACTTCCGGGGCACGAGTGTAAAATCTTCAAAGTGTGGACAGCAGAAAGTCGTTTTGCCCGGCCCTCCACTCGGACCCAGGAAGCCTTGGGCCCCCACCGGGGTGCCAGGCCCGAAGCTAGCTAAACCCACGACCCGGCTCTCCATCCGAACCCGGGTACCTTTTGCCCTGCTCTCCACTCGGACCCAGGGAGCCCTGGTCTCCCACCGGGGTGCCAGGCCCGAAGCCAGCTAAACCCACGACCCGGCTCTCCATCCGGACCCGGGTACCCACTCTTAAGCACCCCCCCGGAATCTTCACAATCTAACACCAGGTGCTGTAGTGTGTGTGTCTTGTGTGTGTGCTTAAAGGGGAACTAATAGTATCGAAGGTTCTCAAAATGTGTCAAAGTCTTAATATCTGCCAGCTCACATACTGCCACTGTGTCTTGTGTGTGTGCTTAAAGGGGAATTTTAAGACTTGGTTGTTGGGTACCGCAAAGAGGCCATTGTTACGCCCACGTGGAGGGGACTAGTCGTTGACTGACCGGCAGGGCACTGGTGTGTGGATTGAGTGCTTTCCTCTATGGCCAGCATGTACAACTCATACTTACCTGGCAGGGTAGACACCATGATCATGAAGGTGGTTCATCCTCGGCGAGGCTCAGCCATTGCACCCCGTGCTTTGCTGACCCGGGCGAATTCCCCAAATGTGGGAATCTCGACTGCACAATTTCTGGTAGTGGGGGACTGCGTTCGCGCTCTCCCCTGATTAAGTGTTGAAAACATGCGGATAGTGCTGGAAAGGAGCCCTACCCTACCTGAAAAACACCCAATGTGGCGTTTTGCCTGGCTCTCCACGCGGCCCCGGGGGGCCTTGTCACCCAGGAGGGGGAGGGGGTGGCCTGGGCCAGCCTCTAACGTGACTTCCGGGGCACGAGTGTAAAATCTTCAAAGTGTGGACAGCAGAAAGTCGTTTTGCCCGGCCCTCCACTCGGACCCAGGAAGCCTTGGGCCCCCACCGGGGTGCCAGGCCCGAAGCTAGCTAAACCCACGACCCGGCTCTCCATCCGAACCCGGGTACCTTTTGCCCTGCTCTCCACTCGGACCCAGGGAGCCCTGGTCTCCCACCGGGGTGCCAGGCCCGAAGCCAGCTAAACCCACGACCCGGCTCTCCATCCGGACCCGGGTACCCACTCTTAAGCACCCCCCCGGAATCTTCACAATCTAACACCAGGTGCTGTAGTGTGTGTGTCTTGTGTGTGTGCTTAAAGGGGAACTAATAGTATCGAAGGTTCTCAAAATGTGTCAAAGTCTTAATATCTGCCAGCTCACATACTGCCACTGTGTCTTGTGTGTGTGCTTAAAGGGGAATTTTAAGACTTGGTTGTTGGGTACCGCAAAGAGGCCATTGTTACGCCCACGTGGAGGGGACTAGTCGTTGACTGACCGGCAGGGCACTGGTGTGTGGATTGAGTGCTTTCCTCTATGGCCAGCATGTACAACTCATACTTACCTGGCAGGGTAGACACCATGATCATGAAGGTGGTTCATCCTCGGCGAGGCTCAGCCATTGCACCCCGTGCTTTGCTGACCCGGGCGAATTCCCCAAATGTGGGAATCTCGACTGCACAATTTCTGGTAGTGGGGGACTGCGTTCGCGCTCTCCCCTGATTAAGTGTTGAAAACATGCGGATAGTGCTGGAAAGGAGCCCTACCCTACCTGAAAAACACCCAATGTGGCGTTTTGCCTGGCTCTCCACGCGGCCCCGGGGAGCCTTGTCACCCAGGAGGGGGAGGGGGTGGCCTGGGCCAGCCTCTAACGTGACTTCCGGGGCACGAGTGTAAAATCTTCAAAGTGTGGACAGCAGAAAGTCGTTTTGCCCGGCCCTCCACTCGGACCCAGGAAGCCTTGGGCCCCCACCGGGGTGCCAGGCCCGAAGCCAGCTAAACCCACGACCCGGCTCTCCATCCGAACCCGGGTACCTTTTGCCCTGCTCTCCACTCGGACCCAGGGAGCCCTGGTCTCCCACCGGGGTGCCAGGCCCGAAGCCAGCTAAACCCACGACCCGGCTCTCCATCCGGACCCGGGTACCCACTCTTAAGCACCCCCCCGGAATCTTCACAATCTAACACCAGGTGCTGTAAGCTTTTCATTAACGCATTGGCTACTGCCATCTGCTGTATATGGGCCGTACCGGCCACCGCTGCCTTTGCTTACGGCCATACCACCCTGAACACGCCCGATCTCGTCCGATCTCGGAAGCTAAGCAGGGTCGGGCCTGGTTAGTACTTGGATGGGAGACCGCCTGGGAATACCAGGTGCTGTAAGCATTTTCATGTCGGCATACTGAATGAGCAATGGTCATTCATGAATGGCCATGCTAAACACTAGATCTTTGTGCACCACTAAAACTTTTTGCCCCCCAAAGCGCATAGGCCACGCCTACATCATTAAACCCCACCCTCAATCCGACAGGCCCCGCTTTCAACCCGGACACCCGCTCTTAACCACCCACCCAAGACGCCTTAAACCCAGCCGCGGGGGCACAGGGCCACCTCGGACTGTGAAATAACGCATGTGCTGTTTTGCGGAGCTGCCCACGCCAAGTGTGTGCGTGCACGCGCGCCGTTAAGCGCTTGACCGGCGCGGCTAGAGGCTTTGCCGGCCGCTGTGGCAAGCGGGTAGAATTACTCGGGTCTCTCTTCATGACGAATAAGCCTTTCGCCTTTTACTAAAGACTTCCGTGGAGAGGGACGTTGATGAGTTATGGATATTGTTGGAAGGCCTTGCCCATTGGACAAGGCCAGCTCAGCTGTTGAAGAAAATGACATGGAGCACGGTGGTGCGCTCGGTTGTCTTGAGTGCAAATAGGTGTGAGCGCTTTAACTAATAGTATCGAAGGTTCTCAAAATGTGTCAAAGTCTTAATATCTGCCAGCTCACATACTGCCACTGTGTCTTGTGTGTGTGCTTAAAGGGGAATTTTAAGACTTGGTTGTTGGGTACCGCAAAGAGGCCATTGTTACGCCCACGTGGAGGGGACTAGTCGTTGCCTGACCGGCAGGGCACTGGTGTGTGGATTGAGTGCTTTCCTCTATGGCCAGCATGTACAACTCATACTTACCTGGCAGGGTAGACACCATGATCATGAAGGTGGTTCATCCTCGGCGAGGCTCAGCCATTGCACCCCGTGCTTTGCTGACCCGGGCGAATTCCCCAAATGTGGGAATCTCGACTGCACAATTTCTGGTAGTGGGGGACTGCGTTCGCGCTCTCCCCTGATTAAGTGTTGAAAACATGCGGATAGTGCTGGAAAGGAGCCCTACCCTACCTGAAAAACACCCAATGTGGCGTTTTGCCTGGCTCTCCACGCGGCCCCGGGGAGCCTTGTCACCCAGGAGGGGGAGGGGGTGGCCTGGGCCAGCCTCTAACGTGACTTCCGGGGCACGAGTGTAAAATCTTCAAAGTGTGGACAGCAGAAAGTCGTTTTGCCCGGCCCTCCACTCGGACCCAGGAAGCCTTGGGCCCCCACCGGGGTGCCAGGCCCGAAGCCAGCTAAACCCACGACCCGGCTCTCCATCCGAACCCGGGTACCTTTTGCCCTGCTCTCCACTCGGACCCAGGGAGCCCTGGTCTCCCACCGGGGTGCCAGGCCCGAAGCCAGCTAAACCCACGACCCGGCTCTCCATCCGGACCCGGGTACCCACTCTTAAGCACCCCCCCGGAATCTTCACAATCTAACACCAGGTGCTGTAAGCTTTTCATTAACGCATTGGCTACTGCCATCTGCTGTATATGTGCCGTACCGGCCACCGCTGCCTTTGCTTACGGCCATACCACCCTGAACACGCCCGATCTCGTCCGATCTCGGAAGCTAAGCAGGGTCGGGCCTGGTTAGTACTTGGATGGGAGACCGCCTGGGAATACCAGGTGCTGTAAGCATTTTCATGTCGGCATACTGAATGAGCAATGGTCATTCATGAATGGCCATGCTAAACACTAGATCTTTGTGCACCACTAAAACTTTTTGCCCCCCAAAGCGCATAGGCCACGCCTACATCATTAAACCCCACCCTCAATCCGACAGGCCCCGCTTTCAACCCGGACACCCGCTCTTAACCACCCACCCAAGACGCCTTAAACCCAGCCGCGGGGGCACAGGGCCACCTCGGACTGTGAAATAACGCATGTGCTGTTTTGCGGAGCTGCCCACGCCAAGTGTGTGCGTGCACGCGCGCCGTTAAGCGCTTGACCGGCGCGGCTAGAGGCTTTGCCGGCCGCTGTGGCAAGCGGGTAGAATTACTCGGGTCTCTCTTCATGACGAATAAGCCTTTCGCCTTTTACTAAAGACTTCCGTGGAGAGGGACGTTGATGAGTTATGGATATTGTTGGAAGGCCTTGCCCATTGGACAAGGCCAGCTCAGCTGTTGAAGAAAATGACATGGAGCACGGTGGTGCGCTCGGTTGTCTTGAGTGCAAATAGGTGTGAGCGCTTTAACTAATAGTATCGAAGGTTCTCAAAATGTGTCAAAGTCTTAATATCTGCCAGCTCACATACTGCCACTGTGTCTTGTGTGTGTGCTTAAAGGGGAATTTTAAGACTTGGTTGTTGGGTACCGCAAAGAGGCCATTGTTACGCCCACGTGGAGGGGACTAGTCGTTGACTGACCGGCAGGGCACTGGTGTGTGGATTGAGTGCTTTCCTCTATGGCCAGCATGTACAACTCATACTTACCTGGCAGGGTAGACACCATGATCATGAAGGTGGTTCATCCTCGGCGAGGCTCAGCCATTGCACCCCGTGCTTTGCTGACCCGGGCGAATTCCCCAAATGTGGGAATCTCGACTGCACAATTTCTGGTAGTGGGGGACTGCGTTCGCGCTCTCCCCTGATTAAGTGTTGAAAACATGCGGATAGTGCTGGAAAGGAGCCCTACCCTACCTGAAAAACACCCAATGTGGCGTTTTGCCTGGCTCTCCACGCGGCCCCGGGGAGCCTTGTCACCCAGGAGGGGGAGGGGGTGGCCTGGGCCAGCCTCTAACGTGACTTCCGGGGCACGAGTGTAAAATCTTCAAAGTGTGGACAGCAGAAAGTCGTTTTGCCCGGCCCTCCACTCGGACCCAGGAAGCCTTGGGCCCCCACCGGGGTGCCAGGCCCGAAGCTAGCTAAACCCACGACCCGGCTCTCCATCCGAACCCGGGTACCTTTTGCCCTGCTCTCCACTCGGACCCAGGGAGCCCTGGTCTCCCACCGGGGTGCCAGGCCCGAAGCCAGCTAAACCCACGACCCGGCTCTCCATCCGGACCCGGGTACCCACTCTTAAGCACCCCCCCGGAATCTTCACAATCTAACACCAGGTGCTGTAGTGTGTGTGTCTTGTGTGTGTGCTTAAAGGGGAACTAATAGTATCGAAGGTTCTCAAAATGTGTCAAAGTCTTAATATCTGCCAGCTCACATACTGCCACTGTGTCTTGTGTGTGTGCTTAAAGGGGAATTTTAAGACTTGGTTGTTGGGTACCGCAAAGAGGCCATTGTTACGCCCACGTGGAGGGGACTAGTCGTTGACTGACCGGCAGGGCACTGGTGTGTGGATTGAGTGCTTTCCTCTATGGCCAGCATGTACAACTCATACTTACCTGGCAGGGTAGACACCATGATCATGAAGGTGGTTCATCCTCGGCGAGGCTCAGCCATTGCACCCCGTGCTTTGCTGACCCGGGCGAATTCCCCAAATGTGGGAATCTCGACTGCACAATTTCTGGTAGTGGGGGACTGCGTTCGCGCTCTCCCCTGATTAAGTGTTGAAAACATGCGGATAGTGCTGGAAAGGAGCCCTACCCTACCTGAAAAACACCCAATGTGGCGTTTTGCCTGGCTCTCCACGCGGCCCCGGGGGGCCTTGTCACCCAGGAGGGGGAGGGGGTGGCCTGGGCCAGCCTCTAACGTGACTTCCGGGGCACGAGTGTAAAATCTTCAAAGTGTGGACAGCAGAAAGTCGTTTTGCCCGGCCCTCCACTCGGACCCAGGAAGCCTTGGGCCCCCACCGGGGTGCCAGGCCCGAAGCTAGCTAAACCCACGACCCGGCTCTCCATCCGAACCCGGGTACCTTTTGCCCTGCTCTCCACTCGGACCCAGGGAGCCCTGGTCTCCCACCGGGGTGCCAGGCCCGAAGCCAGCTAAACCCACGACCCGGCTCTCCATCCGGACCCGGGTACCCACTCTTAAGCACCCCCCCGGAATCTTCACAATCTAACACCAGGTGCTGTAGTGTGTGTGTCTTGTGTGTGTGCTTAAAGGGGAACTAATAGTATCGAAGGTTCTCAAAATGTGTCAAAGTCTTAATATCTGCCAGCTCACATACTGCCACTGTGTCTTGTGTGTGTGCTTAAAGGGGAATTTTAAGACTTGGTTGTTGGGTACCGCAAAGAGGCCATTGTTACGCCCACGTGGAGGGGACTAGTCGTTGACTGACCGGCAGGGCACTGGTGTGTGGATTGAGTGCTTTCCTCTATGGCCAGCATGTACAACTCATACTTACCTGGCAGGGTAGACACCATGATCATGAAGGTGGTTCATCCTCGGCGAGGCTCAGCCATTGCACCCCGTGCTTTGCTGACCCGGGCGAATTCCCCAAATGTGGGAATCTCGACTGCACAATTTCTGGTAGTGGGGGACTGCGTTCGCGCTCTCCCCTGATTAAGTGTTGAAAACATGCGGATAGTGCTGGAAAGGAGCCCTACCCTACCTGAAAAACACCCAATGTGGCGTTTTGCCTGGCTCTCCACGCGGCCCCGGGGAGCCTTGTCACCCAGGAGGGGGAGGGGGTGGCCTGGGCCAGCCTCTAACGTGACTTCCGGGGCACGAGTGTAAAATCTTCAAAGTGTGGACAGCAGAAAGTCGTTTTGCCCGGCCCTCCACTCGGACCCAGGAAGCCTTGGGCCCCCACCGGGGTGCCAGGCCCGAAGCCAGCTAAACCCACGACCCGGCTCTCCATCCGAACCCGGGTACCTTTTGCCCTGCTCTCCACTCGGACCCAGGGAGCCCTGGTCTCCCACCGGGGTGCCAGGCCCGAAGCCAGCTAAACCCACGACCCGGCTCTCCATCCGGACCCGGGTACCCACTCTTAAGCACCCCCCCGGAATCTTCACAATCTAACACCAGGTGCTGTAAGCTTTTCATTAACGCATTGGCTACTGCCATCTGCTGTATATGGGCCGTACCGGCCACCGCTGCCTTTGCTTACGGCCATACCACCCTGAACACGCCCGATCTCGTCCGATCTCGGAAGCTAAGCAGGGTCGGGCCTGGTTAGTACTTGGATGGGAGACCGCCTGGGAATACCAGGTGCTGTAAGCATTTTCATGTCGGCATACTGAATGAGCAATGGTCATTCATGAATGGCCATGCTAAACACTAGATCTTTGTGCACCACTAAAACTTTTTGCCCCCCAAAGCGCATAGGCCACGCCTACATCATTAAACCCCACCCTCAATCCGACAGGCCCCGCTTTCAACCCGGACACCCGCTCTTAACCACCCACCCAAGACGCCTTAAACCCAGCCGCGGGGGCACAGGGCCACCTCGGACTGTGAAATAACGCATGTGCTGTTTTGCGGAGCTGCCCACGCCAAGTGTGTGCGTGCACGAGCGCCGTTAAGCGCTTGACCGGCGCGGCTAGAGGCTTTGCCGGCCGCTGTGGCAAGCGGGTAGAATTACTCGGGTCTCTCTTCATGACGAATAAGCCTTTCGCCTTTTACTAAAGACTTCCGTGGAGAGGGACGTTGATGAGTTATGGATATTGTTGGAAGGCCTTGCCCATTGGACAAGGCCAGCTCAGCTGTTGAAGAAAATGACATGGAGCACGGTGGTGCGCTCGGTTGTCTTGAGTGCAAATAGGTGTGAGCGCTTTAACTAATAGTATCGAAGGTTCTCAAAATGTGTCAAAGTCTTAATATCTGCCAGCTCACATACTGCCACTGTGTCTTGTGTGTGTGCTTAAAGGGGAATTTTAAGACTTGGTTGTTGGGTACCGCAAAGAGGCCATTGTTACGCCCACGTGGAGGGGACTAGTCGTTGACTGACCGGCAGGGCACTGGTGTGTGGATTGAGTGCTTTCCTCTATGGCCAGCATGTACAACTCATACTTACCTGGCAGGGTAGACACCATGATCATGAAGGTGGTTCATCCTCGGCGAGGCTCAGCCATTGCACCCCGTGCTTTGCTGACCCGGGCGAATTCCCCAAATGTGGGAATCTCGACTGCACAATTTCTGGTAGTGGGGGACTGCGTTCGCGCTCTCCCCTGATTAAGTGTTGAAAACATGCGGATAGTGCTGGAAAGGAGCCCTACCCTACCTGAAAAACACCCAATGTGGCGTTTTGCCTGGCTCTCCACGCGGCCCCGGGGAGCCTTGTCACCCAGGAGGGGGAGGGGGTGGCCTGGGCCAGCCTCTAACGTGACTTCCGGGGCACGAGTGTAAAATCTTCAAAGTGTGGACAGCAGAAAGTCGTTTTGCCCGGCCCTCCACTCGGACCCAGGAAGCCTTGGGCCCCCACCGGGGTGCCAGGCCCGAAGCCAGCTAAACCCACGACCCGGCTCTCCATCCGAACCCGGGTACCTTTTGCCCTGCTCTCCACTCGGACCCAGGGAGCCCTGGTCTCCCACCGGGGTGCCAGGCCCGAAGCCAGCTAAACCCACGACCCGGCTCTCCATCCGGACCCGGGTACCCACTCTTAAGCACCCCCCCGGAATCTTCACAATCTAACACCAGGTGCTGTAAGCTTTTCATTAACGCATTGGCTACTGCCATCTGCTGTATATGTGCCGTACCGGCCACCGCTGCCTTTGCTTACGGCCATACCACCCTGAACACGCCCGATCTCGTCCGATCTCGGAAGCTAAGCAGGGTCGGGCCTGGTTAGTACTTGGATGGGAGACCGCCTGGGAATACCAGGTGCTGTAAGCATTTTCATGTCGGCATACTGAATGAGCAATGGTCATTCATGAATGGCCATGCTAAACACTAGATCTTTGTGCACCACTAAAACTTTTTGCCCCCCAAAGCGCATAGGCCACGCCTACATCATTAAACCCCACCCTCAATCCGACAGGCCCCGCTTTCAACCCGGACACCCGCTCTTAACCACCCACCCAAGACGCCTTAAACCCAGCCGCGGGGGCACAGGGCCACCTCGGACTGTGAAATAACGCATGTGCTGTTTTGCGGAGCTGCCCACGCCAAGTGTGTGCGTGCACGCGCGCCGTTAAGCGCTTGACCGGCGCGGCTAGAGGCTTTGCCGGCCGCTGTGGCAAGCGGGTAGAATTACTCGGGTCTCTCTTCATGACGAATAAGCCTTTCGCCTTTTACTAAAGACTTCCGTGGAGAGGGACGTTGATGAGTTATGGATATTGTTGGAAGGCCTTGCCCATTGGACAAGGCCAGCTCAGCTGTTGAAGAAAATGACATGGAGCACGGTGGTGCGCTCGGTTGTCTTGAGTGCAAATAGGTGTGAGCGCTTTAACTAATAGTATCGAAGGTTCTCAAAATGTGTCAAAGTCTTAATATCTGCCAGCTCACATACTGCCACTGTGTCTTGTGTGTGTGCTTAAAGGGGAATTTTAAGACTTGGTTGTTGGGTACCGCAAAGAGGCCATTGTTACGCCCACGTGGAGGGGACTAGTCGTTGACTGACCGGCAGGGCACTGGTGTGTGGATTGAGTGCTTTCCTCTATGGCCAGCATGTACAACTCATACTTACCTGGCAGGGTAGACACCATGATCATGAAGGTGGTTCATCCTCGGCGAGGCTCAGCCATTGCACCCCGTGCTTTGCTGACCCGGGCGAATTCCCCAAATGTGGGAATCTCGACTGCACAATTTCTGGTAGTGGGGGACTGCGTTCGCGCTCTCCCCTGATTAAGTGTTGAAAACATGCGGATAGTGCTGGAAAGGAGCCCTACCCTACCTGAAAAACACCCAATGTGGCGTTTTGCCTGGCTCTCCACGCGGCCCCGGGGAGCCTTGTCACCCAGGAGGGGGAGGGGGTGGCCTGGGCCAGCCTCTAACGTGACTTCCGGGGCACGAGTGTAAAATCTTCAAAGTGTGGACAGCAGAAAGTCGTTTTGCCCGGCCCTCCACTCGGACCCAGGAAGCCTTGGGCCCCCACCGGGGTGCCAGGCCCGAAGCTAGCTAAACCCACGACCCGGCTCTCCATCCGAACCCGGGTACCTTTTGCCCTGCTCTCCACTCGGACCCAGGGAGCCCTGGTCTCCCACCGGGGTGCCAGGCCCGAAGCCAGCTAAACCCACGACCCGGCTCTCCATCCGGACCCGGGTACCCACTCTTAAGCACCCCCCCGGAATCTTCACAATCTAACACCAGGTGCTGTAGTGTGTGTGTCTTGTGTGTGTGCTTAAAGGGGAACTAATAGTATCGAAGGTTCTCAAAATGTGTCAAAGTCTTAATATCTGCCAGCTCACATACTGCCACTGTGTCTTGTGTGTGTGCTTAAAGGGGAATTTTAAGACTTGGTTGTTGGGTACCGCAAAGAGGCCATTGTTACGCCCACGTGGAGGGGACTAGTCGTTGACTGACCGGCAGGGCACTGGTGTGTGGATTGAGTGCTTTCCTCTATGGCCAGCATGTACAACTCATACTTACCTGGCAGGGTAGACACCATGATCATGAAGGTGGTTCATCCTCGGCGAGGCTCAGCCATTGCACCCCGTGCTTTGCTGACCCGGGCGAATTCCCCAAATGTGGGAATCTCGACTGCACAATTTCTGGTAGTGGGGGACTGCGTTCGCGCTCTCCCCTGATTAAGTGTTGAAAACATGCGGATAGTGCTGGAAAGGAGCCCTACCCTACCTGAAAAACACCCAATGTGGCGTTTTGCCTGGCTCTCCACGCGGCCCCGGGGGGCCTTGTCACCCAGGAGGGGGAGGGGGTGGCCTGGGCCAGCCTCTAACGTGACTTCCGGGGCACGAGTGTAAAATCTTCAAAGTGTGGACAGCAGAAAGTCGTTTTGCCCGGCCCTCCACTCGGACCCAGGAAGCCTTGGGCCCCCACCGGGGTGCCAGGCCCGAAGCTAGCTAAACCCACGACCCGGCTCTCCATCCGAACCCGGGTACCTTTTGCCCTGCTCTCCACTCGGACCCAGGGAGCCCTGGTCTCCCACCGGGGTGCCAGGCCCGAAGCCAGCTAAACCCACGACCCGGCTCTCCATCCGGACCCGGGTACCCACTCTTAAGCACCCCCCCGGAATCTTCACAATCTAACACCAGGTGCTGTAGTGTGTGTGTCTTGTGTGTGTGCTTAAAGGGGAACTAATAGTATCGAAGGTTCTCAAAATGTGTCAAAGTCTTAATATCTGCCAGCTCACATACTGCCACTGTGTCTTGTGTGTGTGCTTAAAGGGGAATTTTAAGACTTGGTTGTTGGGTACCGCAAAGAGGCCATTGTTACGCCCACGTGGAGGGGACTAGTCGTTGACTGACCGGCAGGGCACTGGTGTGTGGATTGAGTGCTTTCCTCTATGGCCAGCATGTACAACTCATACTTACCTGGCAGGGTAGACACCATGATCATGAAGGTGGTTCATCCTCGGCGAGGCTCAGCCATTGCACCCCGTGCTTTGCTGACCCGGGCGAATTCCCCAAATGTGGGAATCTCGACTGCACAATTTCTGGTAGTGGGGGACTGCGTTCGCGCTCTCCCCTGATTAAGTGTTGAAAACATGCGGATAGTGCTGGAAAGGAGCCCTACCCTACCTGAAAAACACCCAATGTGGCGTTTTGCCTGGCTCTCCACGCGGCCCCGGGGAGCCTTGTCACCCAGGAGGGGGAGGGGGTGGCCTGGGCCAGCCTCTAACGTGACTTCCGGGGCACGAGTGTAAAATCTTCAAAGTGTGGACAGCAGAAAGTCGTTTTGCCCGGCCCTCCACTCGGACCCAGGAAGCCTTGGGCCCCCACCGGGGTGCCAGGCCCGAAGCCAGCTAAACCCACGACCCGGCTCTCCATCCGAACCCGGGTACCTTTTGCCCTGCTCTCCACTCGGACCCAGGGAGCCCTGGTCTCCCACCGGGGTGCCAGGCCCGAAGCCAGCTAAACCCACGACCCGGCTCTCCATCCGGACCCGGGTACCCACTCTTAAGCACCCCCCCGGAATCTTCACAATCTAACACCAGGTGCTGTAAGCTTTTCATTAACGCATTGGCTACTGCCATCTGCTGTATATGGGCCGTACCGGCCACCGCTGCCTTTGCTTACGGCCATACCACCCTGAACACGCCCGATCTCGTCCGATCTCGGAAGCTAAGCAGGGTCGGGCCTGGTTAGTACTTGGATGGGAGACCGCCTGGGAATACCAGGTGCTGTAAGCATTTTCATGTCGGCATACTGAATGAGCAATGGTCATTCATGAATGGCCATGCTAAACACTAGATCTTTGTGCACCACTAAAACTTTTTGCCCCCCAAAGCGCATAGGCCACGCCTACATCATTAAACCCCACCCTCAATCCGACAGGCCCCGCTTTCAACCCGGACACCCGCTCTTAACCACCCACCCAAGACGCCTTAAACCCAGCCGCGGGGGCACAGGGCCACCTCGGACTGTGAAATAACGCATGTGCTGTTTTGCGGAGCTGCCCACGCCAAGTGTGTGCGTGCACGCGCGCCGTTAAGCGCTTGACCGGCGCGGCTAGAGGCTTTGCCGGCCGCTGTGGCAAGCGGGTAGAATTACTCGGGTCTCTCTTCATGACGAATAAGCCTTTCGCCTTTTACTAAAGACTTCCGTGGAGAGGGACGTTGATGAGTTATGGATATTGTTGGAAGGCCTTGCCCATTGGACAAGGCCAGCTCAGCTGTTGAAGAAAATGACATGGAGCACGGTGGTGCGCTCGGTTGTCTTGAGTGCAAATAGGTGTGAGCGCTTTAACTAATAGTATCGAAGGTTCTCAAAATGTGTCAAAGTCTTAATATCTGCCAGCTCACATACTGCCACTGTGTCTTGTGTGTGTGCTTAAAGGGGAATTTTAAGACTTGGTTGTTGGGTACCGCAAAGAGGCCATTGTTACGCCCACGTGGAGGGGACTAGTCGTTGACTGACCGGCAGGGCACTGGTGTGTGGATTGAGTGCTTTCCTCTATGGCCAGCATGTACAACTCATACTTACCTGGCAGGGTAGACACCATGATCATGAAGGTGGTTCATCCTCGGCGAGGCTCAGCCATTGCACCCCGTGCTTTGCTGACCCGGGCGAATTCCCCAAATGTGGGAATCTCGACTGCACAATTTCTGGTAGTGGGGGACTGCGTTCGCGCTCTCCCCTGATTAAGTGTTGAAAACATGCCGATAGTGCTGGAAAGGAGCCCTACCCTACCTGAAAAACACCCAATGTGGCGTTTTGCCTGGCTCTCCACGCGGCCCCGGGGAGCCTTGTCACCCAGGAGGGGGAGGGGGTGGCCTGGGCCAGCCTCTAACGTGACTTCCGGGGCACGAGTGTAAAATCTTCAAAGTGTGGACAGCAGAAAGTCGTTTTGCCCGGCCCTCCACTCGGACCCAGGAAGCCTTGGGCCCCCACCGGGGTGCCAGGCCCGAAGCCAGCTAAACCCACGACCCGGCTCTCCATCCGAACCCGGGTACCTTTTGCCCTGCTCTCCACTCGGACCCAGGGAGCCCTGGTCTCCCACCGGGGTGCCAGGCCCGAAGCCAGCTAAACCCACGACCCGGCTCTCCATCCGGACCCGGGTACCCACTCTTAAGCACCCCCCCGGAATCTTCACAATCTAACACCAGGTGCTGTAAGCTTTTCATTAACGCATTGGCTACTGCCATCTGCTGTATATGTGCCGTACCGGCCACCGCTGCCTTTGCTTACGGCCATACCACCCTGAACACGCCCGATCTCGTCCGATCTCGGAAGCTAAGCAGGGTCGGGCCTGGTTAGTACTTGGATGGGAGACCGCCTGGGAATACCAGGTGCTGTAAGCATTTTCATGTCGGCATACTGAATGAGCAATGGTCATTCATGAATGGCCATGCTAAACACTAGATCTTTGTGCACCACTAAAACTTTTTGCCCCCCAAAGCGCATAGGCCACGCCTACATCATTAAACCCCACCCTCAATCCGACAGGCCCCGCTTTCAACCCGGACACCCGCTCTTAACCACCCACCCAAGACGCCTTAAACCCAGCCGCGGGGGCACAGGGCCACCTCGGACTGTGAAATAACGCATGTGCTGTTTTGCGGAGCTGCCCACGCCAAGTGTGTGCGTGCACGCGCGCCGTTAAGCGCTTGACCGGCGCGGCTAGAGGCTTTGCCGGCCGCTGTGGCAAGCGGGTAGAATTACTCGGGTCTCTCTTCATGACGAATAAGCCTTTCGCCTTTTACTAAAGACTTCCGTGGAGAGGGACGTTGATGAGTTATGGATATTGTTGGAAGGCCTTGCCCATTGGACAAGGCCAGCTCAGCTGTTGAAGAAAATGACATGGAGCACGGTGGTGCGCTCGGTTGTCTTGAGTGCAAATAGGTGTGAGCGCTTTAACTAATAGTATCGAAGGTTCTCAAAATGTGTCAAAGTCTTAATATCTGCCAGCTCACATACTGCCACTGTGTCTTGTGTGTGTGCTTAAAGGGGAATTTTAAGACTTGGTTGTTGGGTACCGCAAAGAGGCCATTGTTACGCCCACGTGGAGGGGACTAGTCGTTGACTGACCGGCAGGGCACTGGTGTGTGGATTGAGTGCTTTCCTCTATGGCCAGCATGTACAACTCATACTTACCTGGCAGGGTAGACACCATGATCATGAAGGTGGTTCATCCTCGGCGAGGCTCAGCCATTGCACCCCGTGCTTTGCTGACCCGGGCGAATTCCCCAAATGTGGGAATCTCGACTGCACAATTTCTGGTAGTGGGGGACTGCGTTCGCGCTCTCCCCTGATTAAGTGTTGAAAACATGCGGATAGTGCTGGAAAGGAGCCCTACCCTACCTGAAAAACACCCAATGTGGCGTTTTGCCTGGCTCTCCACGCGGCCCCGGGGAGCCTTGTCACCCAGGAGGGGGAGGGGGTGGCCTGGGCCAGCCTCTAACGTGACTTCCGGGGCACGAGTGTAAAATCTTCAAAGTGTGGACAGCAGAAAGTCGTTTTGCCCGGCCCTCCACTCGGACCCAGGAAGCCTTGGGCCCCCACCGGGGTGCCAGGCCCGAAGCTAGCTAAACCCACGACCCGGCTCTCCATCCGAACCCGGGTACCTTTTGCCCTGCTCTCCACTCGGACCCAGGGAGCCCTGGTCTCCCACCGGGGTGCCAGGCCCGAAGCCAGCTAAACCCACGACCCGGCTCTCCATCCGGACCCGGGTACCCACTCTTAAGCACCCCCCCGGAATCTTCACAATCTAACACCAGGTGCTGTAGTGTGTGTGTCTTGTGTGTGTGCTTAAAGGGGAACTAATAGTATCGAAGGTTCTCAAAATGTGTCAAAGTCTTAATATCTGCCAGCTCACATACTGCCACTGTGTCTTGTGTGTGTGCTTAAAGGGGAATTTTAAGACTTGGTTGTTGGGTACCGCAAAGAGGCCATTGTTACGCCCACGTGGAGGGGACTAGTCGTTGACTGACCGGCAGGGCACTGGTGTGTGGATTGAGTGCTTTCCTCTATGGCCAGCATGTACAACTCATACTTACCTGGCAGGGTAGACACCATGATCATGAAGGTGGTTCATCCTCGGCGAGGCTCAGCCATTGCACCCCGTGCTTTGCTGACCCGGGCGAATTCCCCAAATGTGGGAATCTCGACTGCACAATTTCTGGTAGTGGGGGACTGCGTTCGCGCTCTCCCCTGATTAAGTGTTGAAAACATGCGGATAGTGCTGGAAAGGAGCCCTACCCTACCTGAAAAACACCCAATGTGGCGTTTTGCCTGGCTCTCCACGCGGCCCCGGGGAGCCTTGTCACCCAGGAGGGGGAGGGGGTGGCCTGGGCCAGCCTCTAACGTGACTTCCGGGGCACGAGTGTAAAATCTTCAAAGTGTGGACAGCAGAAAGTCGTTTTGCCCGGCCCTCCACTCGGACCCAGGAAGCCTTGGGCCCCCACCGGGGTGCCAGGCCCGAAGCCAGCTAAACCCACGACCCGGCTCTCCATCCGAACCCGGGTACCTTTTGCCCTGCTCTCCACTCGGACCCAGGGAGCCCTGGTCTCCCACCGGGGTGCCAGGCCCGAAGCCAGCTAAACCCACGACCCGGCTCTCCATCCGGACCCGGGTACCCACTCTTAAGCACCCCCCCGGAATCTTCACAATCTAACACCAGGTGCTGTAAGCTTTTCATTAACGCATTGGCTACTGCCATCTGCTGTATATGGGCCGTACCGGCCACCGCTGCCTTTGCTTACGGCCATACCACCCTGAACACGCCCGATCTCGTCCGATCTCGGAAGCTAAGCAGGGTCGGGCCTGGTTAGTACTTGGATGGGAGACCGCCTGGGAATACCAGGTGCTGTAAGCATTTTCATGTCGGCATACTGAATGAGCAATGGTCATTCATGAATGGCCATGCTAAACACTAGATCTTTGTGCACCACTAAAACTTTTTGCCCCCCAAAGCGCATAGGCCACGCCTACATCATTAAACCCCACCCTCAATCCGACAGGCCCCGCTTTCAACCCGGACACCCGCTCTTAACCACCCACCCAAGACGCCTTAAACCCAGCCGCGGGGGCACAGGGCCACCTCGGACTGTGAAATAACGCATGTGCTGTTTTGCGGAGCTGCCCACGCCAAGTGTGTGCGTGCACGCGCGCCGTTAAGCGCTTGACCGGCGCGGCTAGAGGCTTTGCCGGCCGCTGTGGCAAGCGGGTAGAATTACTCGGGTCTCTCTTCATGACGAATAAGCCTTTCGCCTTTTACTAAAGACTTCCGTGGAGAGGGACGTTGATGAGTTATGGATATTGTTGGAAGGCCTTGCCCATTGGACAAGGCCAGCTCAGCTGTTGAAGAAAATGACATGGAGCACGGTGGTGCGCTCGGTTGTCTTGAGTGCAAATAGGTGTGAGCGCTTTAACTAATAGTATCGAAGGTTCTCAAAATGTGTCAAAGTCTTAATATCTGCCAGCTCACATACTGCCACTGTGTCTTGTGTGTGTGCTTAAAGGGGAATTTTAAGACTTGGTTGTTGGGTACCGCAAAGAGGCCATTGTTACGCCCACGTGGAGGGGACTAGTCGTTGACTGACCGGCAGGGCACTGGTGTGTGGATTGAGTGCTTTCCTCTATGGCCAGCATGTACAACTCATACTTACCTGGCAGGGTAGACACCATGATCATGAAGGTGGTTCATCCTCGGCGAGGCTCAGCCATTGCACCCCGTGCTTTGCTGACCCGGGCGAATTCCCCAAATGTGGGAATCTCGACTGCACAATTTCTGGTAGTGGGGGACTGCGTTCGCGCTCTCCCCTGATTAAGTGTTGAAAACATGCGGATAGTGCTGGAAAGGAGCCCTACCCTACCTGAAAAACACCCAATGTGGCGTTTTGCCTGGCTCTCCACGCGGCCCCGGGGAGCCTTGTCACCCAGGAGGGGGAGGGGGTGGCCTGGGCCAGCCTCTAACGTGACTTCCGGGGCACGAGTGTAAAATCTTCAAAGTGTGGACAGCAGAAAGTCGTTTTGCCCGGCCCTCCACTCGGACCCAGGAAGCCTTGGGCCCCCACCGGGGTGCCAGGCCCGAAGCCAGCTAAACCCACGACCCGGCTCTCCATCCGAACCCGGGTACCTTTTGCCCTGCTCTCCACTCGGACCCAGGGAGCCCTGGTCTCCCACCGGGGTGCCAGGCCCGAAGCCAGCTAAACCCACGACCCGGCTCTCCATCCGGACCCGGGTACCCACTCTTAAGCACCCCCCCGGAATCTTCACAATCTAACACCAGGTGCTGTAAGCTTTTCATTAACGCATTGGCTACTGCCATCTGCTGTATATGTGCCGTACCGGCCACCGCTGCCTTTGCTTACGGCCATACCACCCTGAACACGCCCGATCTCGTCCGATCTCGGAAGCTAAGCAGGGTCGGGCCTGGTTAGTACTTGGATGGGAGACCGCCTGGGAATACCAGGTGCTGTAAGCATTTTCATGTCGGCATACTGAATGAGCAATGGTCATTCATGAATGGCCATGCTAAACACTAGATCTTTGTGCACCACTAAAACTTTTTGCCCCCCAAAGCGCATAGGCCACGCCTACATCATTAAACCCCACCCTCAATCCGACAGGCCCCGCTTTCAACCCGGACACCCGCTCTTAACCACCCACCCAAGACGCCTTAAACCCAGCCGCGGGGGCACAGGGCCACCTCGGACTGTGAAATAACGCATGTGCTGTTTTGCGGAGCTGCCCACGCCAAGTGTGTGCGTGCACGCGCGCCGTTAAGCGCTTGACCGGCGCGGCTAGAGGCTTTGCCGGCCGCTGTGGCAAGCGGGTAGAATTACTCGGGTCTCTCTTCATGACGAATAAGCCTTTCGCCTTTTACTAAAGACTTCCGTGGAGAGGGACGTTGATGAGTTATGGATATTGTTGGAAGGCCTTGCCCATTGGACAAGGCCAGCTCAGCTGTTGAAGAAAATGACATGGAGCACGGTGGTGCGCTCGGTTGTCTTGAGTGCAAATAGGTGTGAGCGCTTTAACTAATAGTATCGAAGGTTCTCAAAATGTGTCAAAGTCTTAATATCTGCCAGCTCACATACTGCCACTGTGTCTTGTGTGTGTGCTTAAAGGGGAATTTTAAGACTTGGTTGTTGGGTACCGCAAAGAGGCCATTGTTACGCCCACGTGGAGGGGACTAGTCGTTGACTGACCGGCAGGGCACTGGTGTGTGGATTGAGTGCTTTCCTCTATGGCCAGCATGTACAACTCATACTTACCTGGCAGGGTAGACACCATGATCATGAAGGTGGTTCATCCTCGGCGAGGCTCAGCCATTGCACCCCGTGCTTTGCTGACCCGGGCGAATTCCCCAAATGTGGGAATCTCGACTGCACAATTTCTGGTAGTGGGGGACTGCGTTCGCGCTCTCCCCTGATTAAGTGTTGAAAACATGCGGATAGTGCTGGAAAGGAGCCCTACCCTACCTGAAAAACACCCAATGTGGCGTTTTGCCTGGCTCTCCACGCGGCCCCGGGGAGCCTTGTCACCCAGGAGGGGGAGGGGGTGGCCTGGGCCAGCCTCTAACGTGACTTCCGGGGCACGAGTGTAAAATCTTCAAAGTGTGGACAGCAGAAAGTCGTTTTGCCCGGCCCTCCACTCGGACCCAGGAAGCCTTGGGCCCCCACCGGGGTGCCAGGCCCGAAGCCAGCTAAACCCACGACCCGGCTCTCCATCCGAACCCGGGTACCTTTTGCCCTGCTCTCCACTCGGACCCAGGGAGCCCTGGTCTCCCACCGGGGTGCCAGGCCCGAAGCCAGCTAAACCCACGACCCGGCTCTCCATCCGGACCCGGGTACCCACTCTTAAGCACCCCCCCGGAATCTTCACAATCTAACACCAGGTGCTGTAAGCTTTTCATTAACGCATTGGCTACTGCCATCTGCTGTATATGTGCCGTACCGGCCACCGCTGCCTTTGCTTACGGCCATACCACCCTGAACACGCCCGATCTCGTCCGATCTCGGAAGCTAAGCAGGGTCTGGCCTGGTTAGTACTTGGATGGGAGACCGCCTGGGAATACCAGGTGCTGTAAGCATTTTCATGTCGGCATACTGAATGAGCAATGGTCATTCATGAATGGCCATGCTAAACACTAGATCTTTGTGCACCACTAAAACTTTTTGCCCCCCAAAGCGCATAGGCCACGCCTACATCATTAAACCCCACCCTCAATCCGACAGGCCCCGCTTTCAACCCGGACACCCGCTCTTAACCACCCACCCAAGACGCCTTAAACCCAGCCGCGGGGGCACAGGGCCACCTCGGACTGTGAAATAACGCATGTGCTGTTTTGCGGAGCTGCCCACGCCAAGTGTGTGCGTGCACGCGCGCCGTTAAGCGCTTGACCGGCGCGGCTAGAGGCTTTGCCGGCCGCTGTGGCAAGCGGGTAGAATTACTCGGGTCTCTCTTCATGACGAATAAGCCTTTCGCCTTTTACTAAAGACTTCCGTGGAGAGGGACGTTGATGAGTTATGGATATTGTTGGAAGGCCTTGCCCATTGGACAAGGCCAGCTCAGCTGTTGAAGAAAATGACATGGAGCACGGTGGTGCGCTCGGTTGTCTTGAGTGCAAATAGGTGTGAGCGCTTTAACTAATAGTATCGAAGGTTCTCAAAATGTGTCAAAGTCTTAATATCTGCCAGCTCACATACTGCCACTGTGTCTTGTGTGTGTGCTTAAAGGGGAATTTTAAGACTTGGTTGTTGGGTACCGCAAAGAGGCCATTGTTACGCCCACGTGGAGGGGACTAGTCGTTGACTGACCGGCAGGGCACTGGTGTGTGGATTGAGTGCTTTCCTCTATGGCCAGCATGTACAACTCATACTTACCTGGCAGGGTAGACACCATGATCATGAAGGTGGTTCATCCTCGGCGAGGCTCAGCCATTGCACCCCGTGCTTTGCTGACCCGGGCGAATTCCCCAAATGTGGGAATCTCGACTGCACAATTTCTGGTAGTGGGGGACTGCGTTCGCGCTCTCCCCTGATTAAGTGTTGAAAACATGCGGATAGTGCTGGAAAGGAGCCCTACCCTACCTGAAAAACACCCAATGTGGCGTTTTGCCTGGCTCTCCACGCGGCCCCGGGGAGCCTTGTCACCCAGGAGGGGGAGGGGGTGGCCTGGGCCAGCCTCTAACGTGACTTCCGGGGCACGAGTGTAAAATCTTCAAAGTGTGGACAGCAGAAAGTCGTTTTGCCCGGCCCTCCACTCGGACCCAGGAAGCCTTGGGCCCCCACCGGGGTGCCAGGCCCGAAGCCAGCTAAACCCACGACCCGGCTCTCCATCCGAACCCGGGTACCTTTTGCCCTGCTCTCCACTCGGACCCAGGGAGCCCTGGTCTCCCACCGGGGTGCCAGGCCCGAAGCCAGCTAAACCCACGACCCGGCTCTCCATCCGGACCCGGGTACCCACTCTTAAGCACCCCCCCGGAATCTTCACAATCTAACACCAGGTGCTGTAAGCTTTTCATTAACGCATTGGCTACTGCCATCTGCTGTATATGTGCCGTACCGGCCACCGCTGCCTTTGCTTACGGCCATACCACCCTGAACACGTCCGATCTCGGAAGCTAAGCAGGGTCGGGCCTGGTTAGTACTTGGATGGGAGACCGCCTGGGAATACCAGGTGCTGTAAGCATTTTCATGTCGGCATACTGAATGAGCAATGGTCATTCATGAATGGCCATGCTAAACACTAGATCTTTGTGCACCACTAAAACTTTTTGCCCCCCAAAGCGCATAGGCCACGCCTACATCATTAAACCCCACCCTCAATCCGACAGGCCCCGCTTTCAACCCGGACACCCGCTCTTAACCACCCACCCAAGACGCCTTAAACCCAGCCGCGGGGGCACAGGGCCACCTCGGACTGTGAAATAACGCATGTGCTGTTTTGCGGAGCTGCCCACGCCAAGTGTGTGCGTGCACGCGCGCCGTTAAGCGCTTGACCGGCGCGGCTAGAGGCTTTGCCGGCCGCTGTGGCAAGCGGGTAGAATTACTCGGGTCTCTCTTCATGACGAATAAGCCTTTCGCCTTTTACTAAAGACTTCCGTGGAGAGGGACGTTGATGAGTTATGGATATTGTTGGAAGGCCTTGCCCATTGGACAAGGCCAGCTCAGCTGTTGAAGAAAATGACATGGAGCACGGTGGTGCGCTCGGTTGTCTTGAGTGCAAATAGGTGTGAGCGCTTTAACTAATAGTATCGAAGGTTCTCAAAATGTGTCAAAGTCTTAATATCTGCCAGCTCACATACTGCCACTGTGTCTTGTGTGTGTGCTTAAAGGGGAATTTTAAGACTTGGTTGTTGGGTACCGCAAAGAGGCCATTGTTACGCCCACGTGGAGGGGACTAGTCGTTGACTGACCGGCAGGGCACTGGTGTGTGGATTGAGTGCTTTCCTCTATGGCCAGCATGTACAACTCATACTTACCTGGCAGGGTAGACACCATGATCATGAAGGTGGTTCATCCTCGGCGAGGCTCAGCCATTGCACCCCGTGCTTTGCTGACCCGGGCGAATTCCCCAAATGTGGGAATCTCGACTGCACAATTTCTGGTAGTGGGGGACTGCGTTCGCGCTCTCCCCTGATTAAGTGTTGAAAACATGCGGATAGTGCTGGAAAGGAGCCCTACCCTACCTGAAAAACACCCAATGTGGCGTTTTGCCTGGCTCTCCACGCGGCCCCGGGGAGCCTTGTCACCCAGGAGGGGGAGGGGGTGGCCTGGGCCAGCCTCTAACGTGACTTCCGGGGCACGAGTGTAAAATCTTCAAAGTGTGGACAGCAGAAAGTCGTTTTGCCCGGCCCTCCACTCGGACCCAGGAAGCCTTGGGCCCCCACCGGGGTGCCAGGCCCGAAGCCAGCTAAACCCACGACCCGGCTCTCCATCCGAACCCGGGTACCTTTTGCCCTGCTCTCCACTCGGACCCAGGGAGCCCTGGTCTCCCACCGGGGTGCCAGGCCCGAAGCCAGCTAAACCCACGACCCGGCTCTCCATCCGGACCCGGGTACCCACTCTTAAGCACCCCCCCGGAATCTTCACAATCTAACACCAGGTGCTGTAAGCTTTTCATTAACGCATTGGCTACTGCCATCTGCTGTATATGTGCCGTACCGGCCACCGCTGCCTTTGCTTACGGCCATACCACCCTGAACACGCCCGATCTCGTCCGATCTCGGAAGCTAAGCAGGGTCGGGCCTGGTTAGTACTTGGATGGGAGACCGCCTGGGAATACCAGGTGCTGTAAGCATTTTCATGTCGGCATACTGAATGAGCAATGGTCATTCATGAATGGCCATGCTAAACACTAGATCTTTGTGCACCACTAAAACTTTTTGCCCCCCAAAGCGCATAGGCCACGCCTACATCATTAAACCCCACCCTCAATCCGACAGGCCCCGCTTTCAACCCGGACACCCGCTCTTAACCACCCACCCAAGACGCCTTAAACCCAGCCGCGGGGGCACAGGGCCACCTCGGACTGTGAAATAACGCATGTGCTGTTTTGCGGAGCTGCCCACGCCAAGTGTGTGCGTGCACGCGCGCCGTTAAGCGCTTGACCGGCGCGGCTAGAGGCTTTGCCGGCCGCTGTGGCAAGCGGGTAGAATTACTCGGGTCTCTCTTCATGACGAATAAGCCTTTCGCCTTTTACTAAAGACTTCCGTGGAGAGGGACGTTGATGAGTTATGGATATTGTTGGAAGGCCTTGCCCATTGGACAAGGCCAGCTCAGCTGTTGAAGAAAATGACATGGAGCACGGTGGTGCGCTCGGTTGTCTTGAGTGCAAATAGGTGTGAGCGCTTTAACTAATAGTATCGAAGGTTCTCAAAATGTGTCAAAGTCTTAATATCTGCCAGCTCACATACTGCCACTGTGTCTTGTGTGTGTGCTTAAAGGGGAATTTTAAGACTTGGTTGTTGGGTACCGCAAAGAGGCCATTGTTACGCCCACGTGGAGGGGACTAGTCGTTGACTGACCGGCAGGGCACTGGTGTGTGGATTGAGTGCTTTCCTCTATGGCCAGCATGTACAACTCATACTTACCTGGCAGGGTAGACACCATGATCATGAAGGTGGTTCATCCTCGGCGAGGCTCAGCCATTGCACCCCGTGCTTTGCTGACCCGGGCGAATTCCCCAAATGTGGGAATCTCGACTGCACAATTTCTGGTAGTGGGGGACTGCGTTCGCGCTCTCCCCTGATTAAGTGTTGAAAACATGCGGATAGTGCTGGAAAGGAGCCCTACCCTACCTGAAAAACACCCAATGTGGCGTTTTGCCTGGCTCTCCACGCGGCCCCGGGGAGCCTTGTCACCCAGGAGGGGGAGGGGGTGGCCTGGGCCAGCCTCTAACGTGACTTCCGGGGCACGAGTGTAAAATCTTCAAAGTGTGGACAGCAGAAAGTCGTTTTGCCCGGCCCTCCACTCGGACCCAGGAAGCCTTGGGCCCCCACCGGGGTGCCAGGCCCGAAGCCAGCTAAACCCACGACCCGGCTCTCCATCCGAACCCGGGTACCTTTTGCCCTGCTCTCCACTCGGACCCAGGGAGCCCTGGTCTCCCACCGGGGTGCCAGGCCCGAAGCCAGCTAAACCCACGACCCGGCTCTCCATCCGGACCCGGGTACCCACTCTTAAGCACCCCCCCGGAATCTTCACAATCTAACACCAGGTGCTGTAAGCTTTTCATTAACGCATTGGCTACTGCCATCTGCTGTATATGTGCCGTACCGGCCACCGCTGCCTTTGCTTACGGCCATACCACCCTGAACACGCCCGATCTCGTCCGATCTCGGAAGCTAAGCAGGGTCGGGCCTGGTTAGTACTTGGATGGGAGACCGCCTGGGAATACCAGGTGCTGTAAGCATTTTCATGTCGGCATACTGAATGAGCAATGGTCATTCATGAATGGCCATGCTAAACACTAGATCTTTGTGCACCACTAAAACTTTTTGCCCCCCAAAGCGCATAGGCCACGCCTACATCATTAAACCCCACCCTCAATCCGACAGGCCCCGCTTTCAACCCGGACACCCGCTCTTAACCACCCACCCAAGACGCCTTAAACCCAGCCGCGGGGGCACAGGGCCACCTCGGACTGTGAAATAACGCATGTGCTGTTTTGCGGAGCTGCCCACGCCAAGTGTGTGCGTGCACGCGCGCCGTTAAGCGCTTGACCGGCGCGGCTAGAGGCTTTGCCGGCCGCTGTGGCAAGCGGGTAGAATTACTCGGGTCTCTCTTCATGACGAATAAGCCTTTCGCCTTTTACTAAAGACTTCCGTGGAGAGGGACGTTGATGAGTTATGGATATTGTTGGAAGGCCTTGCCCATTGGACAAGGCCAGCTCAGCTGTTGAAGAAAATGACATGGAGCACGGTGGTGCGCTCGGTTGTCTTGAGTGCAAATAGGTGTGAGCGCTTTAACTAATAGTATCGAAGGTTCTCAAAATGTGTCAAAGTCTTAATATCTGCCAGCTCACATACTGCCACTGTGTCTTGTGTGTGTGCTTAAAGGGGAATTTTAAGACTTGGTTGTTGGGTACCGCAAAGAGGCCATTGTTACGCCCACGTGGAGGGGACTAGTCGTTGACTGACCGGCAGGGCACTGGTGTGTGGATTGAGTGCTTTCCTCTATGGCCAGCATGTACAACTCATACTTACCTGGCAGGGTAGACACCATGATCATGAAGGTGGTTCATCCTCGGCGAGGCTCAGCCATTGCACCCCGTGCTTTGCTGACCCGGGCGAATTCCCCAAATGTGGGAATCTCGACTGCACAATTTCTGGTAGTGGGGGACTGCGTTCGCGCTCTCCCCTGATTAAGTGTTGAAAACATGCGGATAGTGCTGGAAAGGAGCCCTACCCTACCTGAAAAACACCCAATGTGGCGTTTTGCCTGGCTCTCCACGCGGCCCCGGGGAGCCTTGTCACCCAGGAGGGGGAGGGGGTGGCCTGGGCCAGCCTCTAACGTGACTTCCGGGGCACGAGTGTAAAATCTTCAAAGTGTGGACAGCAGAAAGTCGTTTTGCCCGGCCCTCCACTCGGACCCAGGAAGCCTTGGGCCCCCACCGGGGTGCCAGGCCCGAAGCCAGCTAAACCCACGACCCGGCTCTCCATCCGAACCCGGGTACCTTTTGCCCTGCTCTCCACTCGGACCCAGGGAGCCCTGGTCTCCCACCGGGGTGCCAGGCCCGAAGCCAGCTAAACCCACGACCCGGCTCTCCATCCGGACCCGGGTACCCACTCTTAAGCACCCCCCCGGAATCTTCACAATCTAACACCAGGTGCTGTAAGCTTTTCATTAACGCATTGGCTACTGCCATCTGCTGTATATGTGCCGTACCGGCCACCGCTGCCTTTGCTTACGGCCATACCACCCTGAACACGCCCGATCTCGGAAGCTAAGCAGGGTCTGGCCTGGTTAGTACTTGGATGGGAGACCGCCTGGGAATACCAGGTGCTGTAAGCATTTTCATGTCGGCATACTGAATGAGCAATGGTCATTCATGAATGGCCATGCTAAACACTAGATCTTTGTGCACCACTAAAACTTTTTGCCCCCCAAAGCGCATAGGCCACGCCTACATCATTAAACCCCACCCTCAATCCGACAGGCCCCGCTTTCAACCCGGACACCCGCTCTTAACCACCCACCCAAGACGCCTTAAACCCAGCCGCGGGGGCACAGGGCCACCTCGGACTGTGAAATAACGCATGTGCTGTTTTGCGGAGCTGCCCACGCCAAGTGTGTGCGTGCACGCGCGCCGTTAAGCGCTTGACCGGCGCGGCTAGAGGCTTTGCCGGCCGCTGTGGCAAGCGGGTAGAATTACTCGGGTCTCTCTTCATGACGAATAAGCCTTTCGCCTTTTACTAAAGACTTCCGTGGAGAGGGACGTTGATGAGTTATGGATATTGTTGGAAGGCCTTGCCCATTGGACAAGGCCAGCTCAGCTGTTGAAGAAAATGACATGGAGCACGGTGGTGCGCTCGGTTGTCTTGAGTGCAAATAGGTGTGAGCGCTTTAACTAATAGTATCGAAGGTTCTCAAAATGTGTCAAAGTCTTAATATCTGCCAGCTCACATACTGCCACTGTGTCTTGTGTGTGTGCTTAAAGGGGAATTTTAAGACTTGGTTGTTGGGTACCGCAAAGAGGCCATTGTTACGCCCACGTGGAGGGGACTAGTCGTTGACTGACCGGCAGGGCACTGGTGTGTGGATTGAGTGCTTTCCTCTATGGCCAGCATGTACAACTCATACTTACCTGGCAGGGTAGACACCATGATCATGAAGGTGGTTCATCCTCGGCGAGGCTCAGCCATTGCACCCCGTGCTTTGCTGACCCGGGCGAATTCCCCAAATGTGGGAATCTCGACTGCACAATTTCTGGTAGTGGGGGACTGCGTTCGCGCTCTCCCCTGATTAAGTGTTGAAAACATGCGGATAGTGCTGGAAAGGAGCCCTACCCTACCTGAAAAACACCCAATGTGGCGTTTTGCCTGGCTCTCCACGCGGCCCCGGGGAGCCTTGTCACCCAGGAGGGGGAGGGGGTGGCCTGGGCCAGCCTCTAACGTGACTTCCGGGGCACGAGTGTAAAATCTTCAAAGTGTGGACAGCAGAAAGTCGTTTTGCCCGGCCCTCCACTCGGACCCAGGAAGCCTTGGGCCCCCACCGGGGTGCCAGGCCCGAAGCCAGCTAAACCCACGACCCGGCTCTCCATCCGAACCCGGGTACCTTTTGCCCTGCTCTCCACTCGGACCCAGGGAGCCCTGGTCTCCCACCGGGGTGCCAGGCCCGAAGCCAGCTAAACCCACGACCCGGCTCTCCATCCGGACCCGGGTACCCACTCTTAAGCACCCCCCCGGAATCTTCACAATCTAACACCAGGTGCTGTAAGCTTTTCATTAACGCATTGGCTACTGCCATCTGCTGTATATGTGCCGTACCGGCCACCGCTGCCTTTGCTTACGGCCATACCACCCTGAACACGCCCGATCTCGTCCGATCTCGGAAGCTAAGCAGGGTCGGGCCTGGTTAGTACTTGGATGGGAGACCGCCTGGGAATACCAGGTGCTGTAAGCATTTTCATGTCGGCATACTGAATGAGCAATGGTCATTCATGAATGGCCATGCTAAACACTAGATCTTTGTGCACCACTAAAACTTTTTGCCCCCCAAAGCGCATAGGCCACGCCTACATCATTAAACCCCACCCTCAATCCGACAGGCCCCGCTTTCAACCCGGACACCCGCTCTTAACCACCCACCCAAGACGCCTTAAACCCAGCCGCGGGGGCACAGGGCCACCTCGGACTGTGAAATAACGCATGTGCTGTTTTGCGGAGCTGCCCACGCCAAGTGTGTGCGTGCACGCGCGCCGTTAAGCGCTTGACCGGCGCGGCTAGAGGCTTTGCCGGCCGCTGTGGCAAGCGGGTAGAATTACTCGGGTCTCTCTTCATGACGAATAAGCCTTTCGCCTTTTACTAAAGACTTCCGTGGAGAGGGACGTTGATGAGTTATGGATATTGTTGGAAGGCCTTGCCCATTGGACAAGGCCAGCTCAGCTGTTGAAGAAAATGACATGGAGCACGGTGGTGCGCTCGGTTGTCTTGAGTGCAAATAGGTGTGAGCGCTTTAACTAATAGTATCGAAGGTTCTCAAAATGTGTCAAAGTCTTAATATCTGCCAGCTCACATACTGCCACTGTGTCTTGTGTGTGTGCTTAAAGGGGAATTTTAAGACTTGGTTGTTGGGTACCGCAAAGAGGCCATTGTTACGCCCACGTGGAGGGGACTAGTCGTTGACTGACCGGCAGGGCACTGGTGTGTGGATTGAGTGCTTTCCTCTATGGCCAGCATGTACAACTCATACTTACCTGGCAGGGTAGACACCATGATCATGAAGGTGGTTCATCCTCGGCGAGGCTCAGCCATTGCACCCCGTGCTTTGCTGACCCGGGCGAATTCCCCAAATGTGGGAATCTCGACTGCACAATTTCTGGTAGTGGGGGACTGCGTTCGCGCTCTCCCCTGATTAAGTGTTGAAAACATGCGGATAGTGCTGGAAAGGAGCCCTACCCTACCTGAAAAACACCCAATGTGGCGTTTTGCCTGGCTCTCCACGCGGCCCCGGGGAGCCTTGTCACCCAGGAGGGGGAGGGGGTGGCCTGGGCCAGCCTCTAACGTGACTTCCGGGGCACGAGTGTAAAATCTTCAAAGTGTGGACAGCAGAAAGTCGTTTTGCCCGGCCCTCCACTCGGACCCAGGAAGCCTTGGGCCCCCACCGGGGTGCCAGGCCCGAAGCCAGCTAAACCCACGACCCGGCTCTCCATCCGAACCCGGGTACCTTTTGCCCTGCTCTCCACTCGGACCCAGGGAGCCCTGGTCTCCCACCGGGGTGCCAGGCCCGAAGCCAGCTAAACCCACGACCCGGCTCTCCATCCGGACCCGGGTACCCACTCTTAAGCACCCCCCCGGAATCTTCACAATCTAACACCAGGTGCTGTAAGCTTTTCATTAACGCATTGGCTACTGCCATCTGCTGTATATGGGCCGTACCGGCCACCGCTGCCTTTGCTTACGGCCATACCACCCTGAACACGCCCGATCTCGTCCGATCTCGGAAGCTAAGCAGGGTCGGGCCTGGTTAGTACTTGGATGGGAGACCGCCTGGGAATACCAGGTGCTGTAAGCATTTTCATGTCGGCATACTGAATGAGCAATGGTCATTCATGAATGGCCATGCTAAACACTAGATCTTTGTGCACCACTAAAACGTTTTGCCCCCCAAAGCGCATAGGCCACGCCTACATCATTAAACCCCACCCTCAATCCGACAGGCCCCGCTTTCAACCCGGACACCCGCTCTTAACCACCCACCCAAGACGCCTTAAACCCAGCCGCGGGGGCACAGGGCCACCTCGGACTGTGAAATAACGCATGTGCTGTTTTGCGGAGCTGCCCACGCCAAGTGTGTGCGTGCACGCGCGCCGTTAAGCGCTTGACCGGCGCGGCTAGAGGCTTTGCCGGCCGCTGTGGCAAGCGGGTAGAATTACTCGGGTCTCTCTTCATGACGAATAAGCCTTTCGCCTTTTACTAAAGACTTCCGTGGAGAGGGACGTTGATGAGTTATGGATATTTTTGGAAGGCCTTGCCCATTGGACAAGGCCAGCTCAGCTGTTGAAGAAAATGACATGGAGCACGGTGGTGCGCTCGGTTGTCTTGAGTGCAAATAGGTGTGAGCGCTTTAACTAATAGTATCGAAGGTTCTCAAAATGTGTCAAAGTCTTAATATCTGCCAGCTCACATACTGCCACTGTGTCTTGTGTGTGTGCTTAAAGGGGAATTTTAAGACTTGGTTGTTGGGTACCGCAAAGAGGCCATTGTTACGCCCACGTGGAGGGGACTAGTCGTTGACTGACCGGCAGGGCACTGGTGTGTGGATTGAGTGCTTTCCTCTATGGCCAGCATGTACAACTCATACTTACCTGGCAGGGTAGACACCATGATCATGAAGGTGGTTCATCCTCGGCGAGGCTCAGCCATTGCACCCCGTGCTTTGCTGACCCGGGCGAATTCCCCAAATGTGGGAATCTCGACTGCACAATTTCTGGTAGTGGGGGACTGCGTTCGCGCTCTCCCCTGATTAAGTGTTGAAAACATGCGGATAGTGCTGGAAAGGAGCCCTACCCTACCTGAAAAACACCCAATGTGGCGTTTTGCCTGGCTCTCCACGCGGCCCCGGGGAGCCTTGTCACCCAGGAGGGGGAGGGGGTGGCCTGGGCCAGCCTCTAACGTGACTTCCGGGGCACGAGTGTAAAATCTTCAAAGTGTGGACAGCAGAAAGTCGTTTTGCCCGGCCCTCCACTCGGACCCAGGAAGCCTTGGGCCCCCACCGGGGTGCCAGGCCCGAAGCCAGCTAAACCCACGACCCGGCTCTCCATCCGAACCCGGGTACCTTTTGCCCTGCTCTCCACTCGGACCCAGGGAGCCCTGGTCTCCCACCGGGGTGCCAGGCCCGAAGCCAGCTAAACCCACGACCCGGCTCTCCATCCGGACCCGGGTACCCACTCTTAAGCACCCCCCCGGAATCTTCACAATCTAACACCAGGTGCTGTAAGCTTTTCATTAACGCATTGGCTACTGCCATCTGCTGTATATGTGCCGTACCGGCCACCGCTGCCTTTGCTTACGGCCATACCACCCTGAACACGCCCGATCTCGTCCGATCTCGGAAGCTAAGCAGGGTCGGGCCTGGTTAGTACTTGGATGGGAGACCGCCTGGGAATACCAGGTGCTGTAAGCATTTTCATGTCGGCATACTGAATGAGCAATGGTCATTCATGAATGGCCATGCTAAACACTAGATCTTTGTGCACCACTAAAACGTTTTGCCCCCCAAAGCGCATAGGCCACGCCTACATCATTAAACCCCACCCTCAATCCGACAGGCCCCGCTTTCAACCCGGACACCCGCTCTTAACCACCCACCCAAGACGCCTTAAACCCAGCCGCGGGGGCACAGGGCCACCTCGGACTGTGAAATAACGCATGTGCTGTTTTGCGGAGCTGCCCACGCCAAGTGTGTGCGTGCACGCGCGCCGTTAAGCGCTTGACCGGCGCGGCTAGAGGCTTTGCCGGCCGCTGTGGCAAGCGGGTAGAATTACTCGGGTCTCTCTTCATGACGAATAAGCCTTTCGCCTTTTACTAAAGACTTCCGTGGAGAGGGACGTTGATGAGTTATGGATATTTTTGGAAGGCCTTGCCCATTGGACAAGGCCAGCTCAGCTGTTGAAGAAAATGACATGGAGCACGGTGGTGCGCTCGGTTGTCTTGAGTGCAAATAGGTGTGAGCGCTTTAACTAATAGTATCGAAGGTTCTCAAAATGTGTCAAAGTCTTAATATCTGCCAGCTCACATACTGCCACTGTGTCTTGTGTGTGTGCTTAAAGGGGAATTTTAAGACTTGGTTGTTGGGTACCGCAAAGAGGCCATTGTTACGCCCACGTGGAGGGGACTAGTCGTTGACTGACCGGCAGGGCACTGGTGTGTGGATTGAGTGCTTTCCTCTATGGCCAGCATGTACAACTCATACTTACCTGGCAGGGTAGACACCATGATCATGAAGGTGGTTCATCCTCGGCGAGGCTCAGCCATTGCACCCCGTGCTTTGCTGACCCGGGCGAATTCCCCAAATGTGGGAATCTCGACTGCACAATTTCTGGTAGTGGGGGACTGCGTTCGCGCTCTCCCCTGATTAAGTGTTGAAAACATGCGGATAGTGCTGGAAAGGAGCCCTACCCTACCTGAAAAACACCCAATGTGGCGTTTTGCCTGGCTCTCCACGCGGCCCCGGGGAGCCTTGTCACCCAGGAGGGGGAGGGGGTGGCCTGGGCCAGCCTCTAACGTGACTTCCGGGGCACGAGTGTAAAATCTTCAAAGTGTGGACAGCAGAAAGTCGTTTTGCCCGGCCCTCCACTCGGACCCAGGAAGCCTTGGGCCCCCACCGGGGTGCCAGGCCCGAAGCCAGCTAAACCCACGACCCGGCTCTCCATCCGAACCCGGGTACCTTTTGCCCTGCTCTCCACTCGGACCCAGGGAGCCCTGGTCTCCCACCGGGGTGCCAGGCCCGAAGCCAGCTAAACCCACGACCCGGCTCTCCATCCGGACCCGGGTACCCACTCTTAAGCACCCCCCCGGAATCTTCACAATCTAACACCAGGTGCTGTAAGCTTTTCATTAACGCATTGGCTACTGCCATCTGCTGTATATGGGCCGTACCGGCCACCGCTGCCTTTGCTTACGGCCATACCACCCTGAACGCGCCCGATCTCGTCCGATCTCGGAAGCTAAGCAGGGTCGGGCCTGGTTAGTACTTGGATGGGAGACCGCCTGGGAATAACAGGTGCTGTAAGCATTTTCATGTCGGCATACTGAATGAGCAATGGTCATTCATGAATGGCCATGCTAAACACTAGATCTTTGTGCACCACTAAAACGTTTTGCCCCCCAAAGCGCATAGGCCACGCCTACATCATTAAACCCCACCCTCAATCCGACAGGCCCCGCTTTCAACCCGGACACCCGCTCTTAACCACCCACCCAAGACGCCTTAAACCCAGCCGCGGGGGCACAGGGCCACCTCGGACTGTGAAATAACGCATGTGCTGTTTTGCGGAGCTGCCCACGCCAAGTGTGTGCGTGCACGCGCGCCGTTAAGCGCTTGACCGGCGCGGCTAGAGGCTTTGCCGGCCGCTGTGGCAAGCGGGTAGAATTACTCGGGTCTCTCTTCATGACGAATAAGCCTTTCGCCTTTTACTAAAGACTTCCGTGGAGAGGGACGTTGATGAGTTATGGATATTTTTGGAAGGCCTTGCCCATTGGACAAGGCCAGCTCAGCTGTTGAAGAAAATGACATGGAGCACGGTGGTGCGCTCGGTTGTCTTGAGTGCAAATAGGTGTGAGCGCTTTAACTAATAGTATCGAAGGTTCTCAAAATGTGTCAAAGTCTTAATATCTGCCAGCTCACATACTGCCACTGTGTCTTGTGTGTGTGCTTAAAGGGGAATTTTAAGACTTGGTTGTTGGGTACCGCAAAGAGGCCATTGTTACGCCCACGTGGAGGGGACTAGTCGTTGACTGACCGGCAGGGCACTGGTGTGTGGATTGAGTGCTTTCCTCTATGGCCAGCATGTACAACTCATACTTACCTGGCAGGGTAGACACCATGATCATGAAGGTGGTTCATCCTCGGCGAGGCTCAGCCATTGCACCCCGTGCTTTGCTGACCCGGGCGAATTCCCCAAATGTGGGAATCTCGACTGCACAATTTCTGGTAGTGGGGGACTGCGTTCGCGCTCTCCCCTGATTAAGTGTTGAAAACATGCGGATAGTGCTGGAAAGGAGCCCTACCCTACCTGAAAAACACCCAATGTGGCGTTTTGCCTGGCTCTCCACGCGGCCCCGGGGAGCCTTGTCACCCAGGAGGGGGAGGGGGTGGCCTGGGCCAGCCTCTAACGTGACTTCCGGGGCACGAGTGTAAAATCTTCAAAGTGTGGACAGCAGAAAGTCGTTTTGCCCGGCCCTCCACTCGGACCCAGGAAGCCTTGGGCCCCCACCGGGGTGCCAGGCCCGAAGCCAGCTAAACCCACGACCCGGCTCTCCATCCGAACCCGGGTACCTTTTGCCCTGCTCTCCACTCGGACCCAGGGAGCCCTGGTCTCCCACCGGGGTGCCAGGCCCGAAGCCAGCTAAACCCACGACCCGGCTCTCCATCCGGACCCGGGTACCCACTCTTAAGCACCCCCCCGGAATCTTCACAATCTAACACCAGGTGCTGTAAGCTTTTCATTAACGCATTGGCTACTGCCATCTGCTGTATATGTGCCGTACCGGCCACCGCTGCCTTTGCTTACGGCCATACCACCCTGAACACGCCCGATCTCGTCCGATCTCGGAAGCTAAGCAGGGTCGGGCCTGGTTAGTACTTGGATGGGAGACCGCCTGGGAATACCAGGTGCTGTAAGCATTTTCATGTCGGCATACTGAATGAGCAATGGTCATTCATGAATGGCCATGCTAAACACTAGATCTTTGTGCACCACTAAAACGTTTTGCCCCCCAAAGCGCATAGGCCACGCCTACATCATTAAACCCCACCCTCAATCCGACAGGCCCCGCTTTCAACCCGGACACCCGCTCTTAACCACCCACCCAAGACGCCTTAAACCCAGCCGCGGGGGCACAGGGCCACCTCGGACTGTGAAATAACGCATGTGCTGTTTTGCGGAGCTGCCCACGCCAAGTGTGTGCGTGCACGCGCGCCGTTAAGCGCTTGACCGGCGCGGCTAGAGGCTTTGCCGGCCGCTGTGGCAAGCGGGTAGAATTACTCGGGTCTCTCTTCATGACGAATAAGCCTTTCGCCTTTTACTAAAGACTTCCGTGGAGAGGGACGTTGATGAGTTATGGATATTTTTGGAAGGCCTTGCCCATTGGACAAGGCCAGCTCAGCTGTTGAAGAAAATGACATGGAGCACGGTGGTGCGCTCGGTTGTCTTGAGTGCAAATAGGTGTGAGCGCTTTAACTAATAGTATCGAAGGTTCTCAAAATGTGTCAAAGTCTTAATATCTGCCAGCTCACATACTGCCACTGTGTCTTGTGTGTGTGCTTAAAGGGGAATTTTAAGACTTGGTTGTTGGGTACCGCAAAGAGGCCATTGTTACGCCCACGTGGAGGGGACTAGTCGTTGACTGACCGGCAGGGCACTGGTGTGTGGATTGAGTGCTTTCCTCTATGGCCAGCATGTACAACTCATACTTACCTGGCAGGGTAGACACCATGATCATGAAGGTGGTTCATCCTCGGCGAGGCTCAGCCATTGCACCCCGTGCTTTGCTGACCCGGGCGAATTCCCCAAATGTGGGAATCTCGACTGCACAATTTCTGGTAGTGGGGGACTGCGTTCGCGCTCTCCCCTGATTAAGTGTTGAAAACATGCTGATAGTGCTGGAAAGGAGCCCTACCCTACCTGAAAAACACCCAATGTGGCGTTTTGCCTGGCTCTCCACGCGGCCCCGGGGAGCCTTGTCACCCAGGAGGGGGAGGGGGTGGCCTGGGCCAGCCTCTAACGTGACTTCCGGGGCACGAGTGTAAAATCTTCAAAGTGTGGACAGCAGAAAGTCGTTTTGCCCGGCCCTCCACTCGGACCCAGGAAGCCTTGGGCCCCCACCGGGGTGCCAGGCCCGAAGCCAGCTAAACCCACGACCCGGCTCTCCATCCGAACCCGGGTACCTTTTGCCCTGCTCTCCACTCGGACCCAGGGAGCCCTGGTCTCCCACCGGGGTGCCAGGCCCGAAGCCAGCTAAACCCACGACCCGGCTCTCCATCCGGACCCGGGTACCCACTCTTAAGCACCCCCCCGGAATCTTCACAATCTAACACCAGGTGCTGTAAGCTTTTCATTAACGCATTGGCTACTGCCATCTGCTGTATATGGGCCGTACCGGCCACCGCTGCCTTTGCTTACGGCCATACCACCCTGAACGCGCCCGATCTCGTCCGATCTCGGAAGCTAAGCAGGGTCGGGCCTGGTTAGTACTTGGATGGGAGACCGCCTGGGAATACCAGGTGCTGTAAGCATTTTCATGTCGGCATACTGAATGAGCAATGGTCATTCATGAATGGCCATGCTAAACACTAGATCTTTGTGCACCACTAAAACGTTTTGCCCCCCAAAGCGCATAGGCCACGCCTACATCATTAAACCCCACCCTCAATCCGACAGGCCCCGCTTTCAACCCGGACACCCGCTCTTAACCACCCACCCAAGACGCCTTAAACCCAGCCGCGGGGGCACAGGGCCACCTCGGACTGTGAAATAACGCATGTGCTGTTTTGCGGAGCTGCCCACGCCAAGTGTGTGCGTGCACGCGCGCCGTTAAGCGCTTGACCGGCGCGGCTAGAGGCTTTGCCGGCCGCTGTGGCAAGCGGGTAGAATTACTCGGGTCTCTCTTCATGACGAATAAGCCTTTCGCCTTTTACTAAAGACTTCCGTGGAGAGGGACGTTGATGAGTTATGGATATTTTTGGAAGGCCTTGCCCATTGGACAAGGCCAGCTCAGCTGTTGAAGAAAATGACATGGAGCACGGTGGTGCGCTCGGTTGTCGTGAGTGCAAATAGGTGTGAGCGCTTTAACTAATAGTATCGAAGGTTCTCAAAATGTGTCAAAGTCTTAATATCTGCCAGCTCACATACTGCCACTGTGTCTTGTGTGTGTGCTTAAAGGGGAATTTTAAGACTTGGTTGTTGGGTACCGCAAAGAGGCCATTGTTACGCCCACGTGGAGGGGACTAGTCGTTGACTGACCGGCAGGGCACTGGTGTGTGGATTGAGTGCTTTCCTCTATGGCCAGCATGTACAACTCATACTTACCTGGCAGGGTAGACACCATGATCATGAAGGTGGTTCATCCTCGGCGAGGCTCAGCCATTGCACCCCGTGCTTTGCTGACCCGGGCGAATTCCCCAAATGTGGGAATCTCGACTGCACAATTTCTGGTAGTGGGGGACTGCGTTCGCGCTCTCCCCTGATTAAGTGTTGAAAACATGCGGATAATGCTGGAAAGGAGCCCTACCCTACCTGAAAAACACCCAATGTGGCGTTTTGCCTGGCTCTCCACGCGGCCCCGGGGAGCCTTGTCACCCAGGAGGGGGAGGGGGTGGCCTGGGCCAGCCTCTAACGTGACTTCCGGGGCACGAGTGTAAAATCTTCAAAGTGTGGACAGCAGAAAGTCGTTTTGCCCGGCCCTCCACTCGGACCCAGGAAGCCTTGGGCCCCCACCGGGGTGCCAGGCCCGAAGCCAGCTAAACCCACGACCCGGCTCTCCATCCGAACCCGGGTACCTTTTGCCCTGCTCTCCACTCGGACCCAGGGAGCCCTGGTCTCCCACCGGGGTGCCAGGCCCGAAGCCAGCTAAACCCACGACCCGGCTCTCCATCCGGACCCGGGTACCCACTCTTAAGCACCCCCCCGGAATCTTCACAATCTAACACCAGGTGCTGTAAGCTTTTCATTAACGCATTGGCTACTGCCATCTGCTGTATATGTGCCGTACCGGCCACCGCTGCCTTTGCTTACGGCCATACCACCCTGAACACGCCCGATCTCGTCCGATCTCGGAAGCTAAGCAGGGTCGGGCCTGGTTAGTACTTGGATGGGAGACCGCCTGGGAATACCAGGTGCTGTAAGCATTTTCATGTCGGCATACTGAATGAGCAATGGTCATTCATGAATGGCCATGCTAAACCACACTTTGACCAGTGGTGGTGTGACAAGAGCAGCTGATATTTTGATCTGCTGCTATTTGGAATTGGACACAGTAGGTGGGGGAACTTACTCTGCAGTTTTTCTGCACTATCTATCTGTATTCCTTTTAGTAATATTTCTGTCTTTCTACTATTTCTGTCCTTCTGTCTGTTTTCCTTTGTTCGTTCCTAAACCAATCTGTCCGCTTGATCTGAAGGGCTAGCAGGATATGCGATCACCATTAGGCTAAGCAATCAGCCCCTCTTTGGACTTTGCATATCCTTGTCTTAATAGCTCTCTAGGCGTATAAATAGCACTGCTATTTATCTGCACAGACCAAAACCACACTTTGACCAGTGGTGGTGTGACAAGAGCAGCTGATATTTTGATCTGCTGCTATTTGGAATTGGACACAGTAGGTGGGGGAACTTACTCTGCAGTTTTTCTGCACTATCTATCTGTATTCCTTTTAGTAATATTTCTGTCTTTCTACTATTTCTGTCCTTCTGTCTGTTTTCCTTTGTTCGTTCCTAAACCAATCTGTCCGCTTGATCTGAAGGGCTAGCAGGATATGCGATCACCATTAGGCTAAGCAATCAGCCCCTCTTTGGACTTTGCATATCCTTGTCTTAATAGCTCTCTAGGCGTATAAATAGCACTGCTATTTATCTGCACAGACCAAAACCACACTTTGACCAGTGGTGGTGTGACAAGAGCAGCTGATATTTTGATCTGCTGCTATTTGGAATTGGACACAGTAGGTGGGGGAACTTACTCTGCAGTTTTTCTGCACTATCTATCTGTATTCCTTTTAGTAATATTTCTGTCTTTCTACTATTTCTGTCCTTCTGTCTGTTTTCCTTTGTTCGTTCCTAAACCAATCTGTCCGCTTGATCTGAAGGGCTAGCAGGATATGCGATCACCATTAGGCTAAGCAATCAGCCCCTCTTTGGACTTTGCATATCCTTGTCTTAATAGCTCTCTAGGCGTATAAATAGCACTGCTATTTATCTGCACAGACCAAAACCACACTTTGACCAGTGGTGGTGTGACAAGAGCAGCTGATATTTTGATCTGCTGCTATTTGGAATTGGACACAGTAGGTGGGGGAACTTACTCTGCAGTTTTTCTGCACTATCTATCTGTATTCCTTTTAGTAATATTTCTGTCTTTCTACTATTTCTGTCCTTCTGTCTGTTTTCCTTTGTTCGTTCCTAAACCAATCTGTCCGCTTGATCTGAAGGGCTAGCAGGATATGCGATCACCATTAGGCTAAGCAATCAGCCCCTCTTTGGACTTTGCATATCCTTGTCTTAATAGCTCTCTAGGCGTATAAATAGCACTGCTATTTATCTGCACAGACCAAAACCACACTTTGACCAGTGGTGGTGTGACAAGAGCAGCTGATATTTTGATCTGCTGCTATTTGGAATTGGACACAGTAGGTGGGGGAACTTACTCTGCAGTTTTTCTGCACTATCTATCTGTATTCCTTTTAGTAATATTTCTGTCTTTCTACTATTTCTGTCCTTCTGTCTGTTTTCCTTTGTTCGTTCCTAAACCAATCTGTCCGCTTGATCTGAAGGGCTAGCAGGATATGCGATCACCATTAGGCTAAGCAATCAGCCCCTCTTTGGACTTTGCATATCCTTGTCTTAATAGCTCTCTAGGCGTATAAATAGCACTGCTATTTATCTGCACAGACCAAAACCACACTTTGACCAGTGGTGGTGTGACAAGAGCAGCTGATATTTTGATCTGCTGCTATTTGGAATTGGACACAGTAGGTGGGGGAACTTACTCTGCAGTTTTTCTGCACTATCTATCTGTATTCCTTTTAGTAATATTTCTGTCTTTCTACTATTTCTGTCCTTCTGTCTGTTTTCCTTTGTTCGTTCCTAAACCAATCTGTCCGCTTGATCTGAAGGGCTAGCAGGATATGCGATCACCATTAGGCTAAGCAATCAGCCCCTCTTTGGACTTTGCATATCCTTGTCTTAATAGCTCTCTAGGCGTATAAATAGCACTGCTATTTATCTGCACAGACCAAAACCACACTTTGACCAGTGGTGGTGTGACAAGAGCAGCTGATATTTTGATCTGCTGCTATTTGGAATTGGACACAGTAGGTGGGGGAACTTACTCTGCAGTTTTTCTGCACTATCTATCTGTATTCCTTTTAGTAATATTTCTGTCTTTCTACTATTTCTGTCCTTCTGTCTGTTTTCCTTTGTTCGTTCCTAAACCAATCTGTCCGCTTGATCTGAAGGGCTAGCAGGATATGCGATCACCATTAGGCTAAGCAATCAGCCCCTCTTTGGACTTTGCATATCCTTGTCTTAATAGCTCTCTAGGCGTATAAATAGCACTGCTATTTATCTGCACAGACCAAAACCACACTTTGACCAGTGGTGGTGTGACAAGAGCAGCTGATATTTTGATCTGCTGCTATTTGGAATTGGACACAGTAGGTGGGGGAACTTACTCTGCAGTTTTTCTGCACTATCTATCTGTATTCCTTTTAGTAATATTTCTGTCTTTCTACTATTTCTGTCCTTCTGTCTGTTTTCCTTTGTTCGTTCCTAAACCAATCTGTCCGCTTGATCTGAAGGGCTAGCAGGATATGCGATCACCATTAGGCTAAGCAATCAGCCCCTCTTTGGACTTTGCATATCCTTGTCTTAATAGCTCTCTAGGCGTATAAATAGCACTGCTATTTATCTGCACAGACCAAAACCACACTTTGACCAGTGGTGGTGTGACAAGAGCAGCTGATATTTTGATCTGCTGCTATTTGGAATTGGACACAGTAGGTGGGGGAACTTACTCTGCAGTTTTTCTGCACTATCTATCTGTATTCCTTTTAGTAATATTTCTGTCTTTCTACTATTTCTGTCCTTCTGTCTGTTTTCCTTTGTTCGTTCCTAAACCAATCTGTCCGCTTGATCTGAAGGGCTAGCAGGATATGCGATCACCATTAGGCTAAGCAATCAGCCCCTCTTTGGACTTTGCATATCCTTGTCTTAATAGCTCTCTAGGCGTATAAATAGCACTGCTATTTATCTGCACAGACCAAAACCACACTTTGACCAGTGGTGGTGTGACAAGAGCAGCTGATATTTTGATCTGCTGCTATTTGGAATTGGACACAGTAGGTGGGGGAACTTACTCTGCAGTTTTTCTGCACTATCTATCTGTATTCCTTTTAGTAATATTTCTGTCTTTCTACTATTTCTGTCCTTCTGTCTGTTTTCCTTTGTTCGTTCCTAAACCAATCTGTCCGCTTGATCTGAAGGGCTAGCAGGATATGCGATCACCATTAGGCTAAGCAATCAGCCCCTCTTTGGACTTTGCATATCCTTGTCTTAATAGCTCTCTAGGCGTATAAATAGCACTGCTATTTATCTGCACAGACCAAAACCACACTTTGACCAGTGGTGGTGTGACAAGAGCAGCTGATATTTTGATCTGCTGCTATTTGGAATTGGACACAGTAGGTGGGGGAACTTACTCTGCAGTTTTTCTGCACTATCTATCTGTATTCCTTTTAGTAATATTTCTGTCTTTCTACTATTTCTGTCCTTCTGTCTGTTTTCCTTTGTTCGTTCCTAAACCAATCTGTCCGCTTGATCTGAAGGGCTAGCAGGATATGCGATCACCATTAGGCTAAGCAATCAGCCCCTCTTTGGACTTTGCATATCCTTGTCTTAATAGCTCTCTAGGCGTATAAATAGCACTGCTATTTATCTGCACAGACCAAAACCACACTTTGACCAGTGGTGGTGTGACAAGAGCAGCTGATATTTTGATCTGCTGCTATTTGGAATTGGACACAGTAGGTGGGGGAACTTACTCTGCAGTTTTTCTGCACTATCTATCTGTATTCCTTTTAGTAATATTTCTGTCTTTCTACTATTTCTGTCCTTCTGTCTGTTTTCCTTTGTTCGTTCCTAAACCAATCTGTCCGCTTGATCTGAAGGGCTAGCAGGATATGCGATCACCATTAGGCTAAGCAATCAGCCCCTCTTTGGACTTTGCATATCCTTGTCTTAATAGCTCTCTAGGCGTATAAATAGCACTGCTATTTATCTGCACAGACCAAAACCACACTTTGACCAGTGGTGGTGTGACAAGAGCAGCTGATATTTTGATCTGCTGCTATTTGGAATTGGACACAGTAGGTGGGGGAACTTACTCTGCAGTTTTTCTGCACTATCTATCTGTATTCCTTTTAGTAATATTTCTGTCTTTCTACTATTTCTGTCCTTCTGTCTGTTTTCCTTTGTTCGTTCCTAAACCAATCTGTCCGCTTGATCTGAAGGGCTAGCAGGATATGCGATCACCATTAGGCTAAGCAATCAGCCCCTCTTTGGACTTTGCATATCCTTGTCTTAATAGCTCTCTAGGCGTATAAATAGCACTGCTATTTATCTGCACAGACCAAAACCACACTTTGACCAGTGGTGGTGTGACAAGAGCAGCTGATATTTTGATCTGCTGCTATTTGGAATTGGACACAGTAGGTGGGGGAACTTACTCTGCAGTTTTTCTGCACTATCTATCTGTATTCCTTTTAGTAATATTTCTGTCTTTCTACTATTTCTGTCCTTCTGTCTGTTTTCCTTTGTTCGTTCCTAAACCAATCTGTCCGCTTGATCTGAAGGGCTAGCAGGATATGCGATCACCATTAGGCTAAGCAATCAGCCCCTCTTTGGACTTTGCATATCCTTGTCTTAATAGCTCTCTAGGCGTATAAATAGCACTGCTATTTATCTGCACAGACCAAAACCACACTTTGACCAGTGGTGGTGTGACAAGAGCAGCTGATATTTTGATCTGCTGCTATTTGGAATTGGACACAGTAGGTGGGGGAACTTACTCTGCAGTTTTTCTGCACTATCTATCTGTATTCCTTTTAGTAATATTTCTGTCTTTCTACTATTTCTGTCCTTCTGTCTGTTTTCCTTTGTTCGTTCCTAAACCAATCTGTCCGCTTGATCTGAAGGGCTAGCAGGATATGCGATCACCATTAGGCTAAGCAATCAGCCCCTCTTTGGACTTTGCATATCCTTGTCTTAATAGCTCTCTAGGCGTATAAATAGCGCTGCTATTTATCTGCACAGACCAAAACCACACTTTGACCAGTGGTGGTGTGACAAGAGCAGCTGATATTTTGATCTGCTGCTATTTGGAATTGGACACAGTAGGTGGGGGAACTTACTCTGCAGTTTTTCTGCACTATCTATCTGTATTCCTTTTAGTAATATTTCTGTCTTTCTACTATTTCTGTCCTTCTGTCTGTTTTCCTTTGTTCGTTCCTAAACCAATCTGTCCGCTTGATCTGAAGGGCTAGCAGGATATGCGATCACCATTAGGCTAAGCAATCAGCCCCTCTTTGGACTTTGCATATCCTTGTCTTAATAGCTCTCTAGGCGTATAAATAGCGCTGCTATTTATCTGCACAGACCAAAACCACACTTTGACCAGTGGTGGTGTGACAAGAGCAGCTGATATTTTGATCTGCTGCTATTTGGAATTGGACACAGTAGGTGGGGGAACTTACTCTGCAGTTTTTCTGCACTATCTATCTGTATTCCTTTTAGTAATATTTCTGTCTTTCTACTATTTCTGTCCTTCTGTCTGTTTTCCTTTGTTCGTTCCTAAACCAATCTGTCCGCTTGATCTGAAGGGCTAGCAGGATATGCGATCACCATTAGGCTAAGCAATCAGCCCCTCTTTGGACTTTGCATATCCTTGTCTTAATAGCTCTCTAGGCGTATAAATAGCGCTGCTATTTATCTGCACAGACCAAAACCACACTTTGACCAGTGGTGGTGTGACAAGAGCAGCTGATATTTTGATCTGCTGCTATTTGGAATTGGACACAGTAGGTGGGGGAACTTACTCTGCAGTTTTTCTGCACTATCTATCTGTATTCCTTTTAGTAATATTTCTGTCTTTCTACTATTTCTGTCCTTCTGTCTGTTTTCCTTTGTTCGTTCCTAAACCAATCTGTCCGCTTGATCTGAAGGGCTAGCAGGATATGCGATCACCATTAGGCTAAGCAATCAGCCCCTCTTTGGACTTTGCATATCCTTGTCTTAATAGCTCTCTAGGCGTATAAATAGCGCTGCTATTTATCTGCACAGACCAAAACCACACTTTGACCAGTGGTGGTGTGACAAGAGCAGCTGATATTTTGATCTGCTGCTATTTGGAATTGGACACAGTAGGTGGGGGAACTTACTCTGCAGTTTTTCTGCACTATCTATCTGTATTCCTTTTAGTAATATTTCTGTCTTTCTACTATTTCTGTCCTTCTGTCTGTTTTCCTTTGTTCGTTCCTAAACCAATCTGTCCGCTTGATCTGAAGGGCTAGCAGGATATGCGATCACCATTAGGCTAAGCAATCAGCCCCTCTTTGGACTTTGCATATCCTTGTCTTAATAGCTCTCTAGGCGTATAAATAGCGCTGCTATTTATCTGCACAGACCAAAACCACACTTTGACCAGTGGTGGTGTGACAAGAGCAGCTGATATTTTGATCTGCTGCTATTTGGAATTGGACACAGTAGGTGGGGGAACTTACTCTGCAGTTTTTCTGCACTATCTATCTGTATTCCTTTTAGTAATATTTCTGTCTTTCTACTATTTCTGTCCTTCTGTCTGTTTTCCTTTGTTCGTTCCTAAACCAATCTGTCCGCTTGATCTGAAGGGCTAGCAGGATATGCGATCACCATTAGGCTAAGCAATCAGCCCCTCTTTGGACTTTGCATATCCTTGTCTTAATAGCTCTCTAGGCGTATAAATAGCGCTGCTATTTATCTGCACAGACCAAAACCACACTTTGACCAGTGGTGGTGTGACAAGAGCAGCTGATATTTTGATCTGCTGCTATTTGGAATTGGACACAGTAGGTGGGGGAACTTACTCTGCAGTTTTTCTGCACTATCTATCTGTATTCCTTTTAGTAATATTTCTGTCTTTCTACTATTTCTGTCCTTCTGTCTGTTTTCCTTTGTTCGTTCCTAAACCAATCTGTCCGCTTGATCTGAAGGGCTAGCAGGATATGCGATCACCATTAGGCTAAGCAATCAGCCCCTCTTTGGACTTTGCATATCCTTGTCTTAATAGCTCTCTAGGCGTATAAATAGCGCTGCTATTTATCTGCACAGACCAAAACCACACTTTGACCAGTGGTGGTGTGACAAGAGCAGCTGATATTTTGATCTGCTGCTATTTGGAATTGGACACAGTAGGTGGGGGAACTTACTCTGCAGTTTTTCTGCACTATCTATCTGTATTCCTTTTAGTAATATTTCTGTCTTTCTACTATTTCTGTCCTTCTGTCTGTTTTCCTTTGTTCGTTCCTAAACCAATCTGTCCGCTTGATCTGAAGGGCTAGCAGGATATGCGATCACCATTAGGCTAAGCAATCAGCCCCTCTTTGGACTTTGCATATCCTTGTCTTAATAGCTCTCTAGGCGTATAAATAGCGCTGCTATTTATCTGCACAGACCAAAACCACACTTTGACCAGTGGTGGTGTGACAAGAGCAGCTGATATTTTGATCTGCTGCTATTTGGAATTGGACACAGTAGGTGGGGGAACTTACTCTGCAGTTTTTCTGCACTATCTATCTGTATTCCTTTTAGTAATATTTCTGTCTTTCTACTATTTCTGTCCTTCTGTCTGTTTTCCTTTGTTCGTTCCTAAACCAATCTGTCCGCTTGATCTGAAGGGCTAGCAGGATATGCGATCACCATTAGGCTAAGCAATCAGCCCCTCTTTGGACTTTGCATATCCTTGTCTTAATAGCTCTCTAGGCGTATAAATAGCGCTGCTATTTATCTGCACAGACCAAAACCACACTTTGACCAGTGGTGGTGTGACAAGAGCAGCTGATATTTTGATCTGCTGCTATTTGGAATTGGACACAGTAGGTGGGGGAACTTACTCTGCAGTTTTTCTGCACTATCTATCTGTATTCCTTTTAGTAATATTTCTGTCTTTCTACTATTTCTGTCCTTCTGTCTGTTTTCCTTTGTTCGTTCCTAAACCAATCTGTCCGCTTGATCTGAAGGGCTAGCAGGATATGCGATCACCATTAGGCTAAGCAATCAGCCCCTCTTTGGACTTTGCATATCCTTGTCTTAATAGCTCTCTAGGCGTATAAATAGCGCTGCTATTTATCTGCACAGACCAAAACCACACTTTGACCAGTGGTGGTGTGACAAGAGCAGCTGATATTTTGATCTGCTGCTATTTGGAATTGGACACAGTAGGTGGGGGAACTTACTCTGCAGTTTTTCTGCACTATCTATCTGTATTCCTTTTAGTAATATTTCTGTCTTTCTACTATTTCTGTCCTTCTGTCTGTTTTCCTTTGTTCGTTCCTAAACCAATCTGTCCGCTTGATCTGAAGGGCTAGCAGGATATGCGATCACCATTAGGCTAAGCAATCAGCCCCTCTTTGGACTTTGCATATCCTTGTCTTAATAGCTCTCTAGGCGTATAAATAGCGCTGCTATTTATCTGCACAGACCAAAACCACACTTTGACCAGTGGTGGTGTGACAAGAGCAGCTGATATTTTGATCTGCTGCTATTTGGAATTGGACACAGTAGGTGGGGGAACTTACTCTGCAGTTTTTCTGCACTATCTATCTGTATTCCTTTTAGTAATATTTCTGTCTTTCTACTATTTCTGTCCTTCTGTCTGTTTTCCTTTGTTCGTTCCTAAACCAATCTGTCCGCTTGATCTGAAGGGCTAGCAGGATATGCGATCACCATTAGGCTAAGCAATCAGCCCCTCTTTGGACTTTGCATATCCTTGTCTTAATAGCTCTCTAGGCGTATAAATAGCGCTGCTATTTATCTGCACAGACCAAAACCACACTTTGACCAGTGGTGGTGTGACAAGAGCAGCTGATATTTTGATCTGCTGCTATTTGGAATTGGACACAGTAGGTGGGGGAACTTACTCTGCAGTTTTTCTGCACTATCTATCTGTATTCCTTTTAGTAATATTTCTGTCTTTCTACTATTTCTGTCCTTCTGTCTGTTTTCCTTTGTTCGTTCCTAAACCAATCTGTCCGCTTGATCTGAAGGGCTAGCAGGATATGCGATCACCATTAGGCTAAGCAATCAGCCCCTCTTTGGACTTTGCATATCCTTGTCTTAATAGCTCTCTAGGCGTATAAATAGCGCTGCTATTTATCTGCACAGACCAAAACCACACTTTGACCAGTGGTGGTGTGACAAGAGCAGCTGATATTTTGATCTGCTGCTATTTGGAATTGGACACAGTAGGTGGGGGAACTTACTCTGCAGTTTTTCTGCACTATCTATCTGTATTCCTTTTAGTAATATTTCTGTCTTTCTACTATTTCTGTCCTTCTGTCTGTTTTCCTTTGTTCGTTCCTAAACCAATCTGTCCGCTTGATCTGAAGGGCTAGCAGGATATGCGATCACCATTAGGCTAAGCAATCAGCCCCTCTTTGGACTTTGCATATCCTTGTCTTAATAGCTCTCTAGGCGTATAAATAGCGCTGCTATTTATCTGCACAGACCAAAACCACACTTTGACCAGTGGTGGTGTGACAAGAGCAGCTGATATTTTGATCTGCTGCTATTTGGAATTGGACACAGTAGGTGGGGGAACTTACTCTGCAGTTTTTCTGCACTATCTATCTGTATTCCTTTTAGTAATATTTCTGTCTTTCTACTATTTCTGTCCTTCTGTCTGTTTTCCTTTGTTCGTTCCTAAACCAATCTGTCCGCTTGATCTGAAGGGCTAGCAGGATATGCGATCACCATTAGGCTAAGCAATCAGCCCCTCTTTGGACTTTGCATATCCTTGTCTTAATAGCTCTCTAGGCGTATAAATAGCGCTGCTATTTATCTGCACAGACCAAAACCACACTTTGACCAGTGGTGGTGTGACAAGAGCAGCTGATATTTTGATCTGCTGCTATTTGGAATTGGACACAGTAGGTGGGGGAACTTACTCTGCAGTTTTTCTGCACTATCTATCTGTATTCCTTTTAGTAATATTTCTGTCTTTCTACTATTTCTGTCCTTCTGTCTGTTTTCCTTTGTTCGTTCCTAAACCAATCTGTCCGCTTGATCTGAAGGGCTAGCAGGATATGCGATCACCATTAGGCTAAGCAATCAGCCCCTCTTTGGACTTTGCATATCCTTGTCTTAATAGCTCTCTAGGCGTATAAATAGCGCTGCTATTTATCTGCACAGACCAAAACCACACTTTGACCAGTGGTGGTGTGACAAGAGCAGCTGATATTTTGATCTGCTGCTATTTGGAATTGGACACAGTAGGTGGGGGAACTTACTCTGCAGTTTTTCTGCACTATCTATCTGTATTCCTTTTAGTAATATTTCTGTCTTTCTACTATTTCTGTCCTTCTGTCTGTTTTCCTTTGTTCGTTCCTAAACCAATCTGTCCGCTTGATCTGAAGGGCTAGCAGGATATGCGATCACCATTAGGCTAAGCAATCAGCCCCTCTTTGGACTTTGCATATCCTTGTCTTAATAGCTCTCTAGGCGTATAAATAGCGCTGCTATTTATCTGCACAGACCAAAACCACACTTTGACCAGTGGTGGTGTGACAAGAGCAGCTGATATTTTGATCTGCTGCTATTTGGAATTGGACACAGTAGGTGGGGGAACTTACTCTGCAGTTTTTCTGCACTATCTATCTGTATTCCTTTTAGTAATATTTCTGTCTTTCTACTATTTCTGTCCTTCTGTCTGTTTTCCTTTGTTCGTTCCTAAACCAATCTGTCCGCTTGATCTGAAGGGCTAGCAGGATATGCGATCACCATTAGGCTAAGCAATCAGCCCCTCTTTGGACTTTGCATATCCTTGTCTTAATAGCTCTCTAGGCGTATAAATAGCACTGCTATTTATCTGCACAGACCAAAACCACACTTTGACCAGTGGTGGTGTGACAAGAGCAGCTGATATTTTGATCTGCTGCTATTTGGAATTGGACACAGTAGGTGGGGGAACTTACTCTGCAGTTTTTCTGCACTATCTATCTGTATTCCTTTTAGTAATATTTCTGTCTTTCTACTATTTCTGTCCTTCTGTCTGTTTTCCTTTGTTCGTTCCTAAACCAATCTGTCCGCTTGATCTGAAGGGCTAGCAGGATATGCGATCACCATTAGGCTAAGCAATCAGCCCCTCTTTGGACTTTGCATATCCTTGTCTTAATAGCTCTCTAGGCGTATAAATAGCACTGCTATTTATCTGCACAGACCAAAACCACACTTTGACCAGTGGTGGTGTGACAAGAGCAGCTGATATTTTGATCTGCTGCTATTTGGAATTGGACACAGTAGGTGGGGGAACTTACTCTGCAGTTTTTCTGCACTATCTATCTGTATTCCTTTTAGTAATATTTCTGTCTTTCTACTATTTCTGTCCTTCTGTCTGTTTTCCTTTGTTCGTTCCTAAACCAATCTGTCCGCTTGATCTGAAGGGCTAGCAGGATATGCGATCACCATTAGGCTAAGCAATCAGCCCCTCTTTGGACTTTGCATATCCTTGTCTTAATAGCTCTCTAGGCGTATAAATAGCACTGCTATTTATCTGCACAGACCAAAACCACACTTTGACCAGTGGTGGTGTGACAAGAGCAGCTGATATTTTGATCTGCTGCTATTTGGAATTGGACACAGTAGGTGGGGGAACTTACTCTGCAGTTTTTCTGCACTATCTATCTGTATTCCTTTTAGTAATATTTCTGTCTTTCTACTATTTCTGTCCTTCTGTCTGTTTTCCTTTGTTCGTTCCTAAACCAATCTGTCCGCTTGATCTGAAGGGCTAGCAGGATATGCGATCACCATTAGGCTAAGCAATCAGCCCCTCTTTGGACTTTGCATATCCTTGTCTTAATAGCTCTCTAGGCGTATAAATAGCACTGCTATTTATCTGCACAGACCAAAACCACACTTTGACCAGTGGTGGTGTGACAAGAGCAGCTGATATTTTGATCTGCTGCTATTTGGAATTGGACACAGTAGGTGGGGGAACTTACTCTGCAGTTTTTCTGCACTATCTATCTGTATTCCTTTTAGTAATATTTCTGTCTTTCTACTATTTCTGTCCTTCTGTCTGTTTTCCTTTGTTCGTTCCTAAACCAATCTGTCCGCTTGATCTGAAGGGCTAGCAGGATATGCGATCACCATTAGGCTAAGCAATCAGCCCCTCTTTGGACTTTGCATATCCTTGTCTTAATAGCTCTCTAGGCGTATAAATAGCACTGCTATTTATCTGCACAGACCAAAACCACACTTTGACCAGTGGTGGTGTGACAAGAGCAGCTGATATTTTGATCTGCTGCTATTTGGAATTGGACACAGTAGGTGGGGGAACTTACTCTGCAGTTTTTCTGCACTATCTATCTGTATTCCTTTTAGTAATATTTCTGTCTTTCTACTATTTCTGTCCTTCTGTCTGTTTTCCTTTGTTCGTTCCTAAACCAATCTGTCCGCTTGATCTGAAGGGCTAGCAGGATATGCGATCACCATTAGGCTAAGCAATCAGCCCCTCTTTGGACTTTGCATATCCTTGTCTTAATAGCTCTCTAGGCGTATAAATAGCACTGCTATTTATCTGCACAGACCAAAACCACACTTTGACCAGTGGTGGTGTGACAAGAGCAGCTGATATTTTGATCTGCTGCTATTTGGAATTGGACACAGTAGGTGGGGGAACTTACTCTGCAGTTTTTCTGCACTATCTATCTGTATTCCTTTTAGTAATATTTCTGTCTTTCTACTATTTCTGTCCTTCTGTCTGTTTTCCTTTGTTCGTTCCTAAACCAATCTGTCCGCTTGATCTGAAGGGCTAGCAGGATATGCGATCACCATTAGGCTAAGCAATCAGCCCCTCTTTGGACTTTGCATATCCTTGTCTTAATAGCTCTCTAGGCGTATAAATAGCACTGCTATTTATCTGCACAGACCAAAACCACACTTTGACCAGTGGTGGTGTGACAAGAGCAGCTGATATTTTGATCTGCTGCTATTTGGAATTGGACACAGTAGGTGGGGGAACTTACTCTGCAGTTTTTCTGCACTATCTATCTGTATTCCTTTTAGTAATATTTCTGTCTTTCTACTATTTCTGTCCTTCTGTCTGTTTTCCTTTGTTCGTTCCTAAACCAATCTGTCCGCTTGATCTGAAGGGCTAGCAGGATATGCGATCACCATTAGGCTAAGCAATCAGCCCCTCTTTGGACTTTGCATATCCTTGTCTTAATAGCTCTCTAGGCGTATAAATAGCACTGCTATTTATCTGCACAGACCAAAACCACACTTTGACCAGTGGTGGTGTGACAAGAGCAGCTGATATTTTGATCTGCTGCTATTTGGAATTGGACACAGTAGGTGGGGGAACTTACTCTGCAGTTTTTCTGCACTATCTATCTGTATTCCTTTTAGTAATATTTCTGTCTTTCTACTATTTCTGTCCTTCTGTCTGTTTTCCTTTGTTCGTTCCTAAACCAATCTGTCCGCTTGATCTGAAGGGCTAGCAGGATATGCGATCACCATTAGGCTAAGCAATCAGCCCCTCTTTGGACTTTGCATATCCTTGTCTTAATAGCTCTCTAGGCGTATAAATAGCACTGCTATTTATCTGCACAGACCAAAACCACACTTTGACCAGTGGTGGTGTGACAAGAGCAGCTGATATTTTGATCTGCTGCTATTTGGAATTGGACACAGTAGGTGGGGGAACTTACTCTGCAGTTTTTCTGCACTATCTATCTGTATTCCTTTTAGTAATATTTCTGTCTTTCTACTATTTCTGTCCTTCTGTCTGTTTTCCTTTGTTCGTTCCTAAACCAATCTGTCCGCTTGATCTGAAGGGCTAGCAGGATATGCGATCACCATTAGGCTAAGCAATCAGCCCCTCTTTGGACTTTGCATATCCTTGTCTTAATAGCTCTCTAGGCGTATAAATAGCACTGCTATTTATCTGCACAGACCAAAACCACACTTTGACCAGTGGTGGTGTGACAAGAGCAGCTGATATTTTGATCTGCTGCTATTTGGAATTGGACACAGTAGGTGGGGGAACTTACTCTGCAGTTTTTCTGCACTATCTATCTGTATTCCTTTTAGTAATATTTCTGTCTTTCTACTATTTCTGTCCTTCTGTCTGTTTTCCTTTGTTCGTTCCTAAACCAATCTGTCCGCTTGATCTGAAGGGCTAGCAGGATATGCGATCACCATTAGGCTAAGCAATCAGCCCCTCTTTGGACTTTGCATATCCTTGTCTTAATAGCTCTCTAGGCGTATAAATAGCACTGCTATTTATCTGCACAGACCAAAACCACACTTTGACCAGTGGTGGTGTGACAAGAGCAGCTGATATTTTGATCTGCTGCTATTTGGAATTGGACACAGTAGGTGGGGGAACTTACTCTGCAGTTTTTCTGCACTATCTATCTGTATTCCTTTTAGTAATATTTCTGTCTTTCTACTATTTCTGTCCTTCTGTCTGTTTTCCTTTGTTCGTTCCTAAACCAATCTGTCCGCTTGATCTGAAGGGCTAGCAGGATATGCGATCACCATTAGGCTAAGCAATCAGCCCCTCTTTGGACTTTGCATATCCTTGTCTTAATAGCTCTCTAGGCGTATAAATAGCACTGCTATTTATCTGCACAGACCAAAACCACACTTTGACCAGTGGTGGTGTGACAAGAGCAGCTGATATTTTGATCTGCTGCTATTTGGAATTGGACACAGTAGGTGGGGGAACTTACTCTGCAGTTTTTCTGCACTATCTATCTGTATTCCTTTTAGTAATATTTCTGTCTTTCTACTATTTCTGTCCTTCTGTCTGTTTTCCTTTGTTCGTTCCTAAACCAATCTGTCCGCTTGATCTGAAGGGCTAGCAGGATATGCGATCACCATTAGGCTAAGCAATCAGCCCCTCTTTGGACTTTGCATATCCTTGTCTTAATAGCTCTCTAGGCGTATAAATAGCACTGCTATTTATCTGCACAGACCAAAACCACACTTTGACCAGTGGTGGTGTGACAAGAGCAGCTGATATTTTGATCTGCTGCTATTTGGAATTGGACACAGTAGGTGGGGGAACTTACTCTGCAGTTTTTCTGCACTATCTATCTGTATTCCTTTTAGTAATATTTCTGTCTTTCTACTATTTCTGTCCTTCTGTCTGTTTTCCTTTGTTCGTTCCTAAACCAATCTGTCCGCTTGATCTGAAGGGCTAGCAGGATATGCGATCACCATTAGGCTAAGCAATCAGCCCCTCTTTGGACTTTGCATATCCTTGTCTTAATAGCTCTCTAGGCGTATAAATAGCACTGCTATTTATCTGCACAGACCAAAACCACACTTTGACCAGTGGTGGTGTGACAAGAGCAGCTGATATTTTGATCTGCTGCTATTTGGAATTGGACACAGTAGGTGGGGGAACTTACTCTGCAGTTTTTCTGCACTATCTATCTGTATTCCTTTTAGTAATATTTCTGTCTTTCTACTATTTCTGTCCTTCTGTCTGTTTTCCTTTGTTCGTTCCTAAACCAATCTGTCCGCTTGATCTGAAGGGCTAGCAGGATATGCGATCACCATTAGGCTAAGCAATCAGCCCCTCTTTGGACTTTGCATATCCTTGTCTTAATAGCTCTCTAGGCGTATAAATAGCACTGCTATTTATCTGCACAGACCAAAACCACACTTTGACCAGTGGTGGTGTGACAAGAGCAGCTGATATTTTGATCTGCTGCTATTTGGAATTGGACACAGTAGGTGGGGGAACTTACTCTGCAGTTTTTCTGCACTATCTATCTGTATTCCTTTTAGTAATATTTCTGTCTTTCTACTATTTCTGTCCTTCTGTCTGTTTTCCTTTGTTCGTTCCTAAACCAATCTGTCCGCTTGATCTGAAGGGCTAGCAGGATATGCGATCACCATTAGGCTAAGCAATCAGCCCCTCTTTGGACTTTGCATATCCTTGTCTTAATAGCTCTCTAGGCGTATAAATAGCACTGCTATTTATCTGCACAGACCAAAACCACACTTTGACCAGTGGTGGTGTGACAAGAGCAGCTGATATTTTGATCTGCTGCTATTTGGAATTGGACACAGTAGGTGGGGGAACTTACTCTGCAGTTTTTCTGCACTATCTATCTGTATTCCTTTTAGTAATATTTCTGTCTTTCTACTATTTCTGTCCTTCTGTCTGTTTTCCTTTGTTCGTTCCTAAACCAATCTGTCCGCTTGATCTGAAGGGCTAGCAGGATATGCGATCACCATTAGGCTAAGCAATCAGCCCCTCTTTGGACTTTGCATATCCTTGTCTTAATAGCTCTCTAGGCGTATAAATAGCACTGCTATTTATCTGCACAGACCAAAACCACACTTTGACCAGTGGTGGTGTGACAAGAGCAGCTGATATTTTGATCTGCTGCTATTTGGAATTGGACACAGTAGGTGGGGGAACTTACTCTGCAGTTTTTCTGCACTATCTATCTGTATTCCTTTTAGTAATATTTCTGTCTTTCTACTATTTCTGTCCTTCTGTCTGTTTTCCTTTGTTCGTTCCTAAACCAATCTGTCCGCTTGATCTGAAGGGCTAGCAGGATATGCGATCACCATTAGGCTAAGCAATCAGCCCCTCTTTGGACTTTGCATATCCTTGTCTTAATAGCTCTCTAGGCGTATAAATAGCACTGCTATTTATCTGCACAGACCAAAACCACACTTTGACCAGTGGTGGTGTGACAAGAGCAGCTGATATTTTGATCTGCTGCTATTTGGAATTGGACACAGTAGGTGGGGGAACTTACTCTGCAGTTTTTCTGCACTATCTATCTGTATTCCTTTTAGTAATATTTCTGTCTTTCTACTATTTCTGTCCTTCTGTCTGTTTTCCTTTGTTCGTTCCTAAACCAATCTGTCCGCTTGATCTGAAGGGCTAGCAGGATATGCGATCACCATTAGGCTAAGCAATCAGCCCCTCTTTGGACTTTGCATATCCTTGTCTTAATAGCTCTCTAGGCGTATAAATAGCACTGCTATTTATCTGCACAGACCAAAACCACACTTTGACCAGTGGTGGTGTGACAAGAGCAGCTGATATTTTGATCTGCTGCTATTTGGAATTGGACACAGTAGGTGGGGGAACTTACTCTGCAGTTTTTCTGCACTATCTATCTGTATTCCTTTTAGTAATATTTCTGTCTTTCTACTATTTCTGTCCTTCTGTCTGTTTTCCTTTGTTCGTTCCTAAACCAATCTGTCCGCTTGATCTGAAGGGCTAGCAGGATATGCGATCACCATTAGGCTAAGCAATCAGCCCCTCTTTGGACTTTGCATATCCTTGTCTTAATAGCTCTCTAGGCGTATAAATAGCACTGCTATTTATCTGCACAGACCAAAACCACACTTTGACCAGTGGTGGTGTGACAAGAGCAGCTGATATTTTGATCTGCTGCTATTTGGAATTGGACACAGTAGGTGGGGGAACTTACTCTGCAGTTTTTCTGCACTATCTATCTGTATTCCTTTTAGTAATATTTCTGTCTTTCTACTATTTCTGTCCTTCTGTCTGTTTTCCTTTGTTCGTTCCTAAACCAATCTGTCCGCTTGATCTGAAGGGCTAGCAGGATATGCGATCACCATTAGGCTAAGCAATCAGCCCCTCTTTGGACTTTGCATATCCTTGTCTTAATAGCTCTCTAGGCGTATAAATAGCACTGCTATTTATCTGCACAGACCAAAACCACACTTTGACCAGTGGTGGTGTGACAAGAGCAGCTGATATTTTGATCTGCTGCTATTTGGAATTGGACACAGTAGGTGGGGGAACTTACTCTGCAGTTTTTCTGCACTATCTATCTGTATTCCTTTTAGTAATATTTCTGTCTTTCTACTATTTCTGTCCTTCTGTCTGTTTTCCTTTGTTCGTTCCTAAACCAATCTGTCCGCTTGATCTGAAGGGCTAGCAGGATATGCGATCACCATTAGGCTAAGCAATCAGCCCCTCTTTGGACTTTGCATATCCTTGTCTTAATAGCTCTCTAGGCGTATAAATAGCACTGCTATTTATCTGCACAGACCAAAACCACACTTTGACCAGTGGTGGTGTGACAAGAGCAGCTGATATTTTGATCTGCTGCTATTTGGAATTGGACACAGTAGGTGGGGGAACTTACTCTGCAGTTTTTCTGCACTATCTATCTGTATTCCTTTTAGTAATATTTCTGTCTTTCTACTATTTCTGTCCTTCTGTCTGTTTTCCTTTGTTCGTTCCTAAACCAATCTGTCCGCTTGATCTGAAGGGCTAGCAGGATATGCGATCACCATTAGGCTAAGCAATCAGCCCCTCTTTGGACTTTGCATATCCTTGTCTTAATAGCTCTCTAGGCGTATAAATAGCACTGCTATTTATCTGCACAGACCAAAACCACACTTTGACCAGTGGTGGTGTGACAAGAGCAGCTGATATTTTGATCTGCTGCTATTTGGAATTGGACACAGTAGGTGGGGGAACTTACTCTGCAGTTTTTCTGCACTATCTATCTGTATTCCTTTTAGTAATATTTCTGTCTTTCTACTATTTCTGTCCTTCTGTCTGTTTTCCTTTGTTCGTTCCTAAACCAATCTGTCCGCTTGATCTGAAGGGCTAGCAGGATATGCGATCACCATTAGGCTAAGCAATCAGCCCCTCTTTGGACTTTGCATATCCTTGTCTTAATAGCTCTCTAGGCGTATAAATAGCACTGCTATTTATCTGCACAGACCAAAACCACACTTTGACCAGTGGTGGTGTGACAAGAGCAGCTGATATTTTGATCTGCTGCTATTTGGAATTGGACACAGTAGGTGGGGGAACTTACTCTGCAGTTTTTCTGCACTATCTATCTGTATTCCTTTTAGTAATATTTCTGTCTTTCTACTATTTCTGTCCTTCTGTCTGTTTTCCTTTGTTCGTTCCTAAACCAATCTGTCCGCTTGATCTGAAGGGCTAGCAGGATATGCGATCACCATTAGGCTAAGCAATCAGCCCCTCTTTGGACTTTGCATATCCTTGTCTTAATAGCTCTCTAGGCGTATAAATAGCACTGCTATTTATCTGCACAGACCAAAACCACACTTTGACCAGTGGTGGTGTGACAAGAGCAGCTGATATTTTGATCTGCTGCTATTTGGAATTGGACACAGTAGGTGGGGGAACTTACTCTGCAGTTTTTCTGCACTATCTATCTGTATTCCTTTTAGTAATATTTCTGTCTTTCTACTATTTCTGTCCTTCTGTCTGTTTTCCTTTGTTCGTTCCTAAACCAATCTGTCCGCTTGATCTGAAGGGCTAGCAGGATATGCGATCACCATTAGGCTAAGCAATCAGCCCCTCTTTGGACTTTGCATATCCTTGTCTTAATAGCTCTCTAGGCGTATAAATAGCACTGCTATTTATCTGCACAGACCAAAACCACACTTTGACCAGTGGTGGTGTGACAAGAGCAGCTGATATTTTGATCTGCTGCTATTTGGAATTGGACACAGTAGGTGGGGGAACTTACTCTGCAGTTTTTCTGCACTATCTATCTGTATTCCTTTTAGTAATATTTCTGTCTTTCTACTATTTCTGTCCTTCTGTCTGTTTTCCTTTGTTCGTTCCTAAACCAATCTGTCCGCTTGATCTGAAGGGCTAGCAGGATATGCGATCACCATTAGGCTAAGCAATCAGCCCCTCTTTGGACTTTGCATATCCTTGTCTTAATAGCTCTCTAGGCGTATAAATAGCACTGCTATTTATCTGCACAGACCAAAACCACACTTTGACCAGTGGTGGTGTGACAAGAGCAGCTGATATTTTGATCTGCTGCTATTTGGAATTGGACACAGTAGGTGGGGGAACTTACTCTGCAGTTTTTCTGCACTATCTATCTGTATTCCTTTTAGTAATATTTCTGTCTTTCTACTATTTCTGTCCTTCTGTCTGTTTTCCTTTGTTCGTTCCTAAACCAATCTGTCCGCTTGATCTGAAGGGCTAGCAGGATATGCGATCACCATTAGGCTAAGCAATCAGCCCCTCTTTGGACTTTGCATATCCTTGTCTTAATAGCTCTCTAGGCGTATAAATAGCACTGCTATTTATCTGCACAGACCAAAACCACACTTTGACCAGTGGTGGTGTGACAAGAGCAGCTGATATTTTGATCTGCTGCTATTTGGAATTGGACACAGTAGGTGGGGGAACTTACTCTGCAGTTTTTCTGCACTATCTATCTGTATTCCTTTTAGTAATATTTCTGTCTTTCTACTATTTCTGTCCTTCTGTCTGTTTTCCTTTGTTCGTTCCTAAACCAATCTGTCCGCTTGATCTGAAGGGCTAGCAGGATATGCGATCACCATTAGGCTAAGCAATCAGCCCCTCTTTGGACTTTGCATATCCTTGTCTTAATAGCTCTCTAGGCGTATAAATAGCACTGCTATTTATCTGCACAGACCAAAACCACACTTTGACCAGTGGTGGTGTGACAAGAGCAGCTGATATTTTGATCTGCTGCTATTTGGAATTGGACACAGTAGGTGGGGGAACTTACTCTGCAGTTTTTCTGCACTATCTATCTGTATTCCTTTTAGTAATATTTCTGTCTTTCTACTATTTCTGTCCTTCTGTCTGTTTTCCTTTGTTCGTTCCTAAACCAATCTGTCCGCTTGATCTGAAGGGCTAGCAGGATATGCGATCACCATTAGGCTAAGCAATCAGCCCCTCTTTGGACTTTGCATATCCTTGTCTTAATAGCTCTCTAGGCGTATAAATAGCACTGCTATTTATCTGCACAGACCAAAACCACACTTTGACCAGTGGTGGTGTGACAAGAGCAGCTGATATTTTGATCTGCTGCTATTTGGAATTGGACACAGTAGGTGGGGGAACTTACTCTGCAGTTTTTCTGCACTATCTATCTGTATTCCTTTTAGTAATATTTCTGTCTTTCTACTATTTCTGTCCTTCTGTCTGTTTTCCTTTGTTCGTTCCTAAACCAATCTGTCCGCTTGATCTGAAGGGCTAGCAGGATATGCGATCACCATTAGGCTAAGCAATCAGCCCCTCTTTGGACTTTGCATATCCTTGTCTTAATAGCTCTCTAGGCGTATAAATAGCACTGCTATTTATCTGCACAGACCAAAACCACACTTTGACCAGTGGTGGTGTGACAAGAGCAGCTGATATTTTGATCTGCTGCTATTTGGAATTGGACACAGTAGGTGGGGGAACTTACTCTGCAGTTTTTCTGCACTATCTATCTGTATTCCTTTTAGTAATATTTCTGTCTTTCTACTATTTCTGTCCTTCTGTCTGTTTTCCTTTGTTCGTTCCTAAACCAATCTGTCCGCTTGATCTGAAGGGCTAGCAGGATATGCGATCACCATTAGGCTAAGCAATCAGCCCCTCTTTGGACTTTGCATATCCTTGTCTTAATAGCTCTCTAGGCGTATAAATAGCACTGCTATTTATCTGCACAGACCAAAACCACACTTTGACCAGTGGTGGTGTGACAAGAGCAGCTGATATTTTGATCTGCTGCTATTTGGAATTGGACACAGTAGGTGGGGGAACTTACTCTGCAGTTTTTCTGCACTATCTATCTGTATTCCTTTTAGTAATATTTCTGTCTTTCTACTATTTCTGTCCTTCTGTCTGTTTTCCTTTGTTCGTTCCTAAACCAATCTGTCCGCTTGATCTGAAGGGCTAGCAGGATATGCGATCACCATTAGGCTAAGCAATCAGCCCCTCTTTGGACTTTGCATATCCTTGTCTTAATAGCTCTCTAGGCGTATAAATAGCACTGCTATTTATCTGCACAGACCAAAACCACACTTTGACCAGTGGTGGTGTGACAAGAGCAGCTGATATTTTGATCTGCTGCTATTTGGAATTGGACACAGTAGGTGGGGGAACTTACTCTGCAGTTTTTCTGCACTATCTATCTGTATTCCTTTTAGTAATATTTCTGTCTTTCTACTATTTCTGTCCTTCTGTCTGTTTTCCTTTGTTCGTTCCTAAACCAATCTGTCCGCTTGATCTGAAGGGCTAGCAGGATATGCGATCACCATTAGGCTAAGCAATCAGCCCCTCTTTGGACTTTGCATATCCTTGTCTTAATAGCTCTCTAGGCGTATAAATAGCACTGCTATTTATCTGCACAGACCAAAACCACACTTTGACCAGTGGTGGTGTGACAAGAGCAGCTGATATTTTGATCTGCTGCTATTTGGAATTGGACACAGTAGGTGGGGGAACTTACTCTGCAGTTTTTCTGCACTATCTATCTGTATTCCTTTTAGTAATATTTCTGTCTTTCTACTATTTCTGTCCTTCTGTCTGTTTTCCTTTGTTCGTTCCTAAACCAATCTGTCCGCTTGATCTGAAGGGCTAGCAGGATATGCGATCACCATTAGGCTAAGCAATCAGCCCCTCTTTGGACTTTGCATATCCTTGTCTTAATAGCTCTCTAGGCGTATAAATAGCACTGCTATTTATCTGCACAGACCAAAACCACACTTTGACCAGTGGTGGTGTGACAAGAGCAGCTGATATTTTGATCTGCTGCTATTTGGAATTGGACACAGTAGGTGGGGGAACTTACTCTGCAGTTTTTCTGCACTATCTATCTGTATTCCTTTTAGTAATATTTCTGTCTTTCTACTATTTCTGTCCTTCTGTCTGTTTTCCTTTGTTCGTTCCTAAACCAATCTGTCCGCTTGATCTGAAGGGCTAGCAGGATATGCGATCACCATTAGGCTAAGCAATCAGCCCCTCTTTGGACTTTGCATATCCTTGTCTTAATAGCTCTCTAGGCGTATAAATAGCACTGCTATTTATCTGCACAGACCAAAACCACACTTTGACCAGTGGTGGTGTGACAAGAGCAGCTGATATTTTGATCTGCTGCTATTTGGAATTGGACACAGTAGGTGGGGGAACTTACTCTGCAGTTTTTCTGCACTATCTATCTGTATTCCTTTTAGTAATATTTCTGTCTTTCTACTATTTCTGTCCTTCTGTCTGTTTTCCTTTGTTCGTTCCTAAACCAATCTGTCCGCTTGATCTGAAGGGCTAGCAGGATATGCGATCACCATTAGGCTAAGCAATCAGCCCCTCTTTGGACTTTGCATATCCTTGTCTTAATAGCTCTCTAGGCGTATAAATAGCACTGCTATTTATCTGCACAGACCAAAACCACACTTTGACCAGTGGTGGTGTGACAAGAGCAGCTGATATTTTGATCTGCTGCTATTTGGAATTGGACACAGTAGGTGGGGGAACTTACTCTGCAGTTTTTCTGCACTATCTATCTGTATTCCTTTTAGTAATATTTCTGTCTTTCTACTATTTCTGTCCTTCTGTCTGTTTTCCTTTGTTCGTTCCTAAACCAATCTGTCCGCTTGATCTGAAGGGCTAGCAGGATATGCGATCACCATTAGGCTAAGCAATCAGCCCCTCTTTGGACTTTGCATATCCTTGTCTTAATAGCTCTCTAGGCGTATAAATAGCACTGCTATTTATCTGCACAGACCAAAACCACACTTTGACCAGTGGTGGTGTGACAAGAGCAGCTGATATTTTGATCTGCTGCTATTTGGAATTGGACACAGTAGGTGGGGGAACTTACTCTGCAGTTTTTCTGCACTATCTATCTGTATTCCTTTTAGTAATATTTCTGTCTTTCTACTATTTCTGTCCTTCTGTCTGTTTTCCTTTGTTCGTTCCTAAACCAATCTGTCCGCTTGATCTGAAGGGCTAGCAGGATATGCGATCACCATTAGGCTAAGCAATCAGCCCCTCTTTGGACTTTGCATATCCTTGTCTTAATAGCTCTCTAGGCGTATAAATAGCACTGCTATTTATCTGCACAGACCAAAACCACACTTTGACCAGTGGTGGTGTGACAAGAGCAGCTGATATTTTGATCTGCTGCTATTTGGAATTGGACACAGTAGGTGGGGGAACTTACTCTGCAGTTTTTCTGCACTATCTATCTGTATTCCTTTTAGTAATATTTCTGTCTTTCTACTATTTCTGTCCTTCTGTCTGTTTTCCTTTGTTCGTTCCTAAACCAATCTGTCCGCTTGATCTGAAGGGCTAGCAGGATATGCGATCACCATTAGGCTAAGCAATCAGCCCCTCTTTGGACTTTGCATATCCTTGTCTTAATAGCTCTCTAGGCGTATAAATAGCACTGCTATTTATCTGCACAGACCAAAACCACACTTTGACCAGTGGTGGTGTGACAAGAGCAGCTGATATTTTGATCTGCTGCTATTTGGAATTGGACACAGTAGGTGGGGGAACTTACTCTGCAGTTTTTCTGCACTATCTATCTGTATTCCTTTTAGTAATATTTCTGTCTTTCTACTATTTCTGTCCTTCTGTCTGTTTTCCTTTGTTCGTTCCTAAACCAATCTGTCCGCTTGATCTGAAGGGCTAGCAGGATATGCGATCACCATTAGGCTAAGCAATCAGCCCCTCTTTGGACTTCGCATATCCTTGTCTTAATAGCTCTCTAGGCGTATAAATAGCACTGCTATATATATGCCTCAGATCAAACAACACTCTGACCAGCGGTGTGACACCTTTCGGTCACACTCTCTGTCTGTCTCTCTTGTAATAACATCTACATCTGTTTATTGTTCATTTTCTTCGGCCACTCTCTTTTAATAACATCTACATCTGTTTATCGTTCACTCCTTCGGTCACTAACTCTTTCTGTCTGTCTGTCTCTTTAAAACTTCTCTGAGCTCTCTTAGTTCCTCTCCTCTCCTCCCGTCTGTCTTCACTGTGCCCCCACGCTATACTCTGGCTCACGACTGGTTAAATCTCCATCCTCATCGAACAAACTCTCACAGGCTATCTAGTATAGCCTAGTGCCAAAGCTAAAGACCCGGACATCCAGAAACACATCCAGCGAAGAAAACTACCTCCCAGGGTTTTGTATCATCCTTTTTCACTACATATTATTGTCATTACTATTATTGTTATTATTATTATTATTATTTGTATTATTATTATTATTATTATTATCATTATTACTACGGTTTTGTTCTATTATTACTACCACTATATATATATATTACCTATTTTTCTCTGTACAATGTGTTTTCCCACCATCCCCATACTTTCCCCCTCATGCCGTCCTAGTCACTACTTCCCCCGTCTCAGAAATCCCTCAAATCTCATCTATCCAGCTCGTTCACCCAGTCACCACATGGTGGTGGAGGGAGGCCTCTGGAACTGCCATGCAGCTACCAAGAAGAAAATGCCTGAATTCATCTCAGGCCACGCCTCCCTCAAGTCTCTGCATTTCCTTGCTCTGACTGAAACCTGGATTACCCCAGACAACACTTCAACCCCGGCCGCCCTCTCTGTTTCCCACAAGTTTACCCACACCCCTCGCCCAACAGGTGCAGGGGGTGGCACAGGACTACTAATGTCCCCCAAATGGAATTTCCGTGTCTTAAATCTCTCTCACCTTTCTCTGTCCACATTTGAATTCCATGCTATCTCAATATCACAACCAGTCCCCCTCACCCTCATTGTCCTCTATCGCCCCCCAGGAACTCTTGGGAACTTCCTGGAAGAACTAGATTCCCTGATTAGTTCATTTCCAGAAGATGGCACCCCCCTGATCCTACTGGGCGATTTCAACCTACCTACAGCAGAGAAGTATCTTCCCGTTACATCCCTTCTGGCCTCATTTGACCTCTCTCTATCTCCCTCCCCTCCCACTCACAAGGCTGGTAATGTTTTGGACCTTGTGTTCTCCAGAGCCTGCTCTCCCTCTACACTCTCTGTTACTCCGTTAATTAGGTCTGACCACCACTTCATAGCCTTCTCCCTCTCTCTCTCCACCCTCCCGCCTAAACCCACTAACCCTCCTAACGTCACCACCCGACGCAATCTCAAATCCCTAAACCCCTCCTCCCTCTCATCCTCTATTCTCTCCTCTCTACCCTCCCTGGAGTCCTTCCTCTCTCTCTCACCTGACTCTGCAACCTCATCCTTCCTCTCCTCTATCTCATCTGCATTCGACCAACACTGCCCGCTCTCATCCAGGCCAGCTCGCTCATGTCCACCGGCTCCCTGGTTATCTGAAACTCTCAGATCTGAACGAACACCTCTAAGAGCAGCCGAAAGGAAGTGGCGCAAGACAAAGCTACCTGATGACCTATCCCACTTTCACTCACTCCTCTCTGCCTTCTCCCTCTCACTAACCACTGCTAAAACCTCTTTCTACCACACCAAAATCCAATCCTGTACTTCTAACCCAAGGAAGCTCTTCTCCACTTTCTCCTCCCTCCTTAAGCCCCCTCCCCCCACCCAACCTTCATCCCTCACTGCTGATGTTTTTGTCAACTACTTCGAGAAGAAGGTTGACGATATCAGCAGCTCCTTCCCCCCTCTCCCCCATAAAGTGGCATCTGACTCAACCAACACTAACCCCAACACACCATGTATGTCCTCCTTCTCTCCTCTTTCCCCAGACGAGGTCCTACAACTAGTGACTTCCACTAGACCTACCACCTGTCCTCTCGACCCTGTCCCGTCTCCAATCTTCCAGACCATCGCACCTGATCTGCTCCCCTTCATCACCTCCATCATCAACACCTCAGTAACCTCAGGCTGCGTCCCATCTGCCCTCAAGTCAGCCAGAGTAACACCACTCCTCAAGAAACCAACCCTTGACCCCTCAGATGTCAAGAACTACAGACCGGTATCACTCCTTTCATTTCTATCAAAAAGCATTGAACGTGTTGTCTCCAACCAGCTCTCTCTCCATCTCTCACATAACAACCTGCTGGATCCCAACCAGTCCGGATTCAAAAAGGCCCACTCCACAGAAACTGCCCTGCTGGCAGTCACAGAAGCACTACATGCTGCCCAGGCTGCTTCCCACTCCGCAGTCCTGATTCTCCTAGACCTATCAGCAGCATTTGACACAGTGAACCACCAGCTGCTCCTAGACACCCTAGCGGATCTAGGCATCGGCGGGACGGCACTAAAGTGGTTCTCCTCTTACCTCACCGACCGGACCTACCAGGTCTCCTGGAAAGGTCTGTTATCATCCCCCCGAACCCTCCAAACTGGGGTCCCACAGGGATCTGTACTTGGTCCCCTCCTTTTCTCACTGTACACAAAATCCCTTGGCACTATCATCTCTGCTCACAATATATCCTATCACTGTTATGCCGATGACACACAACTGTTTCTATCCTTCCCCCCCTCTGCCACCCAGGTGGAAGAGCGCATCACTGCTTGCCTGGCTGACATCTCACAGTGGATGTCCTCCAACCACCTCAAGCTGAACCCAGACAAGACTGAGCTTCTCTTCTTCCCAGCTAAGTCCTGCCCGATGCGGGAGCTAACTATTTCCGTAGACAACGCCCTGGTAACGTCTGTCCCAACAGCCAGGAACCTTGGTGTTGTCCTGGACAGTCAGCTCTCGTTCAAAACTCACATCACAGCTGTCACTCGATCCTGTAGGTTCACACTCTATAACATACGACGAATTAGACCGTTCCTCACCCAGGAATCATCCCAGCTCCTAATCCAGACAACAGTCCTGTCAAAACTTGACTATTGTAACTCTCTCCTTACTGGCCTACCGGCATGTGCACTGAAGCCTCTCCAACTGATCCAAAATGCCGCAGCTCGCTTGGTCTTCAACCAGCCAAAATTCTCACATGTCTCCCCCCTGCTCCGCTCCCTGCACTGGCTCCCGGTCGCTGCCCGCACAGAATACAAAACTCTGATGTTGGCATTTAAAGCAACCAAAGGTATGGCTCCCCCATATCTTGCCAGCATGATTGAACCCTACAAACCCTCCCGCGCACTCAGATCAGCCAACGCAGGGAAGCTGGAAGTACCCTCACTAAAAACGCCGGGACAACGCTCCACACGTCCCAAACTCTTCTCCCTTCTGGCCCCAAAACTGTGGAATGCACTTCCCGTTGCAATCAGAACTGCAGCATCACTCCCGATCTTCCGCCGTAGTCTGAAAACCCACCTTTTCAGACTCCATCATGGCCCATAGCACTTACCCTACCCCCCTTAGACAGCACTTCTTAGACTTATATAGCATTTGAAACAGACTTATAGCATGTCATGTAGACAGCACAATAAGTGCATTGTATGTAGTCATAGCACTTCATAGTATATAGTGTATAGTAGTCATAGCACTTCATAGTATATATGTACAGCATAGTATAGCATATATGTGTAGTTTATATGTATAGTGTCATTATATAGATATGTTCTAGTTATAGTTTATATGTATAGTGTCATTATATAGATATGTTCTAGTCACGTTCTTAGCTTACGCATGTTTCGCGATAAATGCTTTTTTACATATGTGATGTATTCCCATGCTTTTGTTCTTGCTTATTGTAAGTCGCTCTGGATTAAGAGCGTCTGCTAAATGCCTAAATTGTAAATTGTAAATTGTACTTAAGTACAGTACTAAGTACATTGTAAATGTACTTAGTTACTTTCCACCACTGGCCTTGACCGGAACAGAATTATTTTCCTCAATGCTGCTTCATCATGAAGGCAATGCAGGACAAGGAAGAGCGATATGGTGTGAGTTGACAGAGAGGAGAGGCCGAGGTGCATGATCACCAAAAGACCTGGGCTCAGAATGTATTACCTAAGTCTTATGTCCGCAGGGTGAAAATAGACAATTTAGTTTTAAAGCTCACAGATTGTTGTTCTTCTTTTTATGTGAAAGATTTTGAAAATATTTGTCTGCAATATCATGCATGCCCAAAATAAAAGTTGAAGTAGGTTAAACCCAGCAGGATGCTGGTTGAGACACTGCATGGCACTGTGATATAAAAATATATGTACTGCTGTTGTACCCTAATGACTCACCTGCCAGTGAGGAGCCCCCACTGGGAGGACGTACTCCTCCTGTTCAACACCCACCGCTGACAGGTGCCACCCCAACAGAAATCACCCTCCTTGCTCGGCTTCCTTCCCCACGGGCTAGGTACAGTAGGCCTACTACTTCATCCCTGCGGGGCCAAATTGGGATCACATGTTTCAGGGCAACCGCAAAGATGCAGAGTAGTAGAAGAACTCCCTCTGTAGCTAAAGTAGAACATACTGTAACAAGACAGAACTGGAGGACCCGCAGGTCACCCAGATGTCTGTGTTTTTTAAGAAATATGGTAACACGGTTGTTGTAGTTATTTACATATTTTTACATAAACAGCTTCAGAATATAAGGAGGATGAACAACTTGAGTTTGAATTTGGATGCTTCGCTTTACACGTTCCTGTACCAAAACAAGCTCTGTATATAGTTCATGGTGTGTCAACAATCCGTTTGCATGGTTTTAGACTATTGAATTATAATAATTTGGCTATTTTTGTTCCAACAGTGATAATAACAAGGCTACATGAGCACAGAACAATAAATATATATACTTGATGAATATGTACAATACAAGTGAGTATACAGTTTCAGTCAAGGGTAAAGGAAAGAAGGCATATTTTTCTGTTTACTTGACAGAGATGTAACCACTTCAACCCTCCATACTTAGTAAACTTTGACTGTTGGCTCTCTACTTGGTCTGCTCCTTTTTTCCTTCTACACGAAACCAATAGCTATTCTACAAGCTCAGAGTTTTTTTTGAGTGGTGTAAACCACTCCTACAACTGGCTTTGTTAGTCTGTCTGTCTGTGCTCAAAAAATGAGCATGGTTGCTATGGTCACCCAGTTCACACGGGTGTGATTTCATTACGTCAGACATTACGTCAGACCACAGCTGATCAGGCTATATAATACCTTACACCACTCAGTTCACACGGGTGTGATTTTTTATTGATTGATTGATTACAATTTACAATTTACAATTTAGGCATTTAGCAGACGCTCTTAATCCAGAGCGACTTACATTAGGCAAGAACAAAAGTATGGGAATACATCACATATATAAAATGCATTTATCAAGAAACATGCGTAAGCTAAGAACGTAACTAGAACATATCTATATAATGACACTATACATATTAAATATACATATATACTATACTATGCTATACATATGTACTATGATGTGCTATGACTACATACAATGCAATTATTGTGCTGTCTACATGACATGCTATAAGTCTGTTTCAAATGCTATCTAAGTCTAAAAAGTGCTATCTAAGGGGGTAGGATAAGTGCTATGGGCCATGATGGAGTCTGAAAAGGTGGGTCTTCAGACTACGGCGGAAGATTGATTTATTAACAGTTTGCAGAATTACAGTACATTTCAAGTACAACTCAATACAAAAACTGTTAACAGTGAGTGGACGACACCATAAAGCATTACACTTGTTTACAATAGGCACTGCTTCAATGATTTTTCATTTTTGTTACATTTCATTTAGCATGCTTGTCCACAATAATGGATGTGGCTTGAACAAAGATGACATAAACAGACTTCATTCCCAATCCATTCTTCATTGACGTGATACAACCAATTTGTACTGGCCACAATACTTTCATATTTCTACCATTTTCTCATATCAATGTTCAATGTTTGATTATTATTTTATTGGTTTGCGTATATAGCAGCAGGTCTCTGAAAATCCAATTGCTTTAAATTATACTTTTTTTGCTGGCTAATTAGGACCATGGACAAACAAATAAGACTCTGAAAATACGAAAACATAATAGCTGGATTTATATAATGAGAGCTTTTGTTGCTGTATTGATTGCATTAATCAATTTCCATTTGAAGCAACCGTGCCCGCTCTTTATCTCTGATGAACACTTGTGTGCACGCACGCACGCACGCACGCACGCACGCACGCACGCACGCACGCACGCACGCACGCACGCACGCACGCACGCACGCACGCACGCACGCACGCACGCACGCACGCACGCACGCACGCACGCACGCACGCACGCACGCACACACACACACACACACACACACACACACACACACACACACACACACACACACACACACACACACACACACACACACACACACACACACACACACACACACACACACACACACACACACACACACACACACACACACACACACACACACACACTCTCCTTGCTGTTTGCTGAGGTTTGGCATCCATAGACCAGTGGTTCTGAAAGTGGGTGGGTTAGGGTGCCTTATAATAATCAGTGTGTGTGAAATGCCTTCACACACCCTAGGGTGCCTTGACCAGAGGTGCCTCAGAATACTTTGACAATATTTGGAATTCATCAATATCACTTCACGTTAACCCTCGATACTTTCTGAGTTGCACTGTTCTTGGTGCGTTCTTTCGCTTTCTACACAATCTCTTCACTGACAGATCAACCCCTCCAAGGGCCCTGGCGCTACGTCAAATCAAAGGGAGCAATGATCAAATCCTGGGGGCATGATTCGCACGGGTGTAACACAATCAAGAACAAATGTGTGCTTAAGCAGACCTTCGCGTCAAGAGGCGTCAAGAGGCGTCAACTCTTCCGGGGTTTTAAAGCTGGTTGATGCATTTCCACAGTAGTGAGTGGCGTCAACTTGTAGCGTGGCCAAAGCGTTTTCGGTTTTCCCCTTATAATGGGAGTGAATGGGACTTGAAGCTGCTTGACGTGACTGTGTGGTTACACTCACTTTTTGCGTTTGCGCACCCAGTGAATGAGCGTGCGTGCGTTCAGTGCACCGTGGCGACGATCGCCGCTGCTCCCATAGTTATAAGGCTGCTCCCCGACCGACTGGATCTGCTATTTTCGAGTCTCCTCCCACTGAGTGGTTAAGAAACTGTTGGATGACCAAAAACACTAGCTGGGGTTCCTGTATCTTGCGGTACATTGAAATCGGTGACAATATAAATACGGTTTTGACAGAAGCAACAGCTCTGTAGTCTGTACCTATTTGAAATAGTCTCGCACAGGGCCCTGCAAGCTGCGGGCGGTGGCGCTTAAGCGCCAGTAAAGTTCCAGTACGAGCTTACAATGTGTAATTTTGTACAGTAAGTTGTAGATCAGCTATTTCTGGTTAGTGTTCCCCCAGAATATGGATGCTGTGGTTAAGGTTTCTACTGGAAAATGGATATGTTTTCCTCGTGACATCATAGGGGGAAAGTTACAGTAATACGGCATAAATGTAAGGTACTATAAAGTAACAACAAGTAAGACGCGCAAACGCGGGAAGCGAACGCAGCTCGTAAATTGCAATAACAACAATTAGAATAAATTACGTACTTTTTAAGGTTTTTTTTAAGTTACGTTTTTTTAAATTAAATGTTTTTTCAAGTTTTTTTTTAGTGTGTGTATGTGTGCGTGCGTGCGTGTTTCTTTTTTAGGTTTTTTTTTTTTTCAAGTTTTTTTTAGTGTGTATGTGTGCGTGCGTGCGTGTTTCTTTTTTAGGTTTTTTTTTGAAAGTTTTTTGTTTAATTCTTTTTTTAAGTTAAGTTTTTTTTTAAGTTAAGTTTTTTGTGTGTGCGTTTTTCCTTTTTAAGTTTTTTTTTTAAGTTAAGTTTTTTTTTAAGTTAAGTTTTTTTTAAGTTAAGTTTTTGTGTGTGTGCGTTTTTCCTTTTTAAGTTTTTTTTTAAGTTAAGTTTTTTTTTAAGTTAAGTTTTTTTTTTAAGTTAAGTTTTTTGTGTGTGCGTTTTTCCTTTTTAAGTTTTTTTTTTAAGTTACGTTTTTTTTTAAGTTACGTTTTTTGTGTGTGTGTGTGTGCGTGCGTGCGTGTGTGTGTGTGTGTGTGCGTGCGTGCATGTGTGTGTGTGTGTGTTTTTGTGTGTGATACAGCTGCGCCCTCTGGTGGTGGGCGGGTGGTGTTACAGCGTGACACACACACAGACACACACACAGACACACACACAGACGTGATCTGCTGGGTCTCATAGTAAATGCTCACTGCGTTCGCAATAATGCCGTATTACTTACCACTATAGAGGGTATGCGCGTGACATCCTCATCATACCAGGAAGTTATGCGGAAATTCCTACTGAGTGGCAAAAACTACTTTCTGGACTTGACAGACCGTACATCCAAACAGAAAAGTCACATTTGATTGCATTAAATGACTTTAATCAACATTAAACTCACTTTGTCACTCACTTTGCCACTCGATTTGCCACTCGATCTGCCATTCACTTTATGCATGCGCATACCCTCTATACGGCCTAAATGTGTAGGTTCTATAAAGTAATGTAATTCAGGGGTGCCATGGATGAAAACGTTATTTATTGGGGTGACGTGAGCCAAAAAAGGTTGAGAACCACCGCCATGGACTGGGCTCATTGGTTTTATTTGCCACCTTTTGCTCCATGATCCTTCACGCCTCCCTCAGTCTCCCTCCCTATGCTACATGATCCTTCAAGCCTCCCTCAGTCTCCCTCCCTTTGCTCCATGATCCTTCAAGTCTCCCTCAGTCTCCCTCCCTTTGCTCCATGATCCTTCAAGTCTCCCTCAGTCTCCCTCCCTTTGCTCCATGATCCTTCAAGTCTCCCTCAGTCTCCCTCCCTTTGCTCCATGATCCTTCACGCCTCCCTCAGTCTCCCTCCCTATGCTCCATTACACAGCTACCCCAGCCCACTCCTCTTAAAGTTCTCCACTTCCTCCACGTTAAAATGAAATTATTCTGTCATGAGGGAGTGCAAAGTTAAATTGTAAAAATAAAAATGCCACAATTGTATACATTTTAATAAAAATAATCATTTTTTTGGGGGGGTGCAGTAGCAAAACGTTTAAAAAATGGCAGCAACAGCGGGTCTAATAGCTCACATTGTATCTCTTATAGATTAGTTTAAGTAGGCTATAAAAAAAGGGCTTAGGTGGATAATCAGGTGGATTGAATAGGTTGATTATAAAAATCTATAAAAATGCTCATGTTGATTTGTGAAACATAAAAAGTCATTGATAGAATAATCTATACTAATAAATAATTGATAGCCTGTGTGCACTTCTCCTCACCCACCCTCCTTCTTTCCTCTCAAAACTTCTGCACAATGAGTACTTTTGGTACATTTCGAAGCCAATACTTTTGTACTTTTACTGAAGGGATTTTGAATTCCGGACTTTTACTCGCAATAGCGCAAATTGCAGTATTGATACTTTTACTTAAGTAAAATAATGTGAGTATGTTTTCGACCACTGCCTCCTTCCCTCCCTCCCTCCCTCCCTCTCACCTTGCATCCTAAGAGGAATCTCTTAAGAGTGAAGGTGTCTCCTCTCCTCTTTGATAAATGAGCAGCCAGAGTGAGAGGATGGAGCTCCACGCCCGCTCTGCGGAGGACAGAGCACTATTATTATTAAGTGAAGGATGAGGAGGAGGAAGCAGAGCTTGGGTTTTTCTCCTCTCCACAGATGAGAGTAAGAGGAGGTTCTGGTCACTGAACTGTGAAGTAAAGCCAGGAGGATAGCCGTGCTGGGTGCTAATACTCTTAAGCCTCCCCCACCATCACTACCCCCCACTGTCCACACATCCCCACAGAGAGAGAGAGAGAGAGAGAGAGAGAGAGAGAGAGAAAGAGAGACTTCCCCAGCCTCTATACTGTAGGTTCAGTTGAGGAGGTTATCGACGTGAGACTATATCAACAAATTGGTGTGTGTGTGTGTGTGTGTGTGTGTGCGCGTGTGTGTGTGTGTGTGTGTGTGTGTGTGTGCGTGTGTGTGCGCATGTGTCTGTGTGTGCCCACGCCACGTGTGTGTGGGTGTGTCTGTGTGTCTGTGTGTGTGTGTGGGCGCGCACTCGTGCATGCGTGCGTGCATGCGTGCGTGTGTGTGTGTGTGTATGTGTGTGTGTCTGTGCGTGCCTGCGTGCATGTGTGCGTGTGCATGTGTCTGTGCCCACGTGTGTGGGTGTGTGTGTGTGTGTGTGTGTGTGGGTGTGTCTGTGCGTGCGTGCGTGTGTGCGTGCGTGCGTGCGCACCTCCGTGTGTGTATGTGTGTGCATATATGTATGTGTGTGTGCGTGTGTCTGTGTGTGTGCCCACATGTGTGGGTGTGTGATCAACCGAGGAGAGACTGTCAGTCGGCCTACAGTATAACGTACATATGGGCTACTGTACACTCTATGTGGAGTGGAAACCTCATATGTGCAAAACTGTTTGTGGCAGTTCACTACATTTTGTATATAGAGACACTTATGTTTAATTATATTATGGGGATAATTTATATTGTGTATTATGTGACTCTAAAATGTATTATGAATGCACTGTGATGTCTCTGGACATTGTGAGGCCACTGGTTAGATTGTGGAATCAATCCTGGGTTGGTTTGGTCCATGGGAGGGGCCTGGCACTGCACAGGAGTCAATGTAGGACTGTCCAGGCAGGAGAACAGACCTATAGAGCTAAGGGTGCACTCACACGGTTAATGCAGTGCTCTATGCTTGTTGGATGAATGTTGTGTAGTGTCATGGCCGCCCCAATGCATTTGCAATGGAGGTCACATGGTTTGACACAACATTTGTGTTGTGTGAGGGGGAGGGGGCAGTCGAAACACAGCTGAAAGCCATACAACAGACCATGTGACCTCCATTGGAAATGCATTGGGGCGGCCATGACACTCACAACGCTGTAAAGGTCTGAGTGAGGCCCAACCAGGCCAGTGAATGTAAATACTTATTTTGTGTGCGGTTTCTTGTAACAACCATTTCATGTGGACACTCAAAAGGTGAATACAAACTGATTGTTTTTTGCATAGTAAAGACGCAGTAGTATGATCTACAATAGTATGATCTACAGTACTATGATCTACAGTACTATGATCTACAGTAGTATGATCTACAGTAGTATGATCTACAGTAGTATGATCTACAGTACTATGATCTACAGTAGTATGATCTACAGTACTATGATCTACAGTAGTATGATCTACAGTACTATGATCTACAGTACTATGATCTACAGTAGTACGATCTACATTACTATGATCTACAGTACTATGATCTACAGTAGTATGATCTACAGTACTATGATCTACAGTACTATGATCTACAGTACTATGATCTACAGTAGTGTGATCTACAGTACTATGATCTACAGTACTATGATCTACAGTAGTATGATCTACAGTAGTATGATCTACAGTAGTATGATCTACAGTACTATGATCTACAGTACTATGATCTACAGTAGTATGATCTACAGTACTATGATCTACAGTAGTATGATCTACAGTACTATGATCTACAGTAGTATGATCTACAGTAGTATGATCTACAGTACTATGATCTACAGTAGTATGATCTACAGTACTATGATCTACAGTAGTATGATCTACAGTAGTATGATCTACAGTAGTATGATCTACAGTACTATGATCTACAGTACTATGATCTACAGTACTATGATCTACAGTACTATGATCTACAGTACTATGATCTACAGTAGTATGATCTACAGTAGTATGATCTACAGTACTATGATCTACAGTACTATGATCTACAGTACTATGATCTACAGTACTATGATCTACAGTACTATGATCTACAGTAGTATGATCTACAGTAGTATGATCTACAGTAGTATGATCTACAGTACTATGATCTACAGTACTATGATCTACAGTACTATGATCTACAGTAGTATGATCTACAGTAGTATGATCTACAGTAGTATGATCTACAGTACTATGATCTACAGTACTATGATCTACAGTAGTATGATCTACAGTAGTATGATCTACAGTAGGGAGACAATTTAAGGAAAAAAACACACAAGTGGAGATAAGAGGTTTCCGCCCTACAGTGAGGATTACTGTACGAGAGAGAGAGAGAGAGAGAGAGAGAGAGAGAGAGAGAGAGAGAGAGAGAGAGAGAGAGAGAGAGAGAGAGAGAGAGAGGATACACACACGCATGCAAGGGAGGCTTTTCAGTCCCCATTGCATGCATTGGCTGCCTCAGGCTAAACTTACAGTATAGTGAAAAGCGATACAGCCATGTTGCAGCCCTCACACAGAATGATCTTTATGAGGGTTGGATAATCGTCCAAATCAATGTTCTGGGTTCCCATGAGGCCCGAGGCTAGTGGGGGCTTTTTTCTTTTTTTTTTAACTCGACCGCATACTTAATTCAGTTCACCTCCGCTGTCCCTGGGTCTTGTCTTAATTACACAGCAGAAATCTGGAGTTGCAATCGAACTCTGACCCTTGCATGTGCATTTTTGCACTCTGAGAGAAACATTATGCCAACATTATGCCAACACACTACAGATTTTCAAAATGTGAAGATTAAAACGGTACTTTAGAATCTACAATCATCAGTGAATCCTCCAGCATTATGGCCTCTATCCAGTGACGCAAAGTAACTAGGTATATTTACTCAAGGATTCTATTACTTTACTGGAGTATTTCCAGTTTTCTGTACTTTTACTTCTACTCCACTAGATCTCAGAGGATATATTGTGCCTTTACTCCACTACAATTATTTGAAAACTTTAGTTACGAGTTACTTTGTAGATTTTGATTATTAAAACATACATTACCCACTTCAACCCTATATACATTTTGGGCATACATTTGAAAATGTGTGAAATTGGACATTCTGCATAACGCGTACTTTCTACCTTTGGTACTTTAAGTACATTTTGATACCAATACTTTGTACTTTTACTCAAGTCAATTTTGAATTCCGGACTGTAACAGAGTATTTCTACATTGCAGTATTGCTATACTTTTACTTAAAACAAATCACACTTGTGTGAAGTGAGCGGTGCCCTTCATCACAATGATGTCTGATGATGTCAACAACATGACGTCATGGACATCCCATGCTCAAACGGACATCCCGTGCTCAAACAGACAGACAGACATACATACAGCTGTGCATATTAATAAATGCCAGCAGCAGCAAATATTGTACTGAATCCACTCTGGTGTTCCTGATGCTGTCTGACAATGCACCAGGCAGGCCAACCTCACAAGCTGTCAATCGTGTGCCTGACCCAGGACCCGCCACAGACCCCAAATAGCCATAGACTCTGGCTGTAGAGTATACCGAAGTCCTGACTTCCTCACTCGTTCATCCCCTGGGCCACGGAAGGGAGGGTGCTGCCCTCACTTTAAAAACCTGTGATGTAATCGCCTGTAATCGCGTGTAATCAGCCACAGAGGGAATTAAAGTGCCACGTTTGCTCAACCCCCATAACCCCCCACAAGGTAAAATGACAAATCAATGTTGCAGGGATTTGGAGAGAGAGAGAGCGAGAGAGAGACCATTTACACAAGGCATTTAGTCACTAAATGTCCTCAGTAGCCTTTGGATAGCTCATTAAAATCTGAGGTATATTCTACTAAGTCTTCTAAATCCGACAGTTTTATGAAAAACTGTTGTTACAGTAAATCAGTGGTGCTCAAACCCCAGAATTTATATGTATTTGGCAGCGATCCCTAATTTAAAAATCACACCCGTGTGAACTGAGTGGTGTAAGGTCTTATATAGCCTGTCTGACGTAATGAAATCATGTCTGACGTAATGAAATCACACCCGGGTGAACAGGGTGAACATAGCAACCATGCTCATTTTTTCTGCACAGACTAACAAAGCCAGTTGTAGGAGTGGTTTACACCACTCAAAAATCATGTCTGACGTAATGAAATCACACCCGGGTGAACAGGGTGAACATAGCAACCATGCTCATTTTTTCTGCACTAACAAAGCCAGTTGTAGGAGTGGTTTACACCACTCAAAAATATGCTGTTCCAGGGACCCCCCAGAAGCAAAGATTTGAGTTAAAAATGTTCAATGTTAAAAAGAAATACATAATATAAAGAAGCAGCAGGAGCGGTATTGCAGTCGCTGTACCTCACTGTATGTTGTGACGAAACGAGAGCTGAGCCAGAAGGCAACCTCTCTGTCTACTGAGCAATCTTTGTTCCTGACTGAAAGAATACGTTTGCGGATGCAAGTGGCCAAAATGAGTTCTCAGACCGGTGGCCGGCCTCTACCTCAGAGATAGGGTGAGAAGGTCATCCACTGCATCTAGTACGGATGCCTCCCGAGCATGTCCCTATAGGGAGGTCCCCCAGGAGCACGTTGCTAATGTTCTGGAAGGGGAAGACTGGAAATCTCTGTTGGAACATTTACCGCTGCGACCCTATTCCAGATAAGCGGTAGAAGATAGATGGATGGATAAAGAAGTGACACACTATGAGCTTGTTGAGACCGCAGGTCGTATTTAATATGAAATCGCATTTCATTTCATTTCCCGTCAGTCACCCCTCATGACATCACGTGACATCATCAATATTAAGCCCATATATGGAGATCCCTGATGTCATCAATATTGGCCAGCAACTCTACATCTGACCTCAAACCTTAGATCTCCATATATGGAGCTGACCTGTTCTTACATTCCATATGTTGATCCTTCCCCATCCATCCTTCCTCTTCGATGTCTCCCTTTTGACTGATACCTGTCCATTTAAACTCTAGCCTGCCCCAAAGTTATTAGTGCAGCCGCGCCCGGCAGTCGGCGAAAACTAGAGTTCTCAACAGGCCCGAAAATTAAGGCCCGGCCCTACCTAGGCCCTCATCAAACCCTGTACACTAAAGGCACTGCCCCCGCTGCCACCCTTAGATATTATTCTACTGCACTGCATTTTATCCTGTATTGGAAAGCACTTTGTAACATTGCTTTATAAATAAAGTTTATTATTATTATTATTATTATCCATATATGGAGCTGACCTGTGCTGCAATTTCTGAATATACTTTGGCTATTTCTGAATAGCCAAAGATAGTTCATGCTATTGCTCCTGCTGATTCATTGTTCTCTTTCCATCTGGATCTTTGTCCTCACTTTGTCTCTGTTGTGTCCAATGCAGCCATGCAGGCATGGAAACTATATCTTACACTTCTTCGTCCTTATACGTTCGGCTCCATTTGCAGCAAGCCAGTCCAATGTGTCATCCTCCAGGTCAATATAGGCTCTGTGCACATAGGCCATTTTGGAACAAATTCTTCCTACTTCCGGGCTTCTTCCGACTTCCTTCACATGTGTTACGTTGTTCTCTACTTGCACAAGAGGCCATGCATGCCATGTACTGTACATGGCCCCGATTAACACACAGACTCACTGACAGGCCTGTAGCGCAGGGGCCCGAGGCGCCAATCAATTATGGCAATTACAAATAAATAAATAAGTTAATAAATAATTGCGTGCACTGCAAAAAAACTGCAGAGATCTTTTCCTTCCCATGTAGGCCATTATTTGTGCGCACGTGTGTGCGTGCGTGCGTCTGTGTGTGTGTCTGTGCGTGCGTGCGCACGCGTGCATGCCTGTGTCAGTGTTTATCAGTGCCTGACATATCCAATGAGTCGTGTCCCCTGAAGGTGCCATTAAGGAGCCCTTATTGGAATTCCTTCCAGATACCAGTCACAGAGGCAAATCCGCGTTTCACTCAGTTACAGCAGTATCGGAAAGGATTGGGTAATGATATTTTGAAAGTTCTATAGGGAACAAAACTATACGACAATGCTAGCAGCATGACGGGTGCGTATATACAATCACCGTATTGAATTACATTAATTAAACCCACTTGCAGAATGGGTGCTGTGTGTGTGTGTGTGTGTGTGTGTGTGTGTGTGTGTGTGTGTGTGTGTGTGTGTGTGTGTGTGTGTGTGCAGCCCATACATCACATCTAGTTGGAGTGAATGCAGTTAACATGCTGCCTGGAGACCGAAGAGGTATTTTCATTCGTTCAGTCCCTTTATAGTTTTTCATTTCTCTCCCCCATCCAGTTCACCATCACGCTGCCAGCGTGATGGTGATGCCGTCAATTAATCTAAAGAAAGCAATTGTGTTGCGCAGGGTTTCTCAAAGTGGGTGCCGTGACGCAAGTCCAGTAGTGCCTCAGAATAGTGGAACAGTTTAACCACTTAGACCCTCTATAGCAGCGGTTCTCAAAAAAGGACCCCCAAATTGACACTTATTAGCCCACGGATCCCCATTTCAAAATAATGAGCCAGGGAATATTTTCAAGGACCCCCAGTTTGACATGCATTAGGCTACGGACCCCCATTTAATGGCATTTCTATCTCTGGGACCCCAATTTATATTGTAAAAATAGTAAAGTCAATGTTAATTTACACACTGACAGTGTACAAATGGAGCAAAACGGACCCGTTAGCTCCCTGAGTTAACTCCCTGAGTTACAGACACTGAGGGCCCTATTAAGCAAGACGAAAAACCCATGCGGTAATACAGATTTCGCCCTCGCTCTGCGCCTTTTCGTATTATGGAAGCCGTGGTGAGCGCTCACTCATATGGAATACCACGTTCCTGCATAATTTAGCATTGGGGGAGTGTCCATATGTTAATTATTTTCGCTTTGCGCTAGTTGCTATTAAGCCCCTTGACCTAAAAACACTCAGCGCATACCGATTCCGCCTGGGTCTGACCACGTCTTAAAAGCAAAAAGCACTGTTTGATTTTACACTTGAGCGGCTCTGGAGTGCTGCTGGAGTGTTGCCATGTCTGTTTATTATAAGCGGCTTCTTTTTCTGCAAAGTTGCTTGTAAATATTGGTAGTTGTGGTTGCTTTTCTTGTTTCTAAAGTGCTTATTTGGGCTTTTCTCCTAATGTTGTTTAAACCAGTGATCCTCACACAGCGACATTCCCATGTCAAGGACCCCCAGATGAATGCATTTGCCCAACTAAGCCAGTGACCCCCATGACAGATTTGTGTTTTTAAATGTTTCAATAACATTTTTCAAAAATATTCTTATTGTCACTTTTTTCAAAGATTACTTTTGAAAATAGCAGATCTACCAGCTCACAATGCATCACATTCATTCATTAAAACAATGAACTCTGACTGCAGGGGGATATATATTTATAATGATCATTATAACAATGTGCAAGAAAATATGTAAAAAGAAGGAAGAACTTTATATTTGTGGACAATCAAAATATGCTGGAAATTTTAATGTGGTGTCATTAAAAGGAATCTTGATATGGCAGACTCACTATCTAGAAAATAAAAACATGGCACTTCATTTAAAATAGGTTGTAGACCCCTGTTATATGCGATTCTTTTGGGAGTATGTTTATAGACCTATTTACTTGTTTCTATGAGACATGGCAACAGCGAGCTTTCTGGCTTTCTCGTTGAGATTATAAAGGGTCATATATCGCTCATTTCTAAACCTTTTTTAAAAATTAAAACATCTCCATAATCACTGGGAGGTTTGCTTTCATACGCTGTATCACACCCCACTCAATTCTTCTTCAATAAAATGCTACGAGCGAAGACCATAACATTGGGGCCGCAGCAATACGCATGGCGCACGTATGGCATTTCAACTCATTCCTTCGTCGTGACTCGAATGAAATGAAATAAAATAAACGTTATTTTACTGGTGTTTTTCAATAGAAACAAATAAAGAGCGTGTGTGCAACAGTCAGTGCATATACGTGCATGCACTATAGGCTATATTTCCTCCTTGTCGGGATGGTGAGCTGAGCTCTTCACAGCCCGTTTGTATTTCATATTATTCTTATAATATTTGATATTATAAACACTCATGGTTCTCTCATTTCTCAGCCGTTTTTTAAAATGTAAAAATCCCCACATTCCTTAGGAATCTTGCTTTCATTCGCTGTATGGTATATGGTTCTATTTTTATCGAATTAAACAATATCAAACGAACTTGTATGTTCGGGGGTTAGACGATTCTGGGAACATTACGCATGGATTGCCAATTTGCCAGCCAATGCTGCGTATCTACTCGCAGTTCCATTCCGATCTGAAAGGTATAGGTAGGTGCCATTTCAAAGGCTTAGTTATTCATTTATGAATCAAATGAACTAGAATAAAGATTTTTACAGCTGTTTTTCATGCTTAGAACAGAAACAAATGAAGTGATGATGTGCGTATATCTCTCTCCCTTAGCATATGGCTGCGCCGCTGTAATGACTTTCCAATGAACACTGCAAGTTACTTAACAAAATAGAGACATAGGCCTACAAGCTATGCACATCATGGCTGTGACAGCTTGTGGATCTGTTCTTTTGAGGCATAAAGGTGACAGCATGCAGTGCAATAGGAATAATTAACCCAAATGTGACAAAGTCATGTCATGTCTATGGTGCCAGTCTGCAGAAATGTAATACCACTTGCCGAAAAGGGCGCATTCCATGAGCTGGTGTCGTAAAGAGAATAGTACGGACATGTTCATTGGGTAAGCCTCAAAACTCCCTGAAACACTCCCATGACTAATTCAAGGCCGTTTTGCTCACACCACGGGGTGTCGAAAGCGCTTCTCACCTGGCCCATAATTGTAATATGACATTGCACCCGCCCCCACGTCTTAAAAACTGTAAAATTATATGTAATTAGATTCCACTTGCTTAATAGGGCCCTAAGGGTCCATTTGGTTCCTATACTATAATTTAGTGTGAAACAGAGTTGAGTTCATTGAGTTCAAACGGACCTGAGTTCATTCAGCAAAATATTGCCGATCTACAACGCGTTGTGAGCTTGTAGATCTGCTATTTTTGGTGAATGCTCACCAAGTGGAGATGATGCCCAAAACCTGTCAATGCGTGACAACACATCAGCGTTTGACATAATGAAGCGTTTTCATGCACCTTTTAGAGCTGTGTGTTGCAACAGTTTAATAAAAAAAATTGCAGCTAAGCCATGCACAAGAAGAACGTCTTGAGTCTCTCGTATTATTGCAGGATTCTCCGCTCATAAATCGAGCAAGAAGAGAGACATAACGAGTAATGTGGATCTGTGGTGTTTGTGTTGCGCAATAAGGGCTGTTGGAAAAGTCTGCACTGCCTGTGCTTTCCTTTATTGCTTTAATATTTGATTGTGTCATTGTTTCACTTTCTCATTTAATTATTATCATAACTTGTACTGACAACATTTAATGTAGCCGACTGAATTATATTTGATTGAAAAATCAAACTGCCTTTGTATGGGTAAAATGTGGGAGCTGTCTATGGTCCTGAAACACTGTTATGGGGGGCATGAGCATGGTCATAACCTACCTGACCTGGCGGAGACCTGTGGTCCGAGGAGCACTTTTTCTAGTTTTAGTTGCTCATTTACCCTGTTGGCTGTCGAGTTGAAGCAATTTACTCTGATCATCTTTAAAAGTCACCCTGGACAAGAGTGTCTTCTATAAATGCCTAAATTGTGAATTGTACATTTCTGTGGAGACTTTGAGGTTAAAGGGGTCCTGTGACCAGACCATTATGGCATCAGTCTACCAATAGCTGCTAAACAGGCACTGCTCTCCACTATAGTCTTTCACTGCACCATTTGCGACATACTGTAATTCTGAAGTACCTTCCGCACTTTCCAGGGGTGGGGGTGCAGGGTGTAGTGCTGATTTAACTCTGTCATTTACGTTGGAAATGGAACTGGTGAAATAAAGTGGATACGACATAAGAGATCACCATGAAATTCCCATTAATTTAGACCCTCTATAGCAGCGGTTCTCAAAAAAGGACCACCAAATTGACACTTATTAGCCCACGGATCCCCATTTCAAAATAATGAGCCAGGGAATATTTTCAAGGACCCCCAGTTTGAAATACATTAGGCTACGGACCCCCATTTAATGGCATTTCTATCTCTGGGACCCCAATTTATATTGTAAAAATAGTAAAGTCAATGTTAATTTAACTCTGACAGTGTACAAATGGAGCAAAACGGACCTGTTAGCTCCCTGAGTTAACTCCCTGAGTTACAGACACTAAGGGTCCATTTGGTTCCTATACTATAATTTTGTGTGAAACAGAGTTGAGTTCATTGAGTTCAAACGGACCTGAGTTCATTCAGCAAAATATTGCCGATCTACAACACGTTGTGAGCTTGTAGATCTGCTATTTTTGGTGAATGCTCCCCCCCAGAATAGGGATGATGGGGTTCAAGTGGTTAAATGTCAAGTATAAAGTTACTTTCAATGTGTCCAAAATGGCAAAAAAGGACACTCTCTCAAGTTTTCCTTGTGACAGTACATTGTATCTAAGGGGGAAAGATTTACATACCAGTATGTACCATAATATTATGATAGTCACATAAATGACTCAACTATTCAACTATCAATGTAATTCAGGGGTGCCATGGATGAAGTTGTTTACAGGGGTGCCCTGGGTCTGAGAGTTTGAGAACCACTGCTGTAGAGACACTGAAGTATCTCAGGCATGCTCATAACGTCAGCAGACAAAGCAGTATGCATTAGGAAAACATCGTCCAGTCACGCCAGTTATGACACAAGTGGAGATGATGCCCAAAACCTGTCAATGCGTGACAACACATCAGCGTTTGACATACAGTAATGAAGCGTTTTTATGCACCTTTTAGAGCTGTGTGTTGCAACAGTTCAATAAAAAAATGTGCAGCTTAGCCATGCACAAGAAGAACGTCTTGAGTCTCTCATATTATTGCAGGATTCTCCGCTCATAAATCGAGTAATGTGGATCTGTGGTGTTTGTGTTACGCAATAAGGGCTGTTGTAAAAGTCTGCACTGCCTGTGCTTTCCTTTATTGCTTTGATATTTGATTGTGTCATTGTTTCGCTTTCTCATTTAATTATTATCATAACTTGTACTGACAACCTTTAATGTAGCCGACTGGATTATATTTGATTGAAAAATCAAACTGCCTTTGTATGGGTAAAATGTGGGAGCTGTCTATGGTCCTGAAACACTGTTATGGGGGGCATGAGCATGGTCATAACCTACCTGACCTGGCGGAGACCTGTGGTCCGAGGAGCACTTTTTCTAGTTTTAGTTGCTCATTTACCCTGTTGGCTGTCGAGTTGAAGCAATTTACTCTGATCATCTTTAAAAGTCACCCTGGACAAGAGTGTCTTCTATAAATGCCTAAATTGTGAATTGTACATTTCTGTGGAGACTTTGAGGTTAAAGGGGTCCTGTGACCAGACCATTATGGCATCAGTCTACCAATAGCTGCTAAACAGGCACTGCTCTCCACTATAGTCTTTCACTGCACCATTTGCGACATAATTCTGAAGTACCTTCCGCACTTTCCAGGGGTGGGGGTGCAGGGTGTAGTGCTGATTTAACTCTGTCATTTACGTTGGAAATGGAACTGGTGAAATAAAGTGGATACGACATAAGAGATCACCATGAAATTCCCATTAATTTAGACCCTCTATAGCAGCGGTTCTCAAAAAAGGACCACCAAATTGACACTTATTAGCCCACGGATCCCCATTTCAAAATAATGAGCCAGGGAATATTTTCAAGGACATGCATTAAGCTACGGACTCCCATTTAATGGCATTTCTATCTCTGGGACCCCAATTTATATTGTAAAAATAGTAAAGTCAATGTTAATTTAACTCTGACAGTGTACAAATGGAGCAAAACGGACCCGTTAGCTCCCTGAGTTAACTCCCTGAGTTACAGACACTAAGGGTCCATTTGGTTCCTATACTATAATTTAGTGTGAAACAGAGTTGAGTTCATTGAGTTCAAACGGACCTGAGTTCATTCAGCAAAATATTGCCGATCTACAACACGTTGTGAGCTTGTAGATCTGCTATTTTTGGTGAATGCTCCCCCCCAGAATAGGGATGATGGGGTTCAAGTGGTTAAATGTCAAGTATAAAGTTACTTTCAATGTGTCCAAAATGGCAAAAAAGGACACTCTCTCAAGTTTTCCTTGTGACAGTACATTGTATCTAAGGGGGAAAGATTTACATACCAGTATGTACCATAATATTATGATAGTCACATAAATGACTCAACTATTCAACTATCAATGTAATTCAGGGGTGCCATGGATGAAGTTGTTTACAGGGGTGCCCTCCTGGGTCTGAGAGTTTGAGAACCACTGCTGTAGAGACACTGAAGTATCTCAGGCTTGCTCATAACGTCAGCAGACAAAGCAGTATGCATTAGGAAAACATCGTCCAGTCACGCCAGTTATGACACAAGTGGAGATGATGCCCAAAACCTGTCAATGCGTGACAACACATCAGCGTTTGACATACAGTAATGAAGCGTTTTTATGCACCTTTTAGAGCTGTGTGTTGCAACAGTTCAATAAAAAAATGTGCAGCTTAGCCATGCACAAGAAGAACGTCTTGAGTCTCTCATATTATTGCAGGATTCTCCGCTCATAAATCGAGTAATGTGGATCTGTGGTGTTTGTGTTACGCAATAAGGGCTGTTGTAAAAGTCTGCACTGCCTGTGCTTTCCTTTATTGCTTTGATATTTGATTGTGTCATTGTTTCGCTTTCTCATTTAATTATTATCATAACTTGTACTGACAACCTTTAATGTAGCCGACTGGATTATATTTGATTGAAAAATCAAACTGCCTTTGTATGGGTAAAATGTGGGAGCTGTCTATGGTCCTGAAACACTGTTATGGGGGGCATGAGCATGGTCATAACCTACCTGACCTGGCGGAGACCTGTGGTCCGAGGAGCACCTTTTCTAGTTTTAGTTGCTCATTTACCCTGTTGGCTGTCGAGTTGAAGCAATTTACTCTGATCATCTTTAAAAGTCAACCTGGACAAGAGTGTCTTCTATAAATGCCTAAATTGTGAATTGTACATTTCTGTGGAGACTTTGAGGTTAAAGGGGTCCTGTGACCAGACCATTATGGCATCAGTCTACCAATAGCTGCTAAACAGGCACTGCTCTCCACTATAGTCTTTCACTGCACCATTTGCGACATAATTCTGCTATTGATCTAGGCTCTAGGGCCTTGAAGTACCTTCCGCACTTTCCAGGGGTGGGGGTGCAGGGTGTAGTGCTGATTTAACTCTGTCATTTACGTTGGAAATGGAACTGGTGAAATAAAGTGGATACGACATAAGAGATCACCATGAAATTCCCATGAAACGGAATGAGCAGGAAATCAATCTGATTAGAGTAGAATCAGTAGATGAAAGGAGGGGAGAGAGGAGCAATGTGATGTTTGTCCAAATAGAAAATCCAAAAATCCCTCTTGTTACTCCAAACCGGACAAAAGTGCTAAAACAGACCCACAATGCCATCCTTATATCATCATCATTTTTCGACTGCGGTCGAGATCATGGATTTCACAATGCCACACGAGACTTTCCGGTCCTTCATTGCCATCCAGTTCCTGCTTACTGATGCATGTGTCCCTAGCGATGACATCATTGACAGTTTTCCACCTCTGGTCTGCTTTGAGGCAGGATTCCAGAGAAGAAGGGACAATATAAACTCATTGTCAGCTCTGTAGCAGTGGCCGGCAAACTGTAAAATTAGATTAGTTGATGGGTGGCTCTTCCAAGACAGATTTTGCGCTCTCATTAGAAGGCGGGTGTAAGTGCCATCCAACCGTTTCTCAAATTTCTTGTCTCGGAGCCATAGAGTAGAATCGACTCAACGGTCGTCCTAAATATTTTTACTTTTAACATCTTACAGCCCTTACAGCCCTGCACCTTCCTTAAGCTAAAAGTGAAAACAAAGGGAAATGTAAAAACATAGTGACAGAATTGGAGATTCATTCACACATTTTAAACAACAGCAAAAGCTGTAAAGTGAGCTAACACATTGTGCTATCAAATTAGCTATATATTTAGTGTCTTTTGGCCTAAGGGTGGTCATAAAAGTGGTCATTAAAATCAGTAGGATTCATCCTGCAATACGCCAGTTACATTGGTAAAGTATCTTGCGGGCAAAGCTGACATTTTGGACTGAGGAAATGTCAGGGGGTCAATCAAAATGGTTAGCGTTCATCCTGGATCCTTGGCTCAGCTAGTTGCATTGCAATCTGTCCATTAGATTTTCAGATGTCTTTAGATATACTTTAACTTATATGTGTTAAAGCAACGCTCTCGCCGCAAGGAGGAGGGGACGATGGGTTTGGGGATGCCACGGAAAACCGTAAGGGACGATGATAATGACGACAAATGGGAAGGCAATGGGCCAACCGGGTCCACTGCTCGCCGATGCTTTGTCGAATATATATATATGTGTACAGTATAAAGGCATTTTTCAATTTGGTATAGCCACAGTCTGCGAGGACACTTCAGGAGGAAATTGATGTTTGTTTTCCCAATACAAACATGTCGGTGCCAAATGGATTCACAGTGAAACAACAGGAACAAACAGCTGTTCAGATGCATCGCTCCAGTCAGTGGTCTTTGGCTGGAGAAAATTGGACATGAAAGTAATATCAATGATGCATAATCTCATTGTTTTGGCAGGCAGTGTACTCCCGATGGCTAATTTGTTCTTTCTCGTTCTACGGCGGTGTTGCATGGCAAAAATAGACGATACACAAGCTCACGCCGCGTGCGGATGCTCAGCGGCGTGAGCTTGTATATCGTCAGTTTCTTGCCACGCGACACCGTCATAGGACAAAGTATAAATGGTGCTGGACTCTATTGGAGATGTTGTCTGTGCGACTGCAACGCGGCGATCATCTCTAATTGTTGTTGCCAAAGCTCAAATCCACACAATCACCGGGGCTCAGGCACACTTATCCTCGCCTGTGCTAATGAGATCTGGCGCGTTGTGAAATGGATGCTGTTCCCTTTAGTCACACTGGCGGACATGCACACGATGTGTTATAGCGTTGCTGTTGGAGCCGAAACCTCTTATCTCCATAATCAAACTTTGTTTTAATGCCCTATCTGATCATACTAAGCTAACAACAGCATCACACAAAACTATCAAAAGTGGCAGATCTGCAAGCTCGAAACACGGAACGAATCGACATGTTTTGAGCTTGTAGATCAGCTACGTTTTTTTATTACAATCCTGAAAAGTAACAATTTTGGAGATATGAGGTTTCCACCCGACAGAGATGATATACTACTTTTCAGGAAAGTGTAAAAAAAATGAAACAAACTGTAGGCCTATCTTACGTGAAAAGCTGAAAGTGGTTAAGCTTAGGAAGTCAGTGGAGCCTGTAGACCTTATACCAAACTTTAACTGCTGATCAGTGCTGTTTTTCTTTTTTTTTATTACTTATTTTCTGTAAAAACCACAGCCTTTTCCCCAACATTCATGCAGCGAATGAGCCACAAGCTAATTTGTATTCCAGCCAGTAAACAATCCCAGCTGGTAAACAGTCATTTGGTCTAATAATGATCAATTCCAGGAACTAAATACTGAATTGCTGGAAGATAAAAAAGAGTTCCAGGCACTTGAAGAGAATATCTAATTAGCGTCATGTAGGGATGTACCGTGGACAGAGTGGCAGTCCGACGCACCGCCATTCCGACTACGTCGCTTCCGCATGCGTTTAGGTTTAGCATTAGGGTTATAGGGACAGGCTTAGTAATGCGATGCGTCAGAATGGCGGTGTGTAACCAGATGCACCGATTGGAAAACTATACCAATACCGATCACCGTTTATTTCTTTGACCGAAATGATGCCGAAAAACATTCGCCGACTACCTTTTTTCACTGACGAAAACACTATATTATGACTATTCATTATTCAAAAGACTAAATCAAATGCTGCTGCCAAAATCAACACTGATACCAATTTCAATGTTGGAAATAACGTTTTTGGCCGATAGCCGATTCTTTTGTATACTTTTGTGCCAGGAAAACTAAATAAATCTTCATTCAAAACAAAAACAAATGAATACATCTTCATTCTAAAAAATAACTATATATGTAAAAACAGATAGACATTGCCACTGGCATTGCTGAATGCCTACTTATTTCTAGATAGAGACATTTCTTTATTTAGTCGTTATGCTAATGAATTCCTCCCCACACATATTTACTGTATATGTGTTGTCACTGCTGTTGTATCCTACTGGCTCATCTGCCAGTGAGGAGCCCGTATCGTCCCGTATCGCCCCCAACCCGTAGGAATATATTGTGCACAGTGACAAATATCACAATTACCTCCCCGGCATCCATACCCCGAACACGGACTAATAGTGTTGGTGTAGATGCTCAACAAATGCACGATAGTAGCATTTGTCTCCTTAAACAGACAAGACTGTACTGATGATCATCCCGAGGCAAATCTTGTCTCTGTTGCAGACCGTGAATAATGAATATAACAGAAGAATCAGTGGTTTTACAGGGATTTACTGTATACTAAACATTTCCTCATTGAGAGTGAGTCGTCCATCAACCGTAAACAAATCTAGTATCTCAAATTGGGGACTCTGGGACTCTGATTAATTAGATGATTGTATAGATCTTTAACTGTCCCTCATCATTGGATCGTTGGCAATAGCACAAGGTTGGTTGGATTCTCTCTTCAATGAGGTGAAGTGAAATTATTCTAGTCATTTAGAGAAAGTGTCTCTCACGCATGCATGCATGCACGCACGCACGCACGCACGCACGCACGCACATGCCACCACCAACATTGGCAACAACACACATTCTAATGTCAGCCAACGCGTCATGCCAGGTGTTCTTTGGCCAGGTGGACCGCTGGGTCTCCATGAACTTGGATGGGACCAGAAGATAGACTCACTGGTCAGTAAGAGCTGCCAGATGACATGCCAGTGTGGGCTGACATGAGAGAGCTCAGCCTCCAGGAGGTCACGGTGGGCCATCCCCCACTGGAAGAGAGCCAGAGAGAGAGAGAGAGAGAGAGCGAGAGCGAGGAGATCCAGTCCAAACCTGCGTGGTGCCTGGAAAGAGGACTTTAAATAGATGATGAATGACACCCCACACGTGCACGCACGCACACGCACACCACCACTGACACAAACACACATGCACGCATACACATTATATATTTGCAACTCATTATTTCCATCTCATAACTCTTTGACAAGATTTTAAATTATCTCTCTCTCGCACGCACGCACGCACGCACGCACGCACACGCACACACACACACACACACACACACACACACACACACACACACACACACACACACACACACACACACACACACACACACACACACACACACACACACACACTCCGTTCCAGTATTCCAGAGAAGATGTCAGTTGTTTGCTGCTAATTTCCTGTTTTCTATTCATATGTATTTGTTATTTACTTATTATATTATTTCCATGTCATGTTTCAACCGTCTGTCTGTGTCCCATATGGAGATCTCTGTAGGCTATCAGTCTATCTGCCTGTGTCTGAAGAGTGTAAACTGACTGTGAAAAGTGGATTGGGTAAGTAATCAAATGGTGTGGGGTTGCCATGGCAATCAATTGGCTGTAGCAGAGGCTGGGAATTGTACAGGTCAGGGGACTTAAGCTAATTAGGTCCACTGGCAGAGCCTGACCAGAGCCTTTTGTGGTGTTTCTGGACAACGGTATTATACCACTGACTCAAGCAGGCGGGCACTGCACTCCCTGTGGTGGTGTGGGACGTGTGTGTCAAAAGTCGGTGGGGCGAACGGTTGTCGAGTTACATGGATTACAGACGTGCACACATATGTACGTACCTACACACGTATACACACAGAGACGTGGTGTATTTATTGTAAGATTTTTTTAATCTGCCTCAGGTCTTAATCGGTTAAAGTGACAAGCGGTAGTGAAATTAAGTGAATTTACTATAGCGTTGGTTCTCTGTGACCACATCCCATTATGATAATGAACCTGTGTGACAGTCCCATACTGTATAGCCCCAGCGGGGGTACATTACAATATGTCATCTGTCAACGGTGTTTCCAGTGATGACAGGGCCCCATGGTGCCATGGCGCAAGACTGTGGTTAGTTCGCTTTATTTATTTACTTATTTACTTATTTATTTATAAAGGAAAGATTTGCACAGCCAAAGTATAAAATAATGGTTAAAAGTGCTTAAAATCGGAATTTGTTTTAAAGAAAATAGCCGCTCTACAAGCAAGCAATGTACTGTATCATACAGTGTAATAATTGCACCTCAGCTCCTGACACATTTAAGTGCCACAGGCCTTGAGGAGCTAGGACACCTGTCCTAGTTTGCTATGTGCCACTTGGACCAAGCCCAATGGTCAACAGCGGTACAAATGCCAGGAGGAGATTATCAATGTGCCACTTGACCAAGTCCAAAGGTCAATCATCGGTACGATGGCGATTATCCATTTCCTGAACTCATGATGGAGATATGCACAAAGTCACATCACACTCGTGACGCTCAAAAGACACAAAAGAGATATATATCACGGATACTATATGAGTCAATGATATGGTTTACAGGTCGAGCCCTGTGGATACTATCATCAAGGTTGTGCTCGAGAAAAGACTAACGGATAGACACTTATAGGTTTCAGCAAGCAATGGAGATGCATGGCCATTTCAATGGGAGGCATGCTAATCATACACGCCTGACAGTATCAGGGAAAGGCACAAGGAGGCAAAGACAATTTGCGATGGAGAGTCATGCAATGTCACTTGCGCACGGTCTGACATGGATTCGATACGAGACAATTGCGCAGTTGCTGATATGGAGATGCGAGGCACAGCCTGTTGAAAACTATTATTGCCTGGGATCTACGCCTTGGACACTGCGTGTGAGGGGGGTCCAAACGTGTATTATTTTTGCACGAATATTGATTCATGGTCAGAGTTTTGGGACTTTACATGACTTTACATAACATTATTTCCTTTTATTTGTTTTTATTTGAGATTGGACACAATTCCATATGTGCAAGAGTGACTGATTGTGTATTGTCTTTTTCCTTTATGGACCTTTTATTTAGTTTTTATATAAGAAAAGGAGTTTTGCTTTGTCATAACTCTATGGAATGAATGTGGAATGAATGTGAATCAAGTTTATTATATCATGTTTATATATTTATTATTATTATTATTTGTCTTTCTTTCTATCTCTCTTTTTTCTCCCGATACATTATTACATTCACAGAGATCAGTAATAGTCTCGGTGTGGCACTTTTTCCTAGATAAGTTTAAATATCACATTTATTAATTTCTATGTTTTTTTTTTCCCACATTGAGTTGTAACCAGGGTACGTGATGGTATCAATATGCATTAGGTACAGATGTCAATAAATTAACATAAGAGGGGATTGGAATAATTCGGCCCCAGCTGCCTGACTCGGACGACACATTTATCTGCATAAGCATATTGATAACCATGACATGATGCTTCAGAAGGACTGACTGTATGTACAATATGATATGAGACGCAAGCGTGTTCCTGCCATGGTTTTCATAATATACTAGGTTTGTCATATTGTAGATCTACTGTCCTATATTACTGTGTGTGTATAATAAACTTCAGAATGCATGGTAACATATCACTGTGTGTTGACATGTGTTCTCCGCGCCTGCGACTCACAATGGATCCTCACCCACCACCCAAAGGGATTATATGGAGACTTTACCTTACAGATGGTCGCCCTTTTTATCATTACATACAGTAAATGGGCTGTTTGTACAGTATTTGTGATACAACAATGTAGGAAAAAAGACAGCAGACAACCCGCAACACTCCAAATTAGAAGAGTATAATCTTTTAGGTGCAAGGCTCAAAAATACAAAATGGAAGCATATAAGCACACAACCCGCAACACTCTCGTCAGAGGTAATGTGAAAAGGACATGTGTTGTGTGCTGGCATCTTCTTTCAATACAACAATGTAGGTACAGACGTACAGTATATATTATATACGGCTTCAGTGGTTGAGAAAATGCCTCTTTCTTTCCGTCTTCTTTACCAATCGAACCCCGCATAAGACTTTGTAATGATCATCTTCATCTCCGTCCTCTTCCTCGGCCCGGGCGTCTATTGATTTCCCAGATCTCCCCTGAAATTAGAGTCAGACTCGGGAGCTCCGCTGGGTATCGATCACTGTGCCACGGAGCACAGGCCCGCGCTGTGGGCGGACGGATGCTGATTTAACAGTTGATGCCATTTGGCAAGCTCACAAAATAGATGCACTCACAATATGCACACGCACACGTGTACTGCACACACACTTGATCAGTTTGATTAGTGGGTCGGCATTGATCGGCTGAGCAGATTTGTTGATATCTCATTGAAGGAGGCCGGGCCAATTATTCTGCACGGACAGTGGTTATCCTCCCAAGCCTGAGATACACTACACAGCTATTACTGTAAAATGTCCGCTTCAACAGATGGCGTTGATAGAGAGCCAACAACAAAGCTTCTATTACTGTACCCCTTTGTTTGTTACTTTGGACGCGTTCATCCATTTCTTTTAGTGTTTCATATCTTTTTTTTTTTTTTTTTTTTTTTTTTACCACCTGGTGTCTGTTTTTAAGGGAAATTAACACTTCTTTCAATCTTCCTTGCTGTTATGAGCTCTAAAGCTTACATACAGGCCTACTACTACGGTATCTGTGGACGATAAACACCCACAATTGTATCCGAGCCAGTGTACAGATCAACAATACAAACACAGTTCCATTGTCAGATCCATAGCCTGCTGAATGGGGGAGTTGTGGGCGAGGTAAAGCTATCATCTCTTAGCACGCAGATGAAAGGAGTATTATTGTATAAACAACTTTTGTTTGGAGATACGGAGAGAGAGAGAAGGGGAATGTTTCATTTCACATTGATTCTGCACAGCGATAACTATATTCTCCCACGATCCCTTTGGAAGGTAAGTGCGATGGCCAGAAGGTGGAAACATTCTTTTTTGGATTTAGTGTTGATTTTGTCAACAAAAACTATGACGAAAAATGTCTGTCAACTACCTTTTTTCACTAACGGAAACTAAATAAAAACTATTCTATGATGGCTAAAACTAAGAAGACTAAGGATATTGACAATTCCGTCAACCAAAAAACAAGACTAAAATGTTAGGGAGGGACTAGTGGAGAAGAGATCCAGTAGAACTAAAAGACAAGTCATTTTATGTTTGGTTGCTTTCCAGTGCTTTCCAGCGCTAATAGATCTACAAGCTCACAACGCATCACGCTGCGACACATTGTGTGCTTGTAGATCGGCAGTTTTCTGCATGCAACCAAGTATAAAATCAGCCATTAAGATGCCACCAAGGCACCGCCAAAATACATTTTAGTCTACAAAATAAATTGTATATTTAGTCGACTAAAACTAGACTAAGACTAAAACATTTCAGATGACTAAATTAGGACTAAAACTAAATGAAATCCTATTCAAAAGACTATGACTGAACTAAAATCTAAATCTTCTGTAAAAATCAACACTGTTTGGATTGCTTTTCAGCCACTTTGAGAACCAACCAATTAGAATACAGAAATGTAAGCAAGGCCTGCTCCACCTCCTTGTGGCTCATCAGTCAAGACTCATACCAGCAAGCACGCTTAATGACAATTAACAGTCAATTAACAGATAATAGATCAATTAAGCAGCCCTGGTCATTTGTAAGGCATTCTAACGGTGATAAATCAGGTGGTGGTGTTTCTGTTATTGGCTTGTTTATCCACATCAGCATATATGCGCCGTTGGAGTCATTCACCATATAATGAATAACGTTTTATCGTTTCTGTCGGGCAGAAACCTCCTACAGTATCTCCATATTTTAACTTAGTGTTAAATTAAAACATGTGTAGTCAACCCCACATTAAGCCCTATTTTATTGTCTGGTTATTTGAAAATTCCACGTCTCCAAGCTCACACCACATCAGAATGCCGCAGTGCGGAAAGACAACTTGTTCTCAAGGTGGGGTCCGGGGACCCCCAAGGGTGCCAGCTAGGGGCACGCACACTCACCCATGCATGTCGTACATCCACACACGCACACTCTAAAATGAATAAAGGTGCTCTGGACATAGACCATGCCACTGCAGGTGGGGAGGGGCACTAGCAGCCGATCCCAGACTGGGTCCTCAGTATTGGTCATAAACAAAATTAATTAAAACAAAAAAAAACAAATAAGGCTTATTTCCTACAATACCAGTGGTACTTGGAGCCCACTAAACTTCTACCATGAGAGCAACAAGGGCTTATTAAACTAAAGAAATACAAATAGCAGGACATACAACAAATAGTTTGTCAGAAACATGGACATAAACCACATTAATAGGGAAGAACAAACAAGTTAACGTTGTTGTAAATTACACCAGCTGGCCAGAACAAGCTGGTGCTAAAACCCACACGAATGAATGAGGTTTGGATCACGACGAACAGGAGGAATGGGGCCAATATAACTGGACCAAGGTAATATTATGGCAAAACACCAGTGAGGGAAGAAGTACTCACGTGTTTTACGTAAGTAAAGGTATCAATACTGTAATGTAGACATACTCTGTTACAAGTAGAAGTCCTGTATTAAAAATGTACTTCAAAAAGTACAAAAGTATCTGCATCAAAATAAAGTATGTTTTGTCATAATAATAAAATCTACAAAGTAACTAGTAGTAAGTTACTAAAGTTTTCAAATACATGTACAGTACTTGAGTACATGTACTACTTACACCACTGCAAAACACTGAGCAAAACACAAGCAAAATAAATTAACCAAAACACAAAGACAGTGAAGGTGATTTAGCTGTACAGTATATGCATAACCTAGGCTTAAGAAAGTAAATAATTGGACATTAAACTGTATCTGTGTATATGTGGGAAAGTGGACAATTAGCTCATTCACAGGTGCACAAAAATCCGCTATATGAAGAAACCTGCACGCAATAGTTGTGTCGCATGCAGCGTACAGTTCTGATAAAATATAATAAATAATAATAATAATGTATTACTGTAAGGAGGTTATCAGCAGGCCTAAACAAAGGCTGGAATCTAGTCATTACGGTCATTAGTGCCTGTTATTGCCATTGGAAACTGAATTGCAAATGTGTGTGTGTGTGTGTGTGTGTGTGTGTGTGTGTGTGTGTGTGTGTGTGTGTGTGTGTGTGTGTGTGTGTGTGTGTGTGTCGGATCAGCTCATCAGATTTATGTCCAGCATGTCCTTCGATCACACACACACACACACACACACACACACACACACACACACACACACACACACACACACACACACACACACACACACACACACACACACACACACACACACACACACACACACACACACACACACACACACACACACACCTGTCCCATATGGTTGGTTGTCAGTGAGACGTCAGTGTGACATGTGTGTCCTCTTTACATGGGCCACTGCCAGCATCACCTCAGTCCCTTTGATGTGACACAGTCTATGATCATCTCATGTCAGACACAGTAAACACACGGTCTCTGAATATAAATATCTTGGCATCTGGCTTGACGATAAACTTTCTTTTAAATTTCATATTGTTGAACTTGTCTCCAAACTATAGACAAAAACTAGGTTTTCTGTATAGCAAAAGTTCACTGTGCACTTTATGAGAACTCAGGTTTATCCTCTCTGACTGAGAGGCGAGATAAGCATTGTTATATAAAGCCATTGCTGGGATGCTCCCTGACTATAATTGTTCCATGATGGAACTGAACAATAGCACCATCAGACCCACTCTAGTGATTTCTTAAAGCTCAAGGTTCCTCAGGCCCAGACAGAGTTGGGCAAGACAGCTTTTTCTGTCAATGGACCAACTTCGTGGAATGAACTCCAAAACTCTTTAAAACTGAGCTCCCTGCCATCCTTCGGTCAGTTCAAAGGAATGCTCCAGAACATTTTTCACCGTGATTGCTCCTGCTTCAATTGATTTATTTTACTGATGGTTGTTCTGTATAAAGTTCCTTTGTAATTTATCCTGATTTATAATGTTGTGTTTGATGTATTGTTTTTTGACTGTATTGTGTATTGTAACCTCGGCTACGTTGAAAATGAGGGCTTGCCCTCAACTGCATTTCCGAGTATAAATAAAGGTGATGATGATGATGATGATGCACGGTTCTTTTTGTATTTGTGGGTACTTTGGGGTAATTAGTAGGACTACTGTAGCATCTCCCAACACATTCTCACCGGAGACGTGCAGAGAACGTTAGAGAGGCAGGGGCTGAAATACCCTAAAAAGACATTTTGAAAATATCAGATCTACAAGCTCTCAACATGTTGCAGCATGACACATTGAGAGCTTGTAGATCAGCTATTTTCTCGAGGTGCAACCCCGCACTATTTAGCTACTGGAGATGCGGTGTACGACCTGGATTTTTACACAAATTATTTCACCGCAAAACGCTGCGTTCAAGTTCAGGAGAGTTTGGAAAAGGGCAATTCTCCTGTATGCTCCCTTCGGGTATATGCTATGGCACCATAGGAAATGCTGCATTCGTTGTCTGGAAAGGGCAGTGTTTATTTTACACAAATGTGTAAAAGGGCAGGGGATGAAGCTCCCTTTGATGTCTACAGTATGTGTGCACGTGCCTGATTCTCACCCTGAGACGTGAAACAGGTGACTTCTTGGGACGGACATCCCAAGACGTCACCCCTTGAGGCAAAAACAGCACATGTTGACTATAGGGGGGTATGAGTTATGATTATGTCCCTATCGGTGACATTAACTCGAACAGCGCACCGCCTCGTTCCAAGCCTTACTCATCTGCGAAGAGAAAAGCCTATGGTCACGATGTCACACTCTGACCCAGTGTGTGGGTACTGGGTAGTGTTTGCTGAAAGGCACCGTTTGAAAACCATATAGGAAAATAAAAAATAGCAAAAATACTGGAAAATCGCCAGACAGAGTCCAGATATTCCGAAATACGGAACAAAGTGCGTCCCATATCAATTCAATCTTCTTTTAGTCCTCTTCCAAATACAGGACGATTCTGTGTTTTAAGGTAACGGTTTTGGTAACCCACCCTAGCAGATGATCAGTGGAACACATGCCTCACATGACCGTTGCAAGACCATTGACTCACACAGTGTGCCAAAAGAGATGACAGCATCTGCTGATCCCGTGGTCTGATTGTTGACATTTGTCCTCCACATGAAAAAGCCACTTTAAACAGTGTTCCAAGGTCAATACAGGTGAAAATTGCAGTATTCAATTTCACAGTGCTTGTACAGTGGATCTTCTATTTTCACTATAACTATAAGGCTGTATGGTCAACATATTTAAGCAGTGAGCATATTTCATTGTGACAACTTCACATATGCACATACATTATTATGTGCTTAGATTCTGCTATAACAATGTATCCACTCTTTAATGGATAATTATGCTGTCTTGTAAGCTATACTTGACTTTGAAATGAATGATTACATTATTACATTATTATCTCCATGAAGCCATTTACTGTATTCATAATATTGTCTGTTGATGGGTTGTCTGTTGACACTTGTTTCGTTGACAACTAAAAAGGCAAATTAAGTCTCCAATGATTCAGAGAGACAGATGGCGACTTTAGTCCAATTATAAACTGTCATCAATTTCAGTGCCAACATAATGCAGCAGACTATTTCAGCAAGGGTTTAAGAGCCCATCCGTTACAACTATATATTTTAATGGCTCTGGCAGTGGTACTTAATAATGCGTGTGTACACGCACGCACGCACGCACGCACGCACGCACGCACGCACACAGTTTAACAATTTATTTATGTCCACACAGAGAAGGACCAAAGCGGAGGTACACACATATTTTAGGTGCAGTACATTCACAAACTCATGGATATGTCCTCATGATACAACACGCATGTCACTCAGAGACAGCATAATACTTTGCCAGCCTTTCTGCCTCGTCTTTGGGCATACCAAGTTGTGGAAACCCTCCAACAACCAGTCTGTGGATATGTCCTAAGCTGGAACACCAGAGGGAATAAAGTTCTTAGTCTTGCACTGCTGCTTGGTGTTAAAGCTCTCTGTAGTTAACTTGTTGGTCATCTTAACCCTAGAACACAACATATTTTTTGTTACACCATTACTAAACACGGGTATATTTTACCCAATGTAAAATATTCCATAAAAAATATTTCTATTTTCAATATATCTATCATGGGGGGGGCAAAATCGGTGAAAAACGTGCATATTATTTTGTAAATATTCCTACAAAAACAGAAATTAAGTTGGGAACTTCTCATTTGATCCACCCATAACTAAGACATGTGAGAATGGTCCAGTGAAGAAAAAAACACCCACAAAAAAGTCCATTGTGGGTGTATGGAATTTTTTCTCTATCACACTATCACTTAACACGGGTGAAATTCACCCGAACACCTTCTTGTAGAAAAAAATCACACCTGTGTGATCTGAGTGGTGTAAGGTCTTATATAGACTGATCAGCTGTGGTCTGACGTAATGTCTGACGTAATGAAATCACACCTGTGTGAACTGGGTGACCATAGCAACCATGCTCATTTTTTGGTACGAACAGACACGTAAACTAACAAAGCCAGTTGTAGGAGTGGTTTACACCAGGGGTTCTCAACCTTTTTGGCCGGGGACCCCCGGAAATGCTTTGGCAATGTCTCGGGACCCCCGCCCCGCCCCCTCCCGACCCCCAATATAAATTGACTGCTACAATAACCTTAACCCATTTTGGGCGGGAACCCCTTTTGGTGTTTTAAGCATTATGTTATAATTTAGCTATTGAAAAATAGCAGATCTACAAGCTCATAGTGCGCCACCGAGTGGCGCGCTATGAGCTTGTAGGTCTGCTATTTTTGAAAAATCTTGAAAAAAAAAAGGAAATACTTTTTTTTTTTTAATAATTTGGGGACCCCCCAAACTAATTTGGCGACCCCCCAAGGGGTCGCGACCCACGGGTTGAGAACCCCTGGTTTACACCACTCAAAAACAGGGATGTGGGCAGGGAAACAAAGCTATCTTCTATGATGTCACTGAGCATCATGAAGGTACTGAAAGACCCACCCACCTCAGACATCAGCAACATTATGAAAATTGCAAAAATATAATCATCCGGGTGAAAATCACCCATGTTTAGTGTTCTAGGGTTAAAATCGTTTCAAATAAGCATTGTGGTCCAAAAATTATCAAGCTGACTCAGCGTTATTATATTGTCAGGGAGGTGTCTCTGTTTCGTTTGCGACAGTCAGTCACTGATACAGTCTGTTTCTAGCGAAAATGTAACTAATTCAGTAGCAGTAACAATAGCGTTTTCGTCAGTTGATTCTTCATATGAGTGAAACGGCCAGGATGACATGTTTATTTTTTTAACACAGTTCTTATATGAGGCGATCTAAAATCCCCCTATGGGGAACCCGTGTAATTGCGCCCTCTACTGATATGGACGTCAGACTTCGGTGCTCTATAGCCTGCATTTGGAAAGTGACTTTGAAAACCAGTGAGTGTGGAAAGAAAACGATGGTGAAATATTATTAATCACACTTTCCCGTGATATGAGGCAACAAAGTATGAAAGTATATGGCAGCATCTGGTTGTACAGCTTGAGGGATCTGAAATAGATTTCTTCCCTCGCCCATGGTGTGGAACTTATGAGGTTGTTAATAGCTGTCATGGTGTCAGACTGGATGCGTGCCCCCCCCTCCCCCCAACGTATAGGAGCGAGACTGAAAATCACTCCTCTCTGTAGGAGGTGGTTAGATTCTATGCTTAATGCATGAAGTGGAGTGTCAGCCGTAGGGGGGAGAGGGGGAGAGAGAGAGAGAGAGAGAGAGAGAGAGAGAGAGAGAGAGAGGCGCGTGCACACAGACATCAAAGCGGGCCCTTTTGCCCGTCTGTAAAAAACTGCACTCTCTAGTCCATGGATGCAGCAGCATTTACTATGGTAAAAGAAATGCAAATGCCTCCCTTTCCTAGTGCCATCATTCAGGAGATTGGCCTTCTTCCAAACTCTCCTGAACTTGAACTCAGCATTTTGCATTTAAATAATTTGTCCGCTGTGTAGAAATCCATGCCTTACGTGCGCTGCATCTACAGTAGCTAAAATGTGCAGGGCCCCAAAAATAGTGGATCTACAAGCTCTCAATGTGTCGCCCGCCCTGTTGTGACCTTGTAGATCCACTATTTTAATCAAGTGGCAAATCGAGTGGCAAAGTGAGTTTAATGTCGTTTAACGTTGTTTAATGTACCGGTAATCAGTTCGGTTATTTGGCGATGGTAGGCCTGGGCTCCGACCAGCCCGAGAGCAAGCAGATTGTTAGAGACTAATACGCACAGTTTGAACTAAATGTCCAATAATAGCTTATCTTCGATGAACTCAAACGTGCTTTTTATAGGGTTTTTATTAATTCATTATTAATCAAACACATATAACATACATTCACACGTTCTGTTCACACTTCCCCCAACACAAGATGAATTCAGTACTCTGGAGCTTCGTCCTATTAGTCTGGTTCTACCCTGCTCTGTTGGTTAGGAATTCTAGCTATCATTAAACACTCTAAGCTGACCAGAATCGGCCCCGTCTCAGGACTATCAGATATTGGTAAAGCTTAGCTTCCTTGTTGTAATGCAGACTTAGTTCAGTGATATGTGTATCACTAAGTGGTTTTAAATCTATGTTATCATTAATTAATTGTTATTAATCAATTGATCGGGAGACAAAGAAACACAATAACACTTGGTTACAATCTAAACATCATATTACATAAATTATGAATAATGCACAATTATATATAGCATTTATACGCACCGCTGGCATCTGCCTACTTCATGTTCGATGGTATTTGTGAATCTGGTCTAATACCAGGCCATACAGAATACTTAATGCAAGCCCTCTGACTGAAGTCACACCTCCATGCTAACACTTACAGCCAATCAGAAGCCACTGAACATGCATCCTTCCTGCAGGTCTGACTTTAGGTTAGATTAAACTGTCAGACTATTACAGGTATTATTATTTAGGCTTCTTTCCAACCCAATATATAATAGGTTATTAGAACACATTTAAACAATTGAAGAGGAATTAAAGATTGGTTACTTCATCCTAACATTTGCATGTCCTTCTTAGTGAGTTGACACTGCTCTGGGAGGTGTCACAAACTATAGACCCTTCACAACTGGAATGCTGACAAGCAGCCAACCCCCCAGCAAGGAAGTGGCCTGGCATTTATGACCTCCCAGGCTCTCCTTACCCCACAAATGAGTGGTAATTCTCTCTTCTTTGGAAATACACTTAGACCCCATAATCCAATATATTTTCTACCCCAATTTCTGAGAATACATCTCGCACATCCATAAATAACACGACACCATGTAGGTTTTTGCCACTCAGTATGCGTTCCCGCATAACTTCCGGGTATGATGATAATTTATGTCACTTGCATACCCTATATACTTGCCTTGCATGACTGTTTTGTGGAGAAACCTTTATTCTTTTTTATCTTCTCAGACCCGGGCAAGATTGATGTCAGGTTGTTCAGAGGACAGTGGGTGTTAAAGGGCTGGTGTAAATCTGGCTTAACGGACACAGAGATGGCCTTATGGTCCCCCCACATAACACACCACCCCACACACCTTATGTCTCCATCCGTGGCCGTGTGAACGCACACGCCTGCTTTTGTGCGTGCGGCCGTGTGCATGTGAGGGCAATTAAGGACAAGCCACAGGTGATTTTTAACACGCAGCACGGGTGAGTCTTAAACGGCCACGCAGGTCTGACTAACGGGATGTCTGACTTATGGGCAGTCCCCGACTGGACACACTGACAAAGCTCTACGACGCCTCATCAGCAGCTTGTCATGCGCCTGCAGAGGGCCTGCTCTCACAATCAGCCTATAAGAAAAATACCAACATCAAGATGCCTGCACAACCCCCTGCATCTCCACTGACCACTACACCATCTACAATGACCTGCATCAACCCCTGCATCTCCACTGACCACTACACCATCTCCACTGACCTGCAACACCCCCTGCATCTGGCATCGTCCTTGTATCTGTTGTATCAGCGGTCCCTCCTCCTGCCATGCTATTCTTTCCGTGTTGCAGGGGTGAATATACTGTAGAGAGATGCAGATGAATGTTGTAGACCACATAAGTGGAATGACGGGAAGAATTTTGTCACACATATTTCATGCCTGCTCCATTTTTTTCCCTTCTTCCTTCTCTCCCTTAAACTGAAGCGCCAACTCCCCAGCATTCTCATTAAATAGGCAAACATTTGTCGAAAATAGCCGATCTATACAAACTCACAACGTGCCGCGTCGTGACCAATGACACTCTCACATGCCGACTCAGTGCTGATGTCCCGATGACTATGTCCCGATAGAGGACTCATATTCATAACCTCCCTAGTCAGCCTGTGCCAGCCCGTCAAGGGTACCCCCTTCCAGTTTATGTTGTCATCTAAACATCTCTCCGTCCTTCTCCAGCCTCCATGGCTCACTGACTCCTGATTGTGTCTCGCCCCTCTCTCTTTCATCCCCTGCCTATAACATGTGCTGCTGTTGTTCCTTTCCAGTGGTGAAAAAAGTACTAAAATGTTGTGCTTGCGTAAAAGTATCAATACTGCAATATAGAAATAAATAGTAAAAGTCTGGAATTCAAAATGTACTTGTGTAAAAGTACAAAAGTGGCATCAAAATTGGTATAAAAATGTACTTTATAAGTACCAAAAGTACAAAGTACTCTTTAGGCAGAAAATGTCTCATTTCAAGGTTTCAAATGTATAAAAATGTGAATAGCAGATGTACAAGCTCACAATGCATCGCTATTTGTAGATCGGCTATTTTCAAATAGGACTGAAGTGGTTAATGTCTATTTGTATAATAATGTAATGACGGGTGGGGTTCTCCCCATCGAACGACATGACAACCTTCTTTCTTTATGTTGCTTTTTATTCAATCTACAAGTAACTGGTAAGTTTTAAAATAAATGTAGTGGTACAGTAAGTGAAAATACAACACGGATCTGAGATGTAGTGGAGTAGAAGTAAAAGTATTGGAAATTCTCAAGTAAATATACATACAAATACCTCAAAATTGTAGTTAAGTACAGTACTTAAGTAAATGTTGTTCCGTTCTACTGTACGTCATCATCAGTTTTCGCTCCTGGATTCCCTCTCATATTGGGCACCTGGGATCAATTCCCCATGTGTGCAGTGTATGTGCATGCCAACACTCATTTTAATCACATGTGGAAGACAAGCACATGGATACCAATGCACACATGAATTAATTTATACTGTACACAATGCTGAGGCTGACACATGCGTACTGTATGTAGATACCCAGATGCATCGATGTGTGCATAGAGTACATGCATTATGCATCCATACAAACATTATGCATATGCATATGTGCACAGTCTGCACGTACAGTCACACACATCCTCGTACTGCTATACTTGTGAGGACCTTCGACTTTTCTGAATTGCTATATGACTAAACAACATTATCTGCACCGAATGCTCAGTAGCCTAAAGCTATTTGTTGAATCAATAACTCTTCTGGCAAAAGCTTCAGCACTGTTCAGGTAGTTAAGGACACAACTTGCAAATCTCGTTTTTTTTGTCTAACACAAATGCATCTCACTCACGTTTCGTCATTTCGTACTGTGATACACTTTCTGAAAGAATGGTAAACACAAGCGGCTAAAGTTAACCGCTTACACAGGTGAACTTTGTTGACCATGCAGGGTTGCCGAAAATAGCCAATCTACAAGCTCACAAATGTAACAAAATGGACCCTTAAGTGTCCATTTGGTTGCATTTTATGCTCTCAAGAGTTAAAGGTCTATAAGGATCCATTGGGTTACCAACTTTCCATCATTTAGCTGCATGGGGACCACTTGGAACACCCTCATGGACCACTGGTGGTCCCTGGACTAAATCAGTGATTTAGCGTGTTCTTTGGGCTACATTGTTTTTGTGAAAGCGCTGAGTATACAGACACGTTCACTGCAATTTGTGATTACTATACTGTTTTACAGGCTGAAATTGTAAATAAGAACATGTTCTAAATTTGTTCTGCCTGGTTAAATAGGGGTAAAAAAATCACACCGAGTGAACCGAGTGGTGCAACTCCCCTCTATTGGTTATCTGTATCGTTCCAATTTGTATCGTTCCAATTTCTTCTCTGTATCGTTCCAATTTCAGTTCCTATTGGTTCTAACACGATCTCTCTCTCTCTGTTTCTGGCACAACAGCGCCACTTTTGGTGCTCATTGGTACTGGTCACATAGTCACACACAAACTTGAACACGGACATTGCTGTTCCTTGGAGTGGTTGCACCACTCAAAAAAGAAAATAAATAAGTTCTAATTGCAAAATGTGTTGTTTATATAACAGCTCTGTCCATTTACTGAGTGCTGAGTGGGTAAAACCTGATTAGGTCATTGAGTGAACCAGCCGTGACGAACCCTTGGCCTGCAGTCTCCAGGCTACGGTTTGCAAAGTTCAGCATTCAAGGTCACCTCGAGCTCAGCATGCCTCAAAGACTGTTGAAAGTTTTCCCAGTTCTCTTGGACTCTCTTCACCTCTACCACTTCGAAAAATGAGCCAGCATAATATACTCCTGTGAATTGCATTGAGAGTTTTGTAAGTAAACTGTAGAAAATGCATTGGAAAGTTTTCATCAACTTGCGTGCGTGCGTGCGTGCGTGCGTGCATGTGGCACATTTTTATATATGTTTTTAATACTACTGATGTTTGCGAGCACCACAAAATGCCTTGTTATACTATAGAAGCTGTGAAGGGAGCTAGCACGCCCTCATCAAGTCATTGTAATCTAAGTCGGGTTCTCAACCCGTGGGTTGCGATCCCTCAGGGGGTCACCAAAATATGCTGGTGGGTCCCCAAATGATTTTTTTCTTTTTTTTTGTGCAACTAAATGGCTGGAAAATGGAAATCAAGAGTTTACATAGTACTTGCATGCATAAATGTAATGATTATATCTGGTTTCAGTATTCATTCATGATGTATTTTCTCTATTATTAAGGTTATTTTTGCAGTCAGTTTGTATTGGTGGTGGTGAGGAGGGGGGCGGGGCGGCGGTCGCGAGACATGGCCAAAGCATTTCCGTGGGTCCCCAGCCAAAAAGGTTGAGAACCCCTGATCTAAGTTAAAGTCCTCTGTTAGATGCCAAAAGGTGTTTTAGGGGCATGTCATGTGGTCTACCTGCACAGTCTTGTGTTAGTTCATATTGATATTAGAAAAAAATCACCTAGTTTTGTAGGAGTGAGAAGCCATTTTTGTTTGCTATTGAACGTTGTTTTTCTCTTAGTTTTAGGTTCAGGAGCATTGACCATTAGTCTTCTTCATTAGGGAAAGCTTAGGGTTGATTAATGCACCTTTGTTGTTTTGGGCATGACTCAGCTCTGAAGGTAATAAATGAACTTCGCCCAATTCCAATCCACTCCCTTACTGCACTCACTGACTTAGGTGTGCGTTCCCGTCCTCGAGGGCTTGAGGGCTGTCCCATTTGAAATGGGTAAGTCAATGAGGGCTCAGGCAGAGCCCTTTATGCACCCTTTCCGTAAGTCAGCATCAACGAGATTGTCTATGTGCTATTTTCTGCAAAGCCCAGACTCCCCACAATAAGGATGCGGTGGTTATAAGTTAAGTTGTCCATATTGAGGCCTTGTGAATTAGCCCCAGAAGTTTATTAGTATAGGTGGAGTTTGCCAAAGAGAAGGAAAATCAGTTGACAGATGGTTCGTTTCTCAGTAGTCTAAAGAACCACTTTGACTCTTAATTTTCCCAGAAAGGAATACAAAAAAGGTTCCTGATGCTGTTTCAAAGTGAGCATATGAAAGGAGGCTGCTGTCCTAACGTTGGCCACAAATAGTCTTTGAAGAAATGTACTCATGAAAATGTGTGACTGAAAACTCATGAAAAAACAAGTGAAATGATTTGTGTTCCAATATTTCCAGACTTGAACTTTTGTAAAAATCTGCTGTCATGTCCTTTATTCAAGTTGCGCAGTTTATTTCATCCTAAACTGCTCTTTTCAAAATTAGCACAAGTAGCAGATCTACAAGCTGCTGTAGTATGCAAGCAGGGCGTTAATTTGCAAAACAAAAGAAAAAAAGAAAAAGGAGATAAGATGTTTCTGTCTGACAGCAACGATTTGAAAGTGACCCGGGGATCTTACTTTATTTGCTTCTTCCTCACCCGAGATGGTAAGACACGCTTTGAGACGTTGTTTGATCGGCTGCTCCCTTATGGAAAGAGGGCTTCTTTACCGTGGCCATGTGGAGGCAGATCTGGTGTGATGTGATGCCTTATGTGGTGTTCCAGTGTGTCTCTCTCTCTCTCTCTCTCTCTCCCCCCCCCCTCAATATTATGGAAATAAAGTACTATTTCTATGAACAAATTGCGAGTTTAATCACAAATGCATTTATTTGTATTCAGAATTGTGCCTTTTCCTACCTCCATTACGCTCTCACTGCATGTGCGTGGGTGCCTGTGTGTGTGTGTGTGTGTGTGTGTGCATGTGTGCGTGTGTGTGCGTGCGTGTGCTTGTGCGCGTGTGCCTGTCCTCACTCACTCACTCACTCACTATAGATGCTACAATCATAGCAATAACGCCAACAATTGCAGGAAACAATACTAGTAACCAACTAACAAACAGACAACAATTCAACTGTTCTAGAGCCTTGTGGGCTTGAGAGTTCATCACCTCATGTGTTCTATTTAGCTAGTATCTTCTGAGTAAACGATTCCCGAGGAATGCAGTCCCTCATGATGAGCCATTAGATGAGATCCTTTGTGATGAGCTATTTAGAGCGGTTCACCAAGAATCAGCTTCTAAAGCTTCTGTCCATAAGGTTGAGTTTAGTAAGAAATATTTTAAAGTAAGTATAAGAGCACCTCATTTTGTTTTCAGCGTCTCCAGGCACTGCTGAAAATGAGTTGAGGCTCAAAGTGTTTGCTGTTCTAGAGAAGCAAATGTTAGACAAAGAAAAACACTGTGAGCTGCAGGAAAGGCAATTATTGTTGGAACACGAACGTGCGCTAAAAGAGCTAAAGGTTAACCCATTTAGACCTGACACCAGATTCTACAAATGTCTTCTAAATCCTGACAGAATTTTTTTTTATATGTCAGTTGTTCTCAAACATTTTCATGTCAAGGACCCCAAAAATTATATATATGTAATTGCCCGCCGACCCCCATCTGAAAATATGTTGTTCCAGGCACCCCCCAGAAGCAAAGATTTGAGTTAAAAACGTTTGCTGTGAAATAATATATATTCAAAGATTTGCTCAAAAATAGCAGATCTACAAGCTCGTAGCACGGCACTCGATGCCGCGCACACACACATAATGCTTACAACACCAAAAGGGCCGTCCAGAATGGGTTAAGCATGGTGCCTGTATTGCGATCACGTCCTGTCCATTATGAGCCACGTTTTCAATTGGATGTGTAAGCACATCATATTAAATGGCTCCTCGATCTTGTGTAGATAAGGATGATGATGGAGACATATTTTCCTGATGTCTATGGGTGGCAACTACTTTGAAATGGCCTAATAATGCCCATGGACACTTAATGCTGCAGTCTGTCCTTTGTGGAAAGTATATTCTTCTTTGAACCTTAAACAAAGCACTGACTATGACACTGTTAATGCATCCATATTGAGGGGCTTATGAATTATTCTCAGAAGCTTATATCGTCAGCATTTCCAGGGGCATTCACAAGTATGCGAGACGAACCTACTGTGTGCTTGCCAAAGCAAAATGAAACATTGTTAACAGATGGTGCCAAGTTTCAACATTGTCATGCAAATGAGAGTGAGATATCAAAGATAGATGAGGTTGGCTGTCTTGCATGGCCGAGTTTGTGTCGACAAAAAAGTCCTTCTTGGGAGACTTCTCAAAGCATGCTGCCACTTGTTTTGGATCATTTAAAAAGTACTCAAATGTGGTTACTTTCCACCACTGATTTACTGCAAATCCTACCTGGTGTGTAGGCCTACATAGGAAAGTTAGGAAATTAACAAATTGTCTACCATAAGACACATTGTGAGCTTGTAGATCTGCTATTTTCTGTATTTATTTATTTTACACAGGATTGAATAACAAAAACAATGTGGTGCGGCAGTGGCTCAGGGGTAGAGTGCCCGGATGGTAACCTAACCACAAGGTTGCCAGTTCGAACCCGGGCTCCCCCAGAGTTAGTGTCGAAGTGTCCTTGAGCAAGACACTGAACCCCAAATTGCTCCTGATGTGCTGGTTTCCGCCACCATCGGTGTATGAATGGGTGAATGTAATGCACAATCTATAAAGCACCTTGGATAAAGGCCCTATATAAATGCACTATTTACCATGTAGGCTACCATTCACATTTATTCCTGTAAGGTTGCTCTCTATGAGGGTAAAACCAATCCATGTTTAAGGAAGGAGGAAGAGTGGGTCTGATTTTAAAATCATCTAGCAATACTGGATTTCTTTGAAGAGAGATTGTGTTTTCATGTGTGTGTAAGTGATGAGGAGTTAATGCATTTACACCTGTCACACCTGTGACATGGTGTAAATGCACCATACGTTGTTCTACCTTTCAAGATGGGAACCCTCTGTGTCATTTTAGTCATTGCTAGGCCTATACTGTTGCTGTTGGGCAGAACCGCTTATCTCCATATTATTTTTAATTTTTGTTTTGTTAATGAACGCCCTGCTTGATCATACTATAGCGACAGCGTCACACAAAAGCATTAAAGGACTGGGGAGGAAACGTGCCCTGAGCTGCTGAGTGACCTCCGCCACCAGGACATTGCGCTGCATCCTCTTCCTGGACTTCATAATGCGGACGATGGCCGCCTCGATTTCGTGCTTCCTGTCGTCGTCTACTTTCTGGCGCGTCTCTTTCCTTTCGGGGTCCGACTCCCCCTGTTTAGCAGCGGTTTGTAATTTAACCAGGCGCAGCTTGGAAGTAAAGCGATCATTGACTGTGAACACGTGGGCATTCTCAATCTCCTTAGACTCGGGCTCCTTGGTGAGGACTCTCTGAGTGGGCTTCCCACACGCCAGCGGCTGCAGAGTCCGCGACAGCTCCCTCTCTGGGATGTCCGTCTCCTGCTGTATCTCCTCAAAAGTTAACTTTTCTTTGTTGTTGAAATGCATGAGAATGGTCATCTGGAAGGTGGAGACCTGCAGTATGTGCTTCCGCGAGTTGGAGCCCGTCACCTGGACCCGTCCTATGCCTACCACCGCAACCATCCTCCTTCTTGACAACGCCATAGAAGGTTGCGTCGAGGTCTGCTGAGCCCAAGTGGTGCTGGAGTGTGAGCCGTCTACCGCTGTGTTTGGCCACAAAGGCGTGCCTGGGAGAGGGAGGGATGGCACATTTGGGTGTAGCAGACCGCATGGGCCAGTAACCGGCACTGAGGACTCTGACTGTGAGATCGACACCGCCCAGAGACACCCCGGTGGACTGTGAGTGTTGCCTGAATTCATCCATGGTCGTGTTGGAGACGCTCATGTCCCTGAACATTCCTTCCAATTTAGAGGTGAACTGACCGCCACACTCCATCTTGAGCTTGGAGATCATGTTCTTCTCGGAGTCGTCTGAACCACTCTTGTTGGTGAGCAGCCTACGGCCCATGTGCTGTCTGTAGTACAATTCAAACATGTCCTTCTCCTGCACAAACCTGAACAACACCATGGCCTTGTCCAGGACAGAGTCCATCTCCTTCTCTGTTAACCCTTTTACTCCCTTCTTGAGTTTATCATCAATGAAGAGCGAGAGGTATTCCGGTGAGCGGGAGTTCAGGTTCAGGAAGTATTCAAAGTCCCCGGTAATGGTTTTCTCGAAGAGTCTGTCATCGCAGAAGGATTCCAGCGGGAAACGGTCAAATCTTGTCTTCAGGTCCAGCAGGCCCTGAATGTAGTCGACTGGGTTCTTGCCCTCTCCTTCCTCAGACACCAGAGCTTTGCCCTGCTCCCTCAGGTAGGAGCTCATGCACTCACACATGGTCTTCAGGCCGTTTGGTATACGACTGAACACCTTGTACATGTACTTGCCGTTTTGAGCATGTGAACCAGGCCAGAGTGACGCATTTCCACAATGGTCTTCATGTGTTTGGAGATGAGCTCCCTCTCCACCACCTTGACGATGGGTTCTTCCGTGGTCTTGTCCAAGCAGTGCACAACCCGGTCAATCTCTTCACTGATCCTGGCCTCCACCTTCGTGATGTAAACGCTGGCATTGTTTTCGGCTAAGAGCTTTTCGCTCTCCATCTGGAAACATTCAGCAGACATATCTAGGAAGGGTCCCTCAAAGACTTCTTCATACACAGATCTGCCCTCAAGGCCAAGAATCATCAGAATCTCACAGGCATTCCTGATCGCTCCCCTGTCCACCACTTCCCCCTCCCTGTGTGTTGTGGTCACGCTCCACCTCTCTAAATGATTTTGACGTCAGCTAGTTCACAAGCTAGTGATCAGATCTATTTTCAAAATTATTGTTATACAATTTATACATTTGAAAACTTGGCCCCGAAGGGGCATACATTTCATATGGGCATCGTTCCCCACGGCATCGGCCTGGATAAACTGTACCTTGCAATGGGTGCCATTGTCAGAGTAGTGCAGTAGCATACCCATCGGTAGGAGGCCAGTCTATGAAGTCAGTACTATGACCACATATTGATGGCATTAGGGTACTCCATATATGGCCATTTGCAGGTCCATCTATATTTTTGAGGGGAGCTAGCCTGCCTGGCCTTTGAAATTAACTCATTAGGCAGTCAAGTCTATGAGCTATTTAATGTTTGTTTAGGGCACTAAAAGTGATGGCATGTGGCAGCCAAGTCTAGGGACTTATGTTTGTTTACAGCAGTTAAACAAACTTACGACTTAAGACGTCATGTGGCCAATAAAAATGCATCTTGTCTGTGACTGGTTTCTTTTTGAGTGGTGTAAACCACTCCTACAACTGGCTTTGTTAGTTTACGTGTCTGTCCGTCTGTCTGTCTGTACCAAAAAAAATGAGCATGGTTGCTATGGTCACCCAGTTCACACGGATGTGATTTCATTACGTCTGACATTACATCAGACCACAGCTGATCAGTCTATATAAGACCTTACACCACTCAGTTCACACGGGTGTGATTTTTATACAATAACACACTGCATTCATGTTTCGTAACAGTGCCGGTGAATCTGCAATCGTGTTGCGCCCATCACTTCACACAAGTGTGATTTTTTAACACTTGGCCCATACATCATTCTCCTGTGCAGTGCACACGCCCCGGGTTTGAAGATAATGTGGGGGACAGACAGACAGACAGACAGACAGACAGAATCACTCACTTGCATGCAGAGTAAAAGGGATTAGCATAGCACTGTTACATTAACATACTTTAGTTTATGAAGGATTAGTAAATTGTACAGTAGTGGTTTGGTTTTACATACAATCCTAAATGACAGTGTCACATACCTGACAGAATTTCCCGGCTGATTTGTTGATTTTTGGAACACAGAACTATGACACAATCTAGGATTTACCTATGGGAATTCCAGGACAAAAATAACTCATGTTCTCGCTCCTGGATTCCCTCTTATTCGCCTCACTTATATCCAGATGCAGATGCATTGATGTATCATACTGTATGCATTATGCATCCATACAAAAATAAGCATGTGCACGCACACACACACACACACACACACACGCACACACGCACGCACGCCTAGAACCTTCACTTTTACGTCTATGTTAAGATTATTCCTAATCTTAAATCGTAACTATAAAACAGCCTCTGGAAATGTGAGGGACAGCAGCATATCCTCACCTCACAGTCCGACATCCACACGGGAGCCACTTAGTTATTAGACCCCGTCTTGTTATACCTTCTTAGTTTACAGCAGGGGTATTTAAAAATGTTCAGGCCAAGGACTCCTTTATATTAGCTGAGCGAGAGAGATGATGTAGTGGGGGACCCCCACTATACACATTGCTTACAATTGTGTTGCAAACATTAAACATTTATCATAGACTTGAATAGATAGATTCATAGACTAATTTCACATCAATAAAATCCGTGTTGTTTGTGTTTACACATGATCCTTTCTATTAATATGTTGGATTCATGTTTATTTTCAGACATTTAACCACATAAACCATCAAGCCTTAGTAGTATATTTGACCATTAGCTGTGAATGGTCTGCTCTTTTTTCCTTTTATCCGAAAATAGGCAATCTACGCGTTCACAACGCCTCACAGGGAATAGGGATGCTAGGGTTAGTTAGTTAGGGTTAGGTTAGTTTCAAAAAAGTTACAACATTGCAAAAAGATTTAGTGGACTCCCTGTACCTCTGTTTACTACTCTCACTCCCCAAACGGCCTATCGTGATGTCTTGTTTTTTGGGAAATAAATATTTTGACTGGAAGGGTATATGGAGCCGTCCTTCTACACTTCTACACTCTATACTCTAGGATAGCGGAAGTGCCATTCTCATTTCCAAGACGTGAATGGGTGATGAGTCCGCTAAAAATCACACTTGTGTGAAGTGTGGGGTGCCTCACTTGAAACAAACATCGTACGCTAAAACATTAAAAGTCCATAGACTTGGCTGCCACATGACGTCACGTAGGGTGCTGTTTTTTTTTTACGTCATTAAAATCCATAGACTTGGCTGCCATATGATGTAATTTCCGAAAGCCAGACGTTGGAGGGACTAACGCCCCTCAAAAAACTGTTAAAATGACAGAGGTGCGCAGTCTAAAGCGGACTTGAGCCAGAGGCACTGCCGGGCAAGCCGTTAGATGAGCGAGTGGCAGTGCCAGTCACAGGGAAGTCCGCTTCAGCTGACTCGGTGCAGTTGGAGTTAATGTCCCAATAGGGACAGAATGGTAACTCATATCCCACCTAGTCAACATGTGCTGTTTCATGATGTCTGTGTCAAGAAGTCACTCGTTTGCAGTCTTGCGAGTGAGAATGCCTCATCCTGTAAAAACTCGGAGGACCCCCTGTTGAAAACCCTTGGTTCACAGGATTTCGTATTTGTCAACAACGAAAGAGGTTTCTGAAAAGAATCTGACAGGAGTGTCTCCATCCACGTGGTTCACCTCGGTAACCCGGATGTTGCAGTAGTTGCGTTTGGACACAAAGGACACGTTGACGGGGAAGAAGTCGTCGGGGTGGCCGTCAACGCTAAACTCCAGGGTGCCGCTCTTGTTGTTGGCATCGATGGTAGGAATGGACCACGCGAGACCGCTCAGCCTTTTGTCGTGTTCGCACTCACCATCGTCCAGGTCACCGAACACTGGCGGGTCCACACCAGGCGGAACCGGGATGCTGATGAGGACGTTGCTGAGCTCGAGGCTCTCTTCCTGCAGCTCATACTCAATGATGACATCACACCCACTGACGCTCTCTGAAGGCCAGCAGTTTATGGTGAGAGGTATGAGTGTCCTGTCTGCGGTCTGGAGCCTCCACTTCAGCACCGGCACGTCCTGGTTGAGGTTGAAAGAATTCTCAGGGTTCTTGAAACCAATCACTGACTCGGCTTTGAACAACTTCTCATCCATTTGAGGATTTGTCTTCAAATCCCCTGCTGTCGTTGTCGGCGACAAGACGGATGCGTCGGTTCTTGTCCTGTAGTGGCAGAAATTATACTAACACAAGAATACTTAGACTAAAATATATGGTGAGGACAAGATGTGATGAGGCATTCAGTTCAATTTAATAGAGATCTCTAGAGTACAACCATCTTCCAGCATGTCGGATGACTGAACTCCCGAACAATACATGCGTGTGAATTTTATACAGTCTTACTCAGAGAAGGAGGAGTAACTGTTGGTCACATGACCAGACAATTAGCCTCCACATCAGACAATGGGATAAATCTAATTAGAATGACAAGTGGTCGTAAACATGACCATACAAAAACATAGTCTAGGCTGGTGTTGCTACTCAGCTGGAGACTGGAGCAATCTCACACCAACACTTTGGTCACCACAAAAGCCTATTGATGTGCGTAAATAGTTGATTAAGTCGACAGAGGCCTATTACTCACAGTGTAGACCACACCCAGTTAGACTAGACATCAGGATGACCAATATGCAGTTTAACAATGTGGTGTGAAATGAATGCACAATTTCATAATTCCCATTACAGTCCTCTGTGACTCGGAGTGTGAGCTCACCCAGCACCTCCATGTTCTATAAGCATCCGTCGTGACTGCACGTCAAAGAGATTGTCTCCTTTGTGCAAAGATGCACGCCCTCTACGTTGGCCGGTGGCGGCAGCACTTTGGTTGTGTCTGAGCCCCTCCTTCCCACAGCAGGCATAATGGTTTCGCCCTCTGATTTGAGCTTGTCCACAAAATTGTCCACCTCTTTCCCTCTGGGATGCAACTTCAGCGCCTTACTGGTCCCCCAACTGGGTCTGATTGGAGCCATCTTGGGTTTCTCAGGCTTTACATAGATGTCTTCAATGATAGACGTTGAGCTCATGCTGGTCATGCCGTCTCTGCTGAACCCTGGCATCCTCTTCCGTTTGGCATCTCTCTTGGCCTGCCTGATCTCCCTGGCCTTTTTTGCCCTCTCCGCCGTGGCCTCTCTCTCTTGGGTTTCCCTGATGGCGAGGAACACCTTCTCCTCCGGGGAGTCCATCTCCGTGAAGGCCTGGATCTGTGACAGGCTCACATTCTCTCTGTAACCGCCAAGGGCCACAATCTCGTCGAAGGCAAAGAGCAGGTCAAAACAGTGCCCTGATATCTCACTCTCCTCCAGCACGGAACAATACTTTGGAACCACGCGAGAGAACAGCCCGAGTGTCTCCAAGTCCTCCAGGATGTTGCTGTTCTTAGTGGTGAGGAGGACCATGTAGAGCTTCCCCAGTGGCTGGTACACGTAGCGAATGCTGTCCGTCTCCACGAAGGTGTGCTGCTTGCCAGTGTTCATAAGTGTTGGGAAAGCGGCGAGGAGAGCCTCGATGTGCATCCGGGTCATCTCCACAAACTGCCGGGACAGAATTGCTTTGCCTGCATTGTTGCACACTGCCGCTGACAGCACCACCATTTTCCGTATCTATTTGCTTTATATTATTTTTTGCTATGGTGAATTTGAATCGTAATCACACAGAATAATATCTATTGTCTTCGGAAGGTATGATTTGTTATCTGGTTGAGACGAGACCTGCTGCAGTGGTGTTCAATTTTAAATTAAGATCAGTGAAGGCAAAAAGTAGTCAACTGTAGGTTTCATAGGTCTTCAATGTCAGCAAAAGTCACTGATATACATCTAGCTCTCTGATCCAAGTCTGGTCTGCACCGTGCTGGCACGCTCTTATATGCTGATGTCATCCTGCTGATATCACAATGACCCAGCCATATACGTACATGGAGTTTCCACAAGCGCCAAGCCTATAGTGAACTAGAGGTTTGAGCCAATATGCAGCCCTCACACCTACGTCGCATCGCCTATCTGACCAATATCTCCGAGTCATAATGTCGGGGGCTTTGTCAGAGTGCCTGGTATATGGGAATGCCCATATATTAGCCTTTGTGCACCTGCATTTACTTTATTTGTTTATTTAAACAGGACACCACGTTTTAATGAACAATACATATTTGAAATGTAAAAATACTGGTTTTAGCAAAGGTGCTAATTTATATACGCAGTCGCCACTAAAAATACTGACTGACGGATTTGTTTATGTACAGTATATGGGCATTCCCCTTTTGTACCCAGATATGGAAATCTCTGTATCTGTCAGTCCTCTGTCAGGTTGGAGTCAGCTGCCCTGTGCAGGATCAAGTGTCGAGGATATTGATGAGGTCTCCCATTGGAGGAAAATCAGTGTGAATCAGCAGGCACTCCGGAATCTAGGATCTATGTGCGGATTGACGTCATTGAAAGGCAGTACTGTCACTCCTGACTTGATTATGGGCAGGGTTGAACACCACTTCCCACGCAGCCCTTGCTGTTGAGCTCTTAGAGAACAAGCCAGCAGATCACAGTCCATAAAGTGGTAGAAGGTGGGAGAAAAAAGTATGCTGCCGGAAATAATTACACAGACGCCGTGAGGGGATTTGATGACATCTGGTCCAACCATCACTTTGACTCAGTGATGAACTGATTAGAAGTAGGAGGTCAAAAGTCAAGGCAGCTGTGACTTCACAAAATACGTTCATTAAATTCCTTAATTTATTACACATACTATATGAGTCTGGACAGTAAATTGCAACTGGTTGGCAGAGGCATATATCTTTCTAGTTCCACTTGCACCTGCACCTCTCCCAATTGTTCCGTCTCTCTGTCTCTCCCCTTCCCCTTTTAGCAAAGTCCTACAATAAAAAAAGAATATTGAGGGCCACAGATGGCGATCTGCTCAGAATTTCTGTTTTCATCTAAACATCTTTCCGTCCTTATCGCCTCCATGGCTCACTGACTTCTTATTGTCTCTCACGCCGTTATGTCCATGTCCTCAGTTCTCGCTCACTGGTTTCCCTCTCATACCCAGCACCTGTGATCAATCCCTCATGAATATATGTATGTATACGTTATATATATGATCAATGTACTAGATGCTCAGATGCAGCGATGCATTGCAGTACATAGAGTATAATGCATTATGCATCGATATACGTAAACAGACGTATATCCTTCTACTGCTATACTTGTGTGAGGCCATTCCACTGATTTTCCTCACTTGTGTCCAGTACAAGTCTAACCTTAACTGGCCACAAATGAGGACCAGCACATCCTTCCATAACCATAAATTGCTATCCTAGCGAGGACATTTGGTTTTCACAGTAGGCTACAAGTATGCACGTATACACACACACACACACACACACACACACACACACACACACACACACACACACACACACACACACACACACACACACACACACACACACACACACACACACACACACACACACACACACACACACACACACACACACACACACACACACACACACACAAGACAGCTGAAACATGCTGCTGCACCAGAGTTTTGTCTGCCTTTCTAGCAAGGACCATACTACCATCAACAAGATTTATTATGAAAGAAAGGTAATGCTGTTCTTCGGCGTTTGCCTGAATTCATGTGGGAGATGTTTGTAGGGAGTCCGCTGTACCATCCGAGAATGACAAACCCCCCTGTGGGCCCTATACTGTACGTAAAGACGAGAGGAGGACAAACTGAAAGCAGGGTGAGAGGGAGGGAGGAACGCAGAAGCCACTTATGTAATTTGCCATTGACTTGGCCTGAAAGTTTGCAGACTTATTGGCCAAATGGCCACAACATTTCTCAGGCCAAGGACTCCTTTATATTAGCTGAGCGAGAGAGATGATGTAGTGGGGGACCCCCACTACACATTGCTTACAATTGTGTTGCAAACATTAAACACTTATCATAGACTTGAATAGATAGATTCATAGACTAATTTCACATCAATAAAATCAGTGTTGTTTGTGTTTACACATGATCCTTTCTATTAATATGTTGGATTCATGTTTATTTTCAGATATTTAACCACTTAAACCATCAAGCCTTAGTAGTATATTTGACCATTAGCTGTGAATGGTCTGCTCTTTTTCCCTTTTATCCGAAAATAGGCAATCTACGCGTTCACAACGCCTCACAGGGAATAGGGATGCTAGGGTTCAAATGGTTAGTTTCAAAAAAGTTACAACATTGCAAAAATATTTAGTGGACTCCCTGTACCTCTGTTTACTACTCTCACTCCCCAAACGGCCTATCGTGATGTCTTGTTTTTTGGGAAATAAATATTTTGACTGGAAGGGTATATGGAGCCGTCCTTCTACACTTCTAAACTATACTCTAGGATAGCGGAAATGCCATTCTCATTTCCAAGACGTTAATGGGTGATGAGTCCGCTAAAAATCACACTTGTGTGAAGTGTGGGGTGCCTCACTTTAAACAAACATCGTACTCTAAAACAGTAAAAGTCCATAGACTTGGCTGCCACATGACGTCACGTGGGGTGCTGTTTTTTTTTACGTCATTAAAAATCCATGGACTTGGCTGCCATATGATGTATTTTCCGAAAGCCAGACGTTGGAGGGACTAGCGCCCCTCAAAAAACTGTTGAAATGACAGAGGTGCGCAGTCTAAAGCGGACTTGAGCCAGAGGCACTGCCGGGCAAGCCGTTAGATGAGCGAGTGGCAGTGCCAGTCGCTGGGAAGTCCGCTTCAGCTGACTCGGTGCAGTTGGAGTTAATGTCCCAATAGGGACAGAATGGTAAGTCATATCCCACCTAGTCAACATGTGCTGTTTCATGATGTCTGTGTCAAGAAGTCACTTGTTTGCAGTCTTGCGAGTGAGAATGCGTCATCCTGTAAAAACTCGGAGGACCTTCTGTTGAAAACCCTTGGTTCACAGGATTTCGTATTTGTCAACAACGAAAGAGGTTTCTGAAAAGAATCTGACAGGAGTGTCTCCATCCACGTGGTTCACCTCGGTAACCCGGATGTTGCAGTAGTTGCGTTTGGACACAAAGGACACGTTGATGGGGAAGAAGTCGTCAGGGTGGCCGTCGACGCTGAACTCCAGGGTGCCGCTCTTGTTGTTGGCATCGATGGTAGGAATGGACCATGCGAGAACGCTCAGCCTTTTGTCGTGTTTGCACTCACCATCGTCCAGGTCACAGGTCACCAACACTGGCGTGTCCACACCAGGCGGCACCGGGATGCTGATGAGGACGTTGCTGAGCTCGAGGCTCTCTTCCTGCAGCTCATACTCAATGATGACATCACACCCACTGATGCTCTTTGAAGGCCAGCAGTTTATGGTGAGAGGTATGAGTGTCCTATCTGCGGTCTGCAGCCTCCACTTCAGCACCGGCACGTCCTGGTTGAGGTTGAAAGAATTCTCAGGGTTCTTGAAACCAATCACTGACTCGGCTTTGAACAACTTCTCATCCATATGAGGATTTGTCTTCAGCTCAAATCCCCTGCTGTCGTTGTCGGCGACAAGACGGATGCGTCGGTTCTTGTCCTCTGTGACTCGGAGTGTGAGCTTACCCAGCACCTCCATGTTCTGTAAGCCTCCGTCGCGACTGCACGTCAAAGAGATTGTCTCCTTTGTGCAAAGATGCACGCCCTCTACGTTGGCCGGTGGCGGCAGCACTTTGGTTGTGTCTGAGCCCCCCCTTCCCACAGCAGGCATAATGGTTTCGCCCTCTGATTTGAGCTTGTCCACAAAATTGTCCACCTCTTTCCCTCTGGGATGCAACTTCAGCGCCTTACTGGTCCCCCAACTGGGTCTGATTGGAGCCATCTTGGGTTTCTCAGGCTTTACATAGATGTCTTCAATGATAGACGTTGAGGTCATGCTGGTCATGCCGTCTCTGCTGAACCCTGGCATCCTCTTCCGTTTGGCATCTCTCTTGGCCTGCCTGATCTCCCTGGCCTTTTTTGCCCTCTCCGCCGTGGCCTCTCTCTCTTGGGTTTCCCTGATGGCGAGGAACATTTTCTCCTCCGGGGAGTCCATCTCCGTGAAGGCCTGGATCTGTGACAGGCTCACATTCTCTCTGTAACCGCCAAGGGCCACAATCTCGTCGAAGGCAAAGAGCAGGTCAAAACAGTGCCCTGATATCTCACTCTCCTCCAGCACGGAACAATACTTTGGAACCACGCGAGAGAACAGCCCGAGTGTCTCCAAGTCCTCCAGGATGTTGCTGTTCTTAGTGGTGAGGAGGACCATGTAGAGCTTCCCCAGTGGCTGGTACACGTAGCGAATGCTGTCGGTCTCCACGAAGGTGTGCTGCTTGCCAGTGTTCATAAGTGTTGGGAAAGCGGCGAGGAGAGCCTCGATGTGCATCCGGGTCATCTCCACAAACTGCCGGGACAGAATTGCTTTGCCTGCATTGTTGCACACTGCCGCTGACAGCACCACCATTTTCCGTATCTATTTGCTTTATATTATTTTTTGCTATGGTGAATTTGAATCGTAATCACACAGAATAATATCTATTGTCTTTGGGAGGTACGATTTGTTATCTGGTTGAGACAAGACCTGCTGCAGTGCTGTTCAATTTTAAATTAAGATCAGTGAAGGAAAAAAGTAGTCAACTGTAGGTTTCATAGGTCATCAATGTCAGCAAAAGTCGCTGATATACTTCTAGCTCTCTGATCCAAGTCTGGTCTGCACCGTGCTGGCACGCTCTTATATGCTGATGTCATCCTGCTGATAACACAATGACCCAGCCATATACGTACATGGAGTTTCCACAAGCGCCAAGCCTATAGTGAACTAGAGGTTTGAGCCAATATGCGGCCCTCACACCTACGTCGCATCGCCTATCTGACCAATATGTCCGAGTCATAATGTCGGGGGATTTGTCAGAGTGTATATATACGCAGTCGCCACTAAAGATACTGACTGACTGATTTGTTTATGTACAGTATATGGGCATTCCCCTTTTGTACCCAGATATGGAAATCTCTGTATCTGTCAGTCCTTTTTATGCCCATATCTTCTTCTATTTGGCATGTGTTACCTGACAAAAGCAACTCGAGGCAGTAACGCCTCCGCCCGTCCTATTTGAGAAGGATATGGACATAGGGTTCAGATCTGCAATGTCCATACAGTTGCTCCTGGCTCTTGAGTATGCAGATGTAATTTATTAGTGAAACAATCTGGCTGTGAATGATCTCTTGCCGATAGGTTGGAGTCAGTTGCCCTGTGCAGCATCAAGTGTCGAGGATATTGATGAGGTCTGCCAATGGAGGAAAATCAGTGTGAATCAGCAGGCACTCCGGAATCTAGGATCTATGTGCTATGTGCGGATTGACGTCATTGAAAGGCAGTACTGTCACTCCTGACTTGATTATGGGCAGGGTTGAACACAACTTCCCCACGCAGGCCTTTGCTGTTGAGCTCTTAGAGAACAAGCCAGCGGATCACAGTCCATAAAGTGGTAGAAGGTGGGAGCAAAAAGTATGCTGCCGGACATAATTACACAGACGCCGTGAGGGGATTTGATGGTTGATGGTTTGATCTGGTCCAACCATCACTTTGACTCAGTGATGAACTTATTAGACGTAGGAGGTCAAAGGTCAAGGCAGCTGTGACTTCACAAAATACGTTCATTAAATTCCTTCATTTATTACATATACTATATGAGTCTGGACAGTAAATTGCAACTGGTTGGCAGAGGCATATATCTTTCTAGTTCCACTTAAACTGAAGCACCTGCACCTCTCCCAATTGTTCTGTCTCTCCCCTTCCCCTTTTAAAGTCCTACAATAAAAAAATAATATTGAGGGCCACAGATGGCGATCTGCTCAGAATTTCTGTTTTCATCTAAACATCTTTCCGTCCTTATCGCCTCCATGGCTCACTGACTTCTTATTGTCTCTCACGCCGTTATGTCCATGTCCTCAGTTCTCACTCCTGGTTTCCCTCTCATACCCAGCACCTGTGATCAATCCCTCATGAATATATGTATGTATACGTAACATTATATATATATATGATCAATGTACTAGATGCTCAGATGCAGCGATGCATTCCAGTACATAGAGTATAATGCATTATGCATCGATATACGTAAACAGACGTATATCCTTCTACTGCTATACTTGTGAGGCCATTCCACTGATTTTCCTCACTTGTGGCCAGTACAAGTCTAACCTTAACTGGCCACAAATGAGGACCAGCACATCCTTCCATAACCATAAGTTGCTATCCTAGCGAGGACATTTGGTTCTCACAGTAGGCACGTACACACACACTCACACGCACGCATGCACAGGACAGCTGAAACATGCTGCTGCACCAGAGTTTTGTCTGCCTTTCTAGCAAGGACCATACTACCATCAACAAGATTTATTATGAAAGAAAAGGTAATGCTGTTCTTTGGCTTTTGCCTGAATTCATGTGGGAGATGTTTGTAGGGAGTCCGCTGTACCATCCGAGAATGACAAACCCCCCTGTGGGCCCTATACTGTACGTAAAGACGACAAACTGAAATCAGGGTGAGAGGGAGGGAGGAACGCAGAAGGAAGGAGGAAGGAGTTTCTCTCTCTCCCTCTCTCCCACATCATGATGATCACCAGCACCACTTATGTAATTTGCCATTGACTTGGCCTGAAAGTTTGCAGACTTATTGGCCAAATGGCCACACACGTGCCGCCACAGGCTACAACTGTGGCACTCACTTAGGTCATTTGCCCTTGACTTGGTCTGAATGTATGTAATTGTATGCAACTAACGAAGAAATTATTCCATAAAAACTCCATAGACGTCAACGGGCAGCACACCCAAAGCCAGGCATTGGAGTGGCCCCTCAAAAAGAAGGCAACAGTTTGGCCAGAGTCAGTCACACTGCCTCTCCTTCTCCTTTTATCAGATCTGCTGTTGCTAAACCATGACCTCTTCTTCTTAGCATTAATTTGAAATGTTTGTAAAAATTCATGAATATTGCATTGGGCACAGGAAACGTGCTTTCTTGCATGTGCATCCGTGCATGTGTACGTATGTGCGTGCGTGCATGTGCGCATGTGTGTGCGCGTGCGTGTGTGCGCATGTGTGTGTGTGACTGTGCGTGTGTGTGTATGGGTGCGTGTGTGTGTAGATTGGATAATATTCGGGGAGAAGATTTGGTGTAGAGGGAAAAAAGGACCGTTAAGTCTGGCGTGGCATTGTGAAATCCTGCATGATCTCGACTGCGGTCGAAAAAATAATGATGATGATGATGTGTCTCCATAGGGAACCACTGCTTTTCATCAAATTGGACGACCATGAACTGCTGTGTCTTGTGTGTCGCAATTCAGAGAAACACGCCGGATACAAGTTCTTACCCTGGACGATGCTATGACTTAACAAAGCCAGTAAAGCACTGCTTAAATCGCTGAATGATTAAGCATCTAACTTGAAACGTTGTAAATATGTTATATTGTTTTTAATTATGCTATTTTAATTGCTTGTACACTATCCTACTAATTTCAAATGACACATCGTGGATGTACTGTATGCCTTTGCAAAACATATACAGTATATATATTTTCTTCACATGTATTATTTATAATTTTATAGCTATACATTCTTGGAGTGAATATACTGTATATGTTTAGATGCCTGTCAGATGGTCAGACTCCGCATGATGGAACAAAACAGGTGCACGCCCTCAGGCTCAGACCAGACGTGAGATCTGAGCGAGCCGTGCGGTCAAGTTAAGTCACGATAGAATGACGCCCATTATTTGGTCTACACACCACTTTGATAAATGAAGCCCAGTGATTAGTAGTCTTTAAGTTGGTTGTGTTCCATTTGACATTTGACACACACACTTTGTTCACCCATGGGACAATGGAACTGATATGAAGAGTAATTTGCAAGTTGTCAAGTAACCTAATCAAGAATGAAACTACAATGTGAATCATTGATTAACTCAGGAACAACATTTGCATAAGGTTGGAGGTGGAGGCGGGATCCCAAAAGGGGCAGGGGCAATCCAGCTGAGACCCACATTATATACTCAAATAATCCATTACCTTTTCTCACCATGCCCGAGGGAGCTCCCGAGCATTACATTCCACGGAGAAACTTTTCCGGACTGACCCTGCACGCATACCTGTGCAGGTCTGGGTAAATGCAGCCTGACTTTTGATTAACTATTTTTTAGGGGTGAAGCAGCTAGCCCGTTACTAAGGCTATACCAAGTTTGGAAGACTAGAACTAAAGTCTAGAGGGAAGTACTACCTTTAGATTGAATTTATGACAGAGACGTTCGTTTTAATAACTTGGAGCAGCCGTGCCCATCTACAGCCCTTGCCAGAACAGATTGTTTTATCGGCGAGCATCGGAGTGGGCAGCAGCCATCTACTCGGACACACAAATATTGGCTTTCTACAACTCAGGTCAGGTCACCTCCCAATCTTGGCTTTTGTATTGTATAGTTGCTAAATAAAATACTTAACCGTGCCACCACCTCCTGACTAAAACGGCCTTCAACGAGCCTCTCTCTCTCTCTCTCTCTCTCGCTCTCTCTCATATTCAATTAAGGGTCTGTCTTATGAAGGGATATACAATTATCTCGAATCTTTGTTTTATCCATGATATAACGTGGATTTATTTTGAAAGTGGTTGATTTATTAACCCTAGGACACTAAACCCAACTTTTGACACACCATCACTACTAGAACACTAAACCCAATTTTTGACACCATCACTAAACCCGGGTATATTTTACCTGTAAAATATTCCAAATATATTAAAGTTTTACACTGTAAAACAACACATCAATACTGTATTGAGGTAAAAAAAATAGAAAAGAAAAATAGATTTATCATGGGGGGACAATTATTGACAAATGTGGGTATTATTTAAAAATAATAATGAGCGAGGAACTTCTCCTTGGTCCACCCATTCCTGGGACATGTGAGACTGGTCCAGAAAAAAAAACAATAATAAAAGAATGAATGAATGAAAAAAAGCCCATTGTGGGAGTTTGGGAGTTTTCTCTATAACTATCACTAAACGCAGGTGAAATTCACCCGAACATCTGCCTGTAGGAAAAAAAAACTGGGATGTGGCAAAAGCAAAACAAAGCAAAGTTACTATATTTACCCAGGGTATCTGGGCTAAGCTCAAGAACTTGTTTCCAGCCAGGCCCTGCTCATAGAACATTTCATGGTAGTGGTTCAATGCCTTGCTCAAGGCCACTTCAGCGCTGGTAATTTTAACGTGTCGGACCGCTGATTCGAACTGGCGACCTTCCGGTATCAAGACCGCTCCGCAATCCGTTCGGCCACCGCTGCTAAGGGAAACAACCCTAACTTCTATGATGTCACTGAGCATCATGAAGGTACTGAAGGACCCACCCACCTCAGTCATCAGCAATATTATGAAAATCACGAAAACATAATTGTGCGGGTGAAAATTCTATCTTTAAAGGCCTTGAAGTTTAAGCGGCTGCAGTCTGCCTTGTGTATTAATTTTAGGAGGTAAAATGTAATTTCCAACTCAAGTTGGAGTCAACGTTACCCTCGCTAAAAAGGCTCTCACGTGAGGCTTTTGTAATCCACTAATTAAAATGTTAATGTACCGCTAATGTTGATGCTAATGCTTTCACCATATGTTTTTTATGTCCTGATTTAGCTTATTGTTACACAAATATCAATCAATGAATCAATAAATGTATCAATTAATAGACAGACGGATCATTTGAACCAACCTGGCAGACTAACTAAAAGACAAACAGACAGACAGAGAGAGACATTACTGTTACTATGAATGCTAGAACTACTAGCGCAAACACTACTACTATTGATACTCATAATGCTATTGTTTTGTCTTCTAGTATTCCTCTGGTGTAACGTCGTCAGAGAACATTCCAGGTCAGGTGTGTGACCGGCAGACAAAATGGGTTCCCGTTTGACTGTTCAGGAAGAGGAGCCGACCTGTCCCTTTAAACTTCACGACCGAGAGAGGTTTTCCAACGGTTGGTGTGTCCTGGGTTCTGAGGGCTTTAACTCGGGGTATCACAGCTGGGATGTTTATGTTGGACACAATCGCCGCTGGTCAGCAGGTGTGTGTTTGGAGCCTCGCCAGAGGAGGCGGAACACAGGGAGTGAATCCTGGTTTATAGAGTTCTATGAGGATGAATACAGAGCTGGATACAAAGCTGTGTCCTCATCAGGGCTTGGATCTGCTGAGGGTGAGGAGACCTCAGAATCTGATGAGGATGAGGAGACCCCAGAATCTGACGAGGATGAGGGGTTATCAGAATCCGATGAGGGGATATCAGAACCTGAATGGTTAGAATATCGGACTGTTCTCTCAGTGAATCAGAAACTTCGGAGGATCAGAGTCCAGCTGGACTGGGACAGAGGACAGCTGTCCTTCTCTGATCCTGATTCCAACACACACCTACACACCTTCACGGACACTTTCACTGACACACTCTTTCCATGCATTTATAATGGTGATTATAATGCTGATGATCGTATGTCTCTGAAGATGTTACAAGGGACGGTGGAACATAGGGTTCAGGAGTCGCTGAAGCCCCTAAAGGAGAAACTGAAGGTCGTTGTTAAAGTAAAAAATGATTACGACAAAACAGAAAGTCACATCAAGCTTCAGGCCAGGAACACAGAGACGCAGATTAGGGAACAGTTTCAGAATCTTCGTCAGTTCCTACATGAGGAAGAGGAGGCCAGGATCGCCGCTCTGCGGGAGGAAGAGGCTCAGAAGAGTCAGGAGATGAAGGAGAGGATAGAGGGTCTGAGCAGAGAAATGGAAACCCTCTCCAACGCAATCCAAGCTGCTGAGGACCAGCTAAGAGCCGACGACCACGTCTCATTCCTGCAGAACTACAAGACCACGATGGAGGGAGTCCAGCTCACCCTGCAGGACCCAGCGCCAGTCTCAGGAGCGCTGATAGACGAGGCCAAACACCTGAATAACCTGACCTTCAGAGTCTGGGACAAGATGAAGGACATTGTCTCCTACACTCCTGTCACCCTGGACCCCAACACCGCCGATCCTAGATTCGTGCTGTCCGACGATCTGACCAGTGTGAGACGTGTAGAGGAACGGCAGCTTCCTGAAAACCCAGAGAGGTTTGAGTGCTGGCTTCAAGTCCTGGGTTCTGAGAGCTTTAACTCCGGTTCTCACAGCTGGGATGTTCAGGTTGGAGACAATACAATCTGGGAAGTAGGTGTGTGCGAGGAGTCGCTCCAGAGGAAGGGACACACATGGAGAGGATACTGGTTGATAGGGCTCTATGAGGGCAAATACACAGCATACCGCTCATCGGGGCATGATAGGGAGATGACCGATCTCTCAGTGAATCAGAAACCCAGGAGGATCAGAGTCCAGCTGGACTGGGACAGAGGACAGCTGTCCTTCTCTGATCCCGAGTCCAACACACATCTCCTACACACCTTCACGCACACTTTCACTGAGAGACTGTTTCCATACATTTTAAATTATGATGATGATGGTGTGTCTCTGAAGATGTTACCAGGGAAGATCTGTGTCACTCTGGAAAACCACAGTTAGAATGTCTACCATCAAATAAAAACCTATACTGAATATATTGATCTGGTATTGATTAAGGGCTATTATTTCTAGCGTGGCGCAGCCAGACTTCATCTGCCCCTAATGCCCGAGGCACGCAGTGAAGCGCAGTGGTATATTAGTATCGCAACGCGAGGCTATATTATTTCATGGCAGGTCATTAATTACTATATCGGTTGCAGTGACTATTTAATTAATGTATCATTGAGTTTCAAATTACTTTGGTATGACGGACAGACGGACAGAGACATTTTGTAGTGCAATTAAGGGTCTTCAATATTTTAGGTATTTTGAGGAATATTAGCAAAAATAGCAGATCTATTTTATGCAAAGAGGCTTAGTGTATAGAAGGAAAAAAATGCAGACCAAGTACAGAACTGAAGGTGAAATAACAACATTAACACAATCAGACCCGGGATTCCTTCAAAATAGGAGCTCTGGGGTGCTGGGAAAACATGGCCGCTTTGTATCTTCTAAAGATATGTTTCAGTGTCGGGTGGATTATAGGTAATGCCTCTATGTCTACATGTATGTAATCTGAAACCTACCTTTATTACGTCACCATCGAGAGCCAGTTATACCCTGGCATTGGTACATATATTCATTACGTCACTCTCAAATCATGCAGCCCCGGCATACGCATGGGAGCACCGGACAAACAACTTTACTTGCGCGCTCTGCTTGCGCAAGTAATAATGGGCCTTGATATGAAAACTGACTTATAACCTTTTTCATATTAGTGTTTGTCATATGCATCAGGTTTAAATTATATAGTTTCGATGTGACAGTGATAACGTCTGTTGATGTGTTTGATCTTATTAAAGATGATGAGAGTAAAGTGATTGAGATGTGTGTTTAATTGTAACAATGAGTATTTTTATATATATATAAAATATACAACACAATTAGAAATGTACTAAAAATTAATTAATGTATCACATCATGTATTAGGAGGGCAGTATGAATCACCAGAACGGATGTTTTCGATCTATCATGGTTAAAATGGTTGGAATTTTGTTACAATGGTTTTGTGTCACGGTTCGAGGCAGGCGAGAATGTAGGACCCAAATGCAGGATGAGGTAGAGGCAAAGCAGGTCTGTTCAAAGTGTTTAATAACTCAATAACTAGGCATACAAACCAAAAGACTGCAGACGTGAGACACGTAACACTTCACAATGAACTAGCAAGGGAACACTGGGAACAGCGGTCTATAAATACACAAGGACACAGGTGAACTCAACTGAAAATCAACACAGGGATTAACAGGACGCAGGAGGAGCAAACTAATAATCACAGGTGAGACAAGACAGTTAACAAGCAGTAGCCTCAGGTAAAAGGAACTCAACAGAAACTAAAACTAAAACTAAAACTAGGAACAAGGAACACTAGAAAACAACAGAAATACAGAGAGGAAGGGGGCACGGTGGCACAGTCGGTACTAGAGCTGTCGCCTCACAGCTAGAAGGTCCTGGGGGCTAGTGTCAGCTGGAAAGGTAAATAGGCTAAGACTTACTCAATACATATGTTAACATAACGCAGACAGCATCCACTGTCTGCGTGAGTCTGAGCAATGAAAAATGCTTTGTTTCTCCATCCATCATTTAAGCTGCACATAAAATGGAGATATCCTCAGAAGAGGTACATTTTCCTCCTTATCCTTGTTGACACGCGGTAATGAGGACAGCAGTGTGTGGTCTCACATGAACAGCTGTGGGCTTTTAGTTTCTTGTAAATCCACTGTAGCATAACAGTTCATGTTATGCCAGCATTGTCACTGCCTGGTAACTGAATGAGAAATAGGGCTGTTTAGATAACCCATTAAAGCCGAGGCGGATTCTACAAACGTCTTCTAAATCAGTGGTTCCCAAAGTGGGGTCTGGGGACCCCCAAGGGTCCTTGAGGGAGTTCCAGGGAGTCCCCAGCTAAATGATAGTTAGGAACCAAATGGACCCTTATGGGTCCATTTGGTTCCATTTGTACACTCTCAGAGTTTAATTAACATTGATTTTACAATATAAATTGGGGGTCCCAGAGATAGAAGTGCCCGTAGACTAATGCATGTCAAACTGGGTGTCCTTGAAATGAAACAGGTTGAGAATCATTAAAAAAAACTTCTCTTATATGGGGGTCTCTGGCATATCTCTTCAAATGGGGGTCCGTGGCCTAATTAGTGTAAATTTGGCGGTCCTTGGCATAAAAAAAGTTTGGGAACCCCTGTTCTAAATCAGTAGTTCTGACTCTCTTTAAATGTTCAAAAAATGCAGGTGTACAAGCTCGCTGTGAGCTTGTAGAGCTGCTATTTTTGAATAGCCAACGCTAAAAATATTTAAAAAAAATGACACAGATGCTTTCCCGGTTCGAATAGGATAATCCCTTGAAAATGTGTATGGACTGGAGGCAACACACGCACACAATTCAGTGTGACAGCCAATGTTTATTGCAAACACTGACACACATTTCATGGAGATGCGTTCATTCACTCCCGCAGCTGCCAGATTGGATTTTTAACACTGTCATATTGTTTGTTACATATTCATGCACCCATTCGAGGGATTTCCCATTGAAATCACAAACACATTATTTTCCGTAACAAAATGGAGACTACACTACCAGAGATGTACTGAATATTGATTTATTATCAACGCTGGGAATCTTTCTTTCTTTCTTTCTTTCTGGCAGAAAAACAGCATTACAGTAGAATAGCCCCAGGCCAGGAGTCCTGAGCAACACACCCCTCTAGCCACCAGCAGGGCAAAAGCACACCCAGAGCACCAAAGACTAACCCATGATGCTCAACTCTGTGACCCCCCAAAATAATCATAGTTGAACTGGGAGTGGGAACCCTTCAAAATAATATTTGATCTGGGGATCCCCCAAAATAATCACATTTGAACTGGGGACACGTACTCCACCCTGACAAGCAATTGTATAGTATAGTTGGTTGATTACATTTGATGTAGTAATGTTTTTTTTTCTTCTTCTCTATTGTATGTATTCAAAAGTCTTAAAAGTCCTTAAATTGTCAGTTCACTGTCAATCATGTGGGGACCCCAGGGCCCCGACCCATAGGTTTAGAACCCTAACCCGTCTCATGAGATGTTAAGATGTTATCCTAAATGGTCATTGCTATAGTAAGTGTAAGTGACAGTACAGCAATGCTGACTGGTTAAGTTAAGTCCATGTATGGTACTAAGACAGGGGTTTTCAACTGATTTTGACCCAGGGACCACCATCCTGACTTAGAGCAACATGGGGACCACCACCTGACACAATAGTGGTGGGGGTTTATGCACCAGTCCATGGGTTAAGATTAGTATTTTTTTCCACATTAAATCACTATTCACATTTCACACTATCATATACATTCATGAGCTGGACAAAAAAATCTATAGTTTTCAATTGCACATTTTTTGTATTTTTCCCTGGACCAAACTGAAAGAAAGAAAGAAAGAAAGAAAGAAAGAAAGAAAGAAAGAAAGAAAGAAAGAGTCATGCCAGTCATGAACCAGTACACAAACTGTTCAACAACTCACATACCATCAACGGCAGATACAACACAACATGCAAACTGTAGATTCACATCAGCATTCAACTCTAGAGAAACCGTACTGAACATGTTTCATTGCCCAGTCATTGGGTCCCAAAATGACTAATAGACCATCTAATAGAGCATACAACACAAGCAGCAGCAGCGAGCAGCAGAGAAGCAAAAAGTTCTTACCTTGAGCAGTCTTCTACTTGACTTCGTAAGTGATGCCAGGGACACATTTTGGAACGCATGGATAGAGCCTCCGGCTCTCTCTCTAGTTCATGTTGAGGTCTCCGGTGGCGTCTCCAGTCATCTTCATCATCCATTCATCTGGCTATCTGGCCAGTACTTTCCTCCCAGTATCAATGGCACCGGTGTAGTGCAGTAGTGGTCAGGGATTCAGGGCAGGCTAGGGTCCAGCATTCACAGCATGTCACAGGAGAATGGACTCAGGGCTGAGAAGAAGCTGAGCTTGGGGGGTCTGGGGTCGTCACCCTGGCTTGTGTACCTGTGGAGCAGGTTGAGAGAGACACCATAAGCTTTGAGTAGTAAGAAGTAAGTAAGTATACGGTAGAAAGAAAGAAAGTGAGATAAACAAGAGCCACATACTGTACACTGTCACAACTCACTAGCAACAGCAGAAACATACACAGCCTGTATATGTATACTGCGCGATCACATCCTTCTGGTTACAACATATACAGCCTAGTAGTATACTTTATACAGTAGCCTACATATACTGTATGTAGCCTATTATGGTGTACATAATGTTAGTTTTATATCGGATAAAACGGACTAGATTATGCCTTGAAATAAATTGAGAGATAGAAATGTAGATGTGCAATTCAGGTTTTAACACTTCAATATCACTTTCAATGAAACCATCATTGCTAAACAGTTAAGAATGAAGTTTCATACAGGGATTTGGTGCTGTGACACCCCAAACAAAACATTGTCTGTATGTTTATAATGTACAATAGGACCCTCTCTCTCTCTCTCTCTCTCTCTCTCTCACACACACATACACACACACCGTGACCACGCGCGCACGTGTGAATGCTTAACATTGGTAGTTTTAACTCACCTGCAGAATAAAAACAAATCGACCAAGGACTTTGTTATGATTCGAAGATGAACTTCTCTTTCAAGCTGTCACACACTTGTGACTGAGCAGTTTACACTTCCTAACAGCCCAAAATACGCCACTCAACTTCCATGAGGTGTAAAGTTACATTATAAGTTGTTTATTTCACTCTTTTTACTACCAAACATAGCCTAGGAGCTCGTGTCCGTTTGTTTACTGCAGGTGTGTGTGTGTGTGTGGAGGGGGAGGGGCGTGGCTACCGGAGGATTCTAGGTGCTTGAAGTCTGCAGGGAGTGTCTAGTGTCTACTTTCAAGAGCACTAAAGGGCAGTGGTTTTCAACCCTTTTCATGTCAAGGGCCATTATTTATTCAAAATTGCGACTTTTCTAGTTTATTCTGCATTTAATCCGTATCACCATTTGATGACAATGTCAATGGCATTTATCCTCTCAGACCCAAAACTATATTGTGTTGCCCATGCATGCTGTATTGATGTGGTAGTGGTACAGTGGTAGGTTCTCAACCCTTTTGGCTATTAAAAGAACATTTGGGCATGTACAACTTCCTGGTCTGAACTGCGCATGTTTCTTTCCTTCCAGGGAGCAACATAGAGTCCACCGTACGGTCTTCGCTCCCAAACCTCTTTTAATTAACCTTGGGGGACCCCCGGAAATGCTTTTGCCCCCTCTAATACAAATTGACGGCTACAATAACCTTAATAATAGAGAAAATACAGCATAAATAAATACTGAAACCAGATATAATCATTAAGGAAAGTAGGCCTATATAAACTAATTTCCTTTTTTTTACACATTCAGAAAATAATTTGGAGACCCCCTCAAAATAATTTGGCAACCCTACATAGAGAGATAACAGGCAAACTTTACATTCTCTAATTGTGTAGACTTCTTGTAAATTAAGTAATGCAGATGTTCATGTTACGCTCTTAAGAGATTTGGTTACCAACTCTCCATCATTTAAGTTTAATTGGGGACCACCTGGAAGCCCCTCAAGGACCACTGGCGGTCCCCGGACCACTGGTTGAGAACCACTGTACTAATTAAGACATATAGACGTGTTACACATATGGGCACCATATGGTGTTGATGGATCAGCCAACAGAGAATAGAGGAGTAGCAGAAATAGACCTTGGAACCGTTGTTGAACCAACATGGAGTCTCCACTCTCCCTGCTGTGCAGTTAAAACCACCATGGTTCAAATGCAACAAACATGATTTTGAACAGATTGGCATTCTAGAAACAAATCTATTATAGTCAGCAACACTTTTGAAGCAATGTGCCCATAATTTTCGTCGGCCTGCATGCTATAGCATCCAGAGACAAAGCTGCTATCAGCAGGTGATGTGTTGTTGTAGGCCTACTCTACTCCCAATAGGGAGGCTGTCGCTTGTTATTCACTGTGCTGTCCTCCACTGACCGCCAGTGCAAAAAAAAGTACTCACATGTTTTACTTAAGTAAAAGTATAAATATACTGTAATATAGAAATACTCTGTTGCAAGTAAGGCCCGGAATTCAAAATATACTTGAGTAAAAGTACAAAAGTATTGGTTTGTATGTTTAGCACCAAAAATGTCCGTTTAGCACCAAAAGTAGCCTAAAAGTAGAGCTCATTGTGCAGAATGTCCCATTTCAAGTTTTCAAATGTAAATAATCTTTTGAAAATAGCAGATCTACAGTTTCTAGTAGATTGACTATTTTCAAATGGCCGAAATGTATATAAGGTCAGCCCTACAGTATAGCATTTCGGCCATTTGAAAATAGCTGATTTAATGTTTTGTAATAATAATCCAATGCGATCCGATCCATTATGTCTTTCCTGGGATTCGAACCATGGTCTCATATACTTAGTCCCCCGTTGCCAGATGATCTACTGTACACTGACACCAGGGTCTACATTTCTGAAATCCATGGGAGAGTTGGGAGGCCGTACCTTCAACCCCTGCAGATGTATTGTACTATTGTTGTATTGTATATACAATATAGGCATATACATGTGTGTACTGTATGCCAATACAATATAATATTATTATTATACTGTTTAATTCTTTAAAATATTGCTATGGATTGCAGCTTTAACACTGTGGCTTAACTTTGTATTCTTTCTCCTGTGGGCACAACAAAACAAAATGCACAAATCGACGCAGAATATGACCCTAACAATAACCCAGATGTACTGTATTATTACGTGATTTACCTCAGGCTGCAGGGAGCAGAAACCAGTACTATATATTTTTACTTAAGTATAGTGCAATGTAGAAATACTTTGTTACAAGTAAAGGTCCCTGCACACTGCGTGGCCGTTTTTTTCTGAAAAACGAATCAGTCTGCAAAGACCTAATCCCAAAAGCGCAGCTCCTTAAGGGTCCGGTAATCAAAATTACTTGACTAAAAGTACAAAAATATTGACATCAAAATATATAGGCCTACCTAAAGTATACCAAAAGTAAAAGTACTCATTGTGCAAAATGTCCCGTTTCACAAGGTATTCAAAATGTATTAAAAGATTTTGTGGAGTAGTGGAGTAAAATATTTGCCTCTGAGATGGAGTAGAAAGTAGGCATGTAACGATTCACTCAACTCATGATACGATTCGTATCACGATATGAGGTCCACGATTTTTCACGATATTAAAAAATATATATTTTAAAGTTTTTTTAATTTTATATAATTTATCTTCCCCCCTGAGATGTTTTATTTAACTACATTGCAAAAGAAGTAGCATTACTTTTGACAGTGTAGAAACATAATTGCCTTCCTTGATGAGCATCAACGACCATCATCACCTGGGCACAGTCACAGACACACACAGCTCCCCTCTACAGTGCTCTACTACTGAAAGTGACTATATCATTTCTCTCCAAAAGCACTTGAATATGATGGAATATGACTAAAGCTCACATTTCACATCAAACTAATTTTCTTTTTTTTTGAAAATCGATTTTTTTATTTCAATTAATCGATTGGAAACGATTCATATCGTCGGGATTAATATCGATATATATCGAGATACGATATATCGTTACATGCCTAGTAGAAAGTATTGAAGTATTGAAATTTGAAAATACTTTAGTAAAATAAAAGTACAGTAGGCCTAGTTGAGCAAATTTACTTAGTTCCTTTCCACCACTGGAAGAAAGCCTGATTGTACGCAGACAGAATTCCGCATGCGCCAGCCTGACATTTCTAGGGCATTAACGCACGCTCTCTGCACCAAATCCTCGCAAACATGTACGACACATACAGTAATATACCAAGTAACGAGCATTAGTGGACTTAATCTATAACAACGTGACATTTAAGCGGCACGTTTATACGTTTGCGAGGCTATCACGACACCGTCATGGGAAATAATAACGTGCCCCTGTAAGTATGAATGGAGCGTAACACGCTGTGATAATGGTAAGCCTTGTTTAGCCCCGTGGGGGTGAGGGGGTGGGGGGGACTTGTCAGTTACACTTATTCTTGATATCCCGTAATAGAAGACTCTTGCTAAATCCATTATAGTCGGTGGTGTGGCGTGGAGTGGTTGGTCCAACGCAGGGCCATCTCCTCAGTTAATGCAACAAGAGTCGATTTTAAATGGCCGAAATGTATATGCTGAAGTGGGTAATGTATGTTTTGTAATAATAATCAAAATCTGCAAAGTACGTTTTCAAATATTTGCAGAGTAAAAGTACAACATTTGCCTCTGACCAGGAGTGTAAGTACTGAATATTTGAAATAGTAAAGTACAAATTCCTTACTTGAAGAAGGAGAGAGAGAGAGAGAGAGAGAGAGAGAGAGAGAGAAAGAGAGAGGGAGGGAGAGAGAGGGAGGGAGAGAGAGAGCACGAGGGAGGGAGGGAAAGGAGCAGGTGGACAAGGGAAAGGCGGAGATGGGGTTTCCCTCTCTGTAGTCAGACTGCGTACCTGCTGAATAGACTGAGGTGCACACACTCGTTTGTCATGTGGACAGCTCTGCCTGCTACTGTGTGTGCATGTTTGTGTGCGTGCGTGCGAGCGTGCGTGCATGCGTGTGCTTGCGCGTGCATGTGCATGTTCGTGTGTGCGTTTCAAAATGTGATATCGTTGCTGTCGGGCAGAAACCTCTTATCTCCGTATTTCAACCTATGTTTCTTCGTAAATTAACGCCCTACTTGATCACATCAACAGAATTTGATTTTCAAGAATGCAATATTGAAGTGCGCTAAGAGGATTAGGCTTCGTCATTAGGCCTACGTAATACAGCACATTTAAGTATTACATGGAGACTTAATTAACAAATAAACTAAAAGCACACAGAAGGGATGGGTATCATTAGGATTTGTATGAGTCCGATACCGATTCCAATTCTGCTTATCGATTCCGGTTCCTAACGGAATAACCCATTTAACGCTATGCTTAGCCTGTAGACAGCCTATATTCACAAGTAAGCTAAGCGCATGGCCAAAGAAGAACACACACCAAAAACACAAGGAATTGAAGGTGCTTATAGCCTAGATATTATATAGCCCTGGAGTGCTAGCCCAGTCCACTAAACAAGCTCACTGTGAGTCACTTTGTGAGCTTGTACATTTGCTATATATATATATGCTCAGCCTCAGGTCAAAGTGTACCCTGAGTAACCGCCGACAGCGTCTCTTTGGGGGTGAAACAGAACTAAATGGGATTGAAAAGTCTTTGACTGATCCATTGGATGGTGTTGGGCTGAGTTTTTAGTGGAGTTCCTTTTTAATTGGAAACTATAGTGCAGACAATCCATCATAGGGTCAGATGTGAGATAAGCCGTTGCGGTAAGCCATCGTCTCTGTTTCCATGGACATCAGGGTGGATATCAAAGGGGGGAAAAGTCAGTCTTGCTGGTCACCAGTGGAAAGTAACGAAGTACATTTCAATTATTTGAGATAATCACAATTCATTTTGTCATAATCATTTTCATGTTGACAAAAGCTGAAATAGCAGATCTACACGCTTACAATGCATCAGATAAGGAAAGTGCTAATTGAATCTAACTTGGATTTCTTGTGTATAACTGAGAGTTGGCTGAACGGCAATGTTTCCACTGACCGAGTTAACATATCTGGATACACATGTTTCAGGAAAGATAGAACCACAGGTAAAGTAGGCGGTGGTGTTCTAATCTATATTAAAATGTCGGCAGAAGCTTTACAGTGGTTTAAGTCATATCTGGGAGGGAGACAACAGTGTGTCAGGGTCAATGGGGAGAAATCAACTCTGCTCCCTAACAACATGGGAGTGCCCCAAGGGTCGGTACTTGGACCGCTGCTGTTCACCATGTATATCAACGATCTTCCAAATACCTGTCCAGGCGTTAGCTGCCAGATGTATGCTGATGACACTGTCATCTATACATCTGCTAAAACAGCCAGCATGGCAGCTGCGCAGCTGACACAGGAACTGGAGAACATCTCAAAATGGCTAGAGTCGTCACAATTAACTTTAAATGTACAGAAAACAGTTTCAATGTGTATCTCCATCCGCAGCAGGCCACGCATCAAAAATGAAACTCTTGCTGAAATGAGTGAAGTAAAATACTTAGGAATAATCTTGGATAAAAACTTAAAATTTGAAAAACAGGTAAAGCATATATGCAAGAAGGTTAAACCAAATCTAAATTGTTTTCGTCATATTAGAAGGGACTTATCAGCTAAAACTGCACAGCTGTACATGCATGCTATGATTTTCTCACACCTAGCATACAGCATTACAACATGGTCACAATCCTCTCAAACTGTCTTAAAACCAATAACATCAATATACAAACAGGCTATAAAAATCATGGATCAAAAACCGATGAGATGGCACCTCTGTGGTATCTTAAAAAAACACAACCTTTTTACGTTTTTGTGTTTTCTTCTAATATCAAATTGGTTTTTAAATGTTTACATGGTCATGTTTCACCTCTGTTCTCTGGACTGGTTGTTAGACTTCCGAGCTCTGGTAGAGCAACCACACGAGCCTCAACAAGTGGTAACTGTATTGTTCCCAGGTGTAACAACTCATTCGGACAGTCTGCCTTCTCAGTAAAGGGAGCCAACCTATGGAACTCTTTGCCTACGGTTCTAAAACTAGAGACGGATGGTAACGTGTTCTACAGAGGACTCAAACTATGGTTGAAATCAAATCAACTGTGTTCACATGTATAGCTTGAGTTACTAGAGTGATTATGTTTACTTGTGTATTTGAGATTATGTAATGGGTACTGTAATTTTGCTGTAAATATTATTAGAATGTATAATTTTTTGTATTTGATTGGGTGTTTTTTAAACTAAATTGTATTTTTTAGAAAAGTCTCCTGTGGACAAGTGGTGAAAATTAGCACATGTGCTAACACACTGTAAATGATGCATCTACAATTTGTACAACTGTGCAATGAGCAATGCAATTGTTATGTCCATATCAAATAAATAAACATAAACATAAACATCACTTCCTGACACATTATAAGCTTGTTGATCAGCTATTTGCACTATTTATGTTTTTAGCTTTTTGAGGGGTGCTAGCCCCTCCTGTGTACAGCTTTGAGGGTGTGTGTAAACACAAACATTGTCCTAACACAAACATTGAATGCCATTGATAATGAATTGCCAGTTTTGAGCGTTTGTCCCAACACAAAAATGCCATTGACAATGAGAGTTGTGTAAACACAAACATTGCGTAAACACAAAGCAAATTCTGATTGGCCGGAATGAGATGATGTACGATGATAAGAGCACCCCACACTTCACACAGGTGTGATTTTTCTTTAATAAAAATAATGAATGTCAGTCATTTTTGAGTGGTGTAAACCACTCCTACAACTGGCTTTTGTGTGCATAAAAAAATGACCATGGTTGCTATGTTCAAAATAATTTCTGACGTAATTAAATCACACCCGGGTGAACTGGATGACCGTAGCAACCGTGGTCATTTTCTCTGCACAGAAAAAGCCAGTTGTGAAATCACATCCAGGTGTGATTTCATTACGTCAGATCAGAGCTGATCAGGCTACATAATACCTTACCTTATTTCATTACGTCAGACATTACGTCAGACCACAGCTGATCATGCTATATAAAACCTTACACCACTCAGTTCACACGGGTGTGATTTTTTTTTTTTTGTACATTTCAGTTATTTGTCATTATCTGCCCTGTGCATTTTTCGATTTCTACGCAAACAGAAATGTATTAATTATTCATAATGTTCAATGCCACAAACACAATTAACTCGTAATTGAGAACAGGAGCTTCTGCCTTCTTCTCTCACACAGCAGCGCAGCTTGAACCACAGCAACGAGACAGCAGTGCTCAATCCTATAGGATTCGAGAATTGCAGCAAAACAACCTTTTTAATTTGCTTTAATTGCTTCCCATGAGAACTAGTGGTCATTTGGCATGTTTCATTATCTGTTAGCTCACTATGTCTCACTGTACCATAGTTTAATTTATCTCCTATTAAGTATTCAATCATTGCCAGCTAGGGCTTTGGCCATTGGAAACGTCTAGTATTGGTTGAAGTGCTAACCTGCAGAAAGTCCAGTGTGACTATATGAAAGGCTTCAAAGGCAAAACGTATTCTCTAAGACACTGGTAGGCCTATTCCTTCATCCCTTCATCGTTGCTTCCAGTCATCCTAGATCTCATACATCTGACCAGCTTTTTGGTACTTTTGCGCTCCTTCTTTCTTGAGTACATCCACGTAAGCTAATGTGGGACGTCCTTGTGACCAGTGCCCATGTGTTGGTACTTGGTTCCCACAGCACCAATTTGCTGGCTGGCAGCTCTTGATGTCTTTGGCAGTGTCCTACTAGTCTCATTCTCCTGAGCCTTGGCTGCTATTTTCTCACTCACCCTTGGTATCCCATCATACAGATTATTGTTGCCAACATGTGCACTCTTGCTGATGTTAAGTACTGCACGCAGCAGTCTGGTATGACACCCGTCTAGAGACTTCTGCAGGGTAGCAGAACAGACTATACCGTTGCATAGAAGAAGCTGAGATTGATTTGTCAGGGGAGGTTGGAGTTCCATACACTGGCCATGCCATTCAGGGCACTCCAAGGGCATTCTTCACTTTAAGATCTTGCTCAGTTGAGTTGACATTTAATGTAGCCCTTTCTTTATTTAACCAGGGTACAGTAGGTGCTGAGCACTAGTGCTCTAAAGTGCTTCACACTCACACAGACACATTACAACCTGGGAACTGCTTAGTACAACCACAGTCTTACACTGACACATTACAACCTGGGAACTGCTTAGTACAACCACAGTCTCACACAGACACATTACAACCTGGGAACTGCTTAGTACAACCACAGTCTCACACAGACACATTACAACCTGGGAACTGCTTAGTACAACCACAGTCTTATTACAACCTGGGAACTGCTTATAGTACAACCACAGTCTTACACTGTTGGCCACTGAGCAGTTCCATTATTCCTTTAGATTAATCACATTAGTGCAGTATATTTTTTGGGGGCTTAATTTGCTTGTGTCGTAAGAGGCTCAACAAAGGTTGGAATTTACAATTTCAACCAAAGACACACACACACACACACACACACACACACACACACACACACACACACACACACACACACACACACACACACACACACACACACACACACACACACACACACACACACAGCAATCAGCCTATATAAAATGAAGTACCGGGACTTGCAGGGTGACTTAGCCGAGGGAATGGTCCATCATAAAAAAGGAGCAGCAACAATCTGCAACATTTACAGCTGATAAGGAAAACAAACTTCCCACACATTTCCATTTTATTTTTATTTTTTTGTATTGACATTGCCTTACAAATCTATGTAACTTAGCTAGTGACAAAAGCTTCTGGGGACATTGATCAAAAACAAAACGTCACCATGGGCATGGACAAAACTGAGTAATGCGACTTTGAGCGTTTGAGCGTAGGCCACTACCATTGATTGTTGGCCTGCATGTGGTGCAGATAATATGGGTTGTTGGAAATGTCTGCAGTCTGTGCTTTCCTGCAAAATTATGCTAATATTGCATTTTATTTGATGGAAAATACAAGATACAAGATAGACTGTTCTGCCTTTGCCTAGACAAATTGAAGGTGCTGTCTGCAGTGCTGAAATGCATGCATGCGTGCGTGCGTGCGTGCGTGCGTGCGTGCGTGGCGTGCGTGCGTGCGTATGGAACACATGTATAATTTCTGACCGGTTCTACCGTGTGTTCACTGGAGGTTGCTGTTAGCACCCTAGAGACAAGTTTTAATTGTATTAGTTTCATCGATGATGCATAACATAACCTTTTGGTCGTGACACCACAATGATATAATATATTGAGCCTTTCACAATTCCCCATGAGCCAAAGATTTTAATTGTAGATGGAACCAGGTAGGCCACATGACAGGTTCCAGTGGCATTTGGAGGCATGTATTGGGCTAGCAATAGGCTACATATCATTATTACAGGTATACTTGTTTTGGCGGCAGTGGTGCTAATGAGAAATAATGAGTTGTTATGACTGTTCCCTTGCAGCTGCTGTCAACTAATTTGGGTCATTTCCTGCTATACACGCTAGACACATTTAATAGCAAATACCAGTAGACCTTTACTGCAATTGGTTGCAATTGCTCTTTGGATTTTCTCCATCAATGGCAGTGCATGTACAGACTAGTACAGTATGTGATTTACTTAAAGCGGCACTATGTAACTTTATTCTTTCATGATTACAATTTAATTGTGTCCATTCTGTATGGTAGAGTATATGTTAATACTATATAAAATATGCATTTGGGGTGACTGTGTTATGTCTCCCTAGTCCTAGCTCAATGATAAAAATCACACCTTTGTGAAGTGAGGGGCGCTCTTATCATCATACGTCATCATACATCATCTCATTCTGGCCAATCACAATTTGCATCCTCAATTTGGTCTTCAATGTTTGTGACCAGAATCCCATGGGGTTTGTACTTGATCCCCTCCATTTTTCCCTCTACACCAAAATCTCTTCTCAGCCAACTCAGGTCAAGTCTACGATTTAAGATAATAATACATGCACACAGTTGAGTGTTGTGATAGTGATACAGTACTGTAGCACAAGGCAGGCTGTCGAAAATAATATGGAAAATAATGGTTCTGCGCGTTCACTTTGGCGATAAACCAGAGTTCAAAGACAATTATCATTTTAGCAAATTGACCGGTGTTTGGGATTTTTCAACAATATCCAATCACTCCCAAATGTAATTCATTCTTCAGCAATCAGCTTGCAAATTAAGTACTCAAAAAGACTCGCAATTAAGGTGACTTTGCTGGGGGAATGGGCCATTTCAGAGAATTCATTAAAATCAACTAAAACAATCTGCAATGGAACATAACCACATAGGACAGGGACACAGGTAGACAGACAGATACATAGATCTCCATATAAAACACAGAATATAGATGTTTAACATTTTAACAAAAAAACAACCATGTTTTTAACCAAAACAAATCCATGACATTGAATATACATTAAGTTGCTTTGATTTTAACCTTTTATTATCTGATTTGTTTTCTTATTATACAGCACTTTAGCAAATATGGCGTGCTAACTTATACTTACTTACTTACTTATACTTACTTACTTACTTACTTATCTATAACCTCACAGCGGTGTGTGTAGAGACGTTTTGTGAGCTTGTAGATCTGTTATGTTCACTGGCTCCTCATTGAGCGAGATCGACTCCACATTCCACTCATAGGCGAGGGGGGTGAGTTTCAGCACCGTGTGGAGGGGACACTTTAGGTAGGGCATCTCGTCTGCGTTCTTGTCTAGGAAGTACGCCAAGAGGCAGCGCATGACGGCCTGGTGGCAGATGACCAGGACGTTCTCCTGCCTCTCCAGCTCCAGAATCACCGGCTCCAGACGCTGGACCATGTCCTGGTAAGACTCCCCCGAGGGGTAGCGGTAGTAGTACTTCTCCTTGTCTCTCAGCGCAAATTCCTCCGGGTATTTATCCTTCACCTCGCCATACGTCATCTCCTCGCACACCCCGGCATGTAACTCGTTCAGGGCCTTCCACTGTTCGTAGGCTGCATTCAAGTCTTGGGCGGTCTGGACGCAGCGACGCTTCTGGCTGGTCCAAACCTTCAGATCTTTCAGGTTCTGCGTCTTCACAAACCGAGCCAGGGCGGCTGCAAACTTTATGCCCCGTGGCGAGAGGCCAGAATCTCCACCCAGGCGTCCCTGCAGGTTGTCCAGGCTCTCGCCGTGACGACACAAGTAGATGGCGTGGGGCCGTACGTGGATGTTCATCAAGTAGTACACAATCTTACTCTGGACGTGGTCTTGTATCCGGTTGACTATGAACCGCTGGCCCACATCGATCACTTTGATGAAGGACATATCCCTTTCATGATTTCCAGAGTCTAAAGGTTGGTAACGAGCTTCGTAACATTTGATCCTCTTCTGGAAATCCAACATGACGTCCGTTTTGTTAGTGTTCTGGTAGTCTGGACATAACACCGCCTTAACTTCCATGATGTTAGAAGCAATGACATTGGCATCATCGCACACTGACTCGATGAAGAGGATCTTGAAGCAGTTTTCACTGGCAAACTGGAGGATCATCCCTCGTCTGTCTCTCGTGGTGTTGGTGGCATCATACACTGCAACATGCCCACCGCCCTCGGTTAAGTAGGACTTGAGATCTCCTAATGCATTTATGGCACATTCCTGTCTGATTTCCACAGCACTCTCATTGTCAGGCTTGAAGAAGTCATAGGAGCTGTAGTTCTTAACCGCCACCCTACGATATTCTCCGAGATTGAAGACCTTAGTGGGGATACCGATCCAGTTGAGGTACCGGGAGATTTGTCTGGATATGGAGGTCTTGCCTCGACCTGGCAGACCAACCATGACTACGACAGTGGGTGCCTTAGCCAGGTGTTGTCCCAAACCAGATCTCCTGCAGACCACCGGTTCGTCGTCATTAGATGGAATCCAGATCTTTTGGAATCTGTGTTGGGTGAGCTCTCTTGACATTACTCAGTCGATGGAGGGGAAAAAATCACAAAAAACATTAGGTAGCTAGCTGCTCAACTCAATTCCGGTTGGAGTGCATTAAATCTGATCCTTTCAACTGCTGGAAGCCTCTCTATGTCTTGGGCGTGATGTGGCACAGATGTAGCATAAAACGTTGCCCATATATGGACTTCTATGCAATCTTCGTATGAAGAACTTGACTGAGATGTCAACCCTGACGATTTAGAATGAGTATGCACAATGCAGGTATTTGGTTTTTTTAGGCCACATGTCCTGGTTCTTACAGAAGGTGCTAGACTCAAGTTTCTAGTATTAAAGATGGAGAGATTAGACATACAATTCCCATTGACAATGAATTGAGAATTTACGTCATAATCATATGTGGACGAGCAAATCAGCATTACACAATAAAATTCCCATTGACAATGAATGGAGAATTTACGTCATATGTAGACGAGCAAATCGTCATTTTTGTCCTACACAAACATTACATTCCCATTACTAACAATGAATGGGGACATGTTACATCATGATGATAAGAGCGGTGTGATTTTTAATTCATATTTAATATCATATTGTTTATGTCTGTTGCATGTTTATGTCTCCCTTTCTTATGCCGTCCTCAATTTCGGCACAGAATGGCAGACCAGAGTTCACTCACGACGGCCTCTCCCTTTATTCTGCCGTCTTCAATTTTGTTCAATAATTATTGTTGTTACAGCCTGTCTGTTAAAGAGAATTATCATGTAAATGCCAATGCACGCTTCAAATATTTGCCACAAACACTGGGTGAGATGAATCAATAATGATTAATATGAGATGAACGTTTGCAATACGTCTGTACACATCTTTTATACCGATGGGGCTGCTTCTCTCTTTCCTACAAAAACACCCGGTCCCCAAGCATATTAAGTTGTTTTGTTATAATCTTGATCTTGGCTGCATGGTAGTTTCAACAGAATGGAATGCTTTGCCACCAATGTGCACACAAGATAAGAGAGAACTAACTAGACACAGACTACTCAAAATGAAACACAATTGAGCACAATATTCTATAACACATTTTATGTTTTTAAAAGGCAACATATTGAGCACATAAAATAGAGTGTATATAGGATATATACTCATTTTCCATATTCCATAATAATCATCATCATATTTGCCTTTCCTCTTTAACTAATCAAACCCTTGACTACATGAACCCCAGTGAAAATAGTCCATAGGAGATTGGCTATTTTCTACTTCTCTACTTCTACTTCTGTTTCAACAGTTAGTTTCAATTAAGATGCATTTGTGATATATTAATAAAATGCTTTTTATATTTTAATATGCCCCCCCACACCAACACACAAACAAGAAAACACCATAGACATCCATTGAGATATGCATAAAATGGATTATTAGTTATTACACTAGTATGTCTGGAACATACAAAAGCAGGCATGGCCAACTTTATGGCCAGAAGTCATTTTTACTGAAAATGAATGGTTGGAACGGATTCAGCACCCCAAATAAAACCCTATTTACACACCTCACAAGCTGATATTGGCCAATTTTAAAATGTCCTGCTGTTAGCCTAGGCCCTCCGTGTACCCCAACTTTGATTGGCTCCCATAAAGTTTCCCAGGGAGTTGGCTTGGAATTTTTTTTTCTGTGATAGTAGACACCTTTATGTACACATCTGTGAAGAAAGCTAGTGGTATTTCTTTTCCAGATTTTCCACAACTTAAGCAAATGTTCCCTTATTACTAGAAGAGCACCAGAAAACTCTGATCAGCTACGTAGGGTTTAGAGGGCACTGGTCACAGTGTGCTGAACGCAGCACTTTCAAAAGTTGAGAGAATTTTAACGTTTTTAAAAATGTTATGTGTAGGCTATATGTTTTTTTCTGCCGTGTCTAGTTCAAGTGTTACAATGTGTTGTTGTAAGTTTGTAGAATGGCTATTATTTTGTTATGTGAGTATACAATAGGGCTCAAGTGGCTATGGGGGATTTTTCCTTTTAGTTTGCCAGTTCCAAGATAGGAAATTTGCTATATATATACCAGAGAGTTATATAGGCCTATAGTCAAAGAGACAGGTGTCTTGTTAGTCTGAAATCACTGCCTGCTCGAAGCCATTAAAGGAGAATTCCGGACAAGCCCGTTTTTACAGCAATTTGATGTTATTATATCAACAACCAGTGGTAAAATGGAGCATGGAGGTGGGGTTTATCGGCAGTTCACCTTTTACGGCAGCCCGTTTAGGTTTGGGACAGATCAGAATGAGCAATTTGGCAATAAACACGGTCAGAGCTGTGGTGCGCTTGTGATGGACTGTACCACTCCTTGTTGGATATAATAACATCAGTTTAAGTTAAGAAAACAGTTAATCCGGAATTCCCCCCCAATACGGTTCACTCTCAGAGTTACAGACCTGTAACTCCTCATTTGGTTCCTAACCATCAGCTAGGACTAGCTAATGGTTAGTCCCAAGGACCCCACTTTGAGAACCACTGGCCTAGCAGAGTCTAATCCCCCCATTCCCCTCCCAGTCATTTCCAATAATGAGCGTGTGAGTTTGTGCAGTCTTACACAGAAGTGATAAGGACAATTGTGCATTCATTTCCCAAGGCAGCCCAATCTCCAGGGCTTGGACACAGGCACAGTTTTAAAGCTAAATCTATTTTCCATGGTTCCTCCATCCCATTAGGGACAATGTGAGCTTTTAACAAGCTTCCGGGAGCACAAGACATTGCCTTTATCCTGTCACTGGCGTACCAGTTAACAACACTCTCAACAGCCCATAAGTATAGCTATCGCTGTCTTCCCCCTGCACTTGCTCTTAAGTTGCCTTTCCTCGCGCAGCACGCATGCAATTCTGTATTTCTTTTCACTTCTCCCTATTTCTGTTTCGTTCCTGTCTTCACACTCCCGCTCTGCTCGCTCCTCACCGCCTCCACACACTCTTGAGTTCCCCTTTCTTCTCCTCCCTGTCGTCCTCGGCTCAGCATTTCCCCGTCCTTAGCCCGGATAGTAATTAGCCATCCCTCCTCTGAGATCTGTCTAGGTAGCTATTCTCCCCCGGTCTGCAATGTCATCTCTCTCTCTCTCTCTCTCTCTCTCTCTCTCTCTCTCTCTCTCTCTCTACGTGTCTTTATTTCTCTCCCTCTCATTCTTATCCCCCGCTCACTCACTAATCCCTCCTCTGTCTCCATTTCTGCCAAGGGGATTTGTGCCCTTGAGGGTCATGATTCCTCAAAAGCTCAGACAAGTGACAGCCGCCCTCCTCCGCATTTGTGACACGTACAGTATGTGTGTTCGGCTCAGCTTTCATAAACAGTCAAACCAGGCTGTTGCTTTATGGAGAAAAGATGCGACAATTGAAGTACTTTTAAGACCTTACTATAATACCTTACAAAAGGGGGGGGGGGGGGGGGGGGGGAAAGAAAAAGCAAATAAATGAAAAAAGAGTGCATCAAGAGTACTTGTCAGGGTGGGGGCTCCTCACTTCACATAATGATTATTTTGGGGGATCACAGCCTGAAAAGGTTGAGAACAACTGTACTAGAGCAGGGGTTCTCAACCCGTGGGTCGCGACCCCTCGGGGGGTCGCCAAATTATTTTAGGGGGTCCCCAAATTATTTTCAAAAAAAAATAGCAGACCTACAAGCTCGTAGCGCGCCACTCGGTGGCGCGCTATGAGCTTGTAGATCTGCTATTTTTCAATAGCTAAATTATAACATAATGCTTAAAACACCAAAAGGGGTTCCCACCCAAAATGGTTTAAGGTTATTGTAGCAGTCAATTCATATTGGGGGTCGGGAGGGGGCGAGGCGGGGGTCCCGAGACATTGCCAAAGCATTTCCGGGGTCCCCGGCCAAAAACGTTGAGAACCCCTGTACTAGAGCACTTATACCGTATAGAAATAGGCTGCATGGGCAAATAAAATAAAGTTTGCCATTATTATTGGCCCGCTCACACGAACCTGTCTGAGCCATGCAGGTTACATAAACCGCATATGACGGAGGACTGAAATATTGATGTGTCTACAGCTGACTGTGGATGATAAATGTCCATGTTTTTAGACAACACACTGACTGCAGCCCCCTGGGTAATGGGCCTGGCTGCAGCAGCCATATATAGAACCACGGTATATCAACTCATGGATGTAGTGTACTGTACTGTACTGTACTGTACTGTACTGTACATATGCGGTCGAGGCAGATGGCCGCTCACCCTAGAGAGCCTGCTTCTGCTCAAGGTTTCTTCCCTTTATAGGGGATTTTTTCCCCCCGTGCCAATGTCACCAAATGCCTGGAAAACCCATGCAGGTCTCTGCTTCTTATCAAACCTTGTATCTCCTATTTCAACTTTTGTTCGTAAATGAATGATCTATACTCTCACAAAAGTAACAAGAACAACAAAAATCACACCCGTGTGAACTGAGTGGTGCAAGGTCTTATATAGCCTGATCAGCTGTGGTCTGACGTAATGTCAGTGACCATAGTAACCTGCATGCTCATTCTTTTGGGCCCCACGTACATATACAAACACGTATACAGACAAAGCTGGTTGTTGGAGTGGTTTGCACCACTCAAAAAATACAAGCTCACAAGAGCATATGAGCTTGTAGATAGGCAGGTATTTTCGAAAAACATAATATTAAAGTGAAAGTGGTGAAAGGGATTTTTCACTTTTAGACAATAATGCCTGGGGTGATGCTCACAAAATGGTAAATGGTGCATTTATATAGTGCCTTTATCAAAGACACTTTACACTCACCCATTCACACACATTCATACATCGATGGAGGAGGAACCATGCAAGGCACCAACCTACTCATCAGGAGCAATAGGCCTATCTCACAGCCCGTTTTTCACGCCCACTTCCGGTAAATAGTGGTGACTTTAACATGAGCATTTACACGTTTTTTTCTCTGGAGAATCTAAGTACATTTTCTAATGTAAAAATGTGACAGACCAATATTATTATGAAGCAAACAATATGGTAAATCAGCTCGAACAGATAGAACAAACCTTACCTTGAGAAAACAAAAGTTGTAGACTTCTTAAATTACCTCTGTTAACATGAAGCGTCTATGGAGTGACGTCACGCTATCACCACTAACCCCGAAAGGGGGCGTATTAAGGGGGGCGGGGAAATTCTGTGAGATAGGCTTATTTGGGGTTCTGCGTCCTGATCAAGGACACTTCTACACTACCTCTGGGGGAGCCTGGGATCGAACTCTACCCCTGAGCCAGTGCTGCCCCAAAAGCCTGAGTAGACGTTATGACCCCAAACATTTTAAGTGTGTCTGTGGGTTTTATAAACATGAAACATTATTACCAAGAGCTTTGTGACTAAATAACATCCGTTATCCATCACATCCGTTGGAACACATACGTTTCTTCCATTTCCGGAAAAGTAATAGTTTTGGACATACAGTACAAGGGTTTTTGCCTTGGCAGCGAAGTTATTGTAAAATGCCCAGAGACAACTTGTTGTGATTTGGCACTGTAATTTAATTGAACTGAATTATAGCAGAGAAAAGCCGATTCAGTCAGTCCTCCTCCAAAAGGCCTAGTGGAATTACTGCAATTATCCATATATAGCTTTCATCCAGAGAGCACTTTCATCAGACAGGCCTCTCTTTCTTTTAAAGATTTGAACAAAATTATCTCATTCTTCAGCGTCTGTATATGATGATGGTTCAGGAATGGATTTCATATATCTAGCGACTTGGATCCATGTGTCTCGTTCAGCCCGCGTTAAAGATAATAAGCACTTTCAACTAGACGAGAGGCAAAGCAGAGGACTGGTGAAAGTTGAAAGTTTACAGTGCATAGCGCAAGTGAGGCTTTCAGCAGAAGGGGATCGTGGTAATAAACCTGTCTCACCATGTGACATGCAGGTCATTAACCAGGCCCCCTCACATGCAGGCACGCATTCACGGCTTGCGCGCATGCATACCGTTGCTGTCGGACAGAAACCTCTCATCTCCATATCCAGGATGCAAGTCCAAGTATTCCCATACTTTTGTTCCTGCCTAATGTAAGTCGCTCTGGATTAAGAGCGTCTGCTAAATGCCTAAATTGTAAATTGTAAATTGTAAGGGCACTGCAACTGACTGGAGAACGGATGGCATTTGGGGCCAGAAAAGGTCAAAGGTTAAGGTCACAATCAAGGGCAAGGTCAAAATTGCATAACCACTCACCATTAATCATATTGATTCTGGCGGGCAGAAACCCCTTTTTTCAATTTGTTTATCCCACAAACCATTTTTTCACCCAGTGTCAATTATCCAACCTGGGGAGGGCAGCGGACTGACCTCATGCTTCCTTCTATGCATGAGGAGTCCAAGCTGCTTCTTTTCACCTGACAGGGGGGAGTTTCCCGGCCGGACGTAGCGCGTGGAAGGAACACGTTATTCAGACCAGTTCGTTTCCCCTCCATCAGGCGCTCCGGCTGGCCAGGGGGAGGTAGAAACCTCTTATTTCCATAATTTAACTTTTAGTTTTATATCATAGGCCAACCTTCAGCATCACACAAAAGCAGAAAAAGCAGAAAACATTTTGACATTTTGTGTTCCCCCTCTGATTATTAATAACATCTAAACATGTAACATGTAAACACAACATGAACATAGTACTCTTATTATGCATATCGCATTCTCGCCGAGAAATATCTTCGAGTTAAAAAAGGGAAAAATAAATAAATAATAATAATAAATTAAAACGAATGGTTCAAGCCCATTCATTAAGATTCGAGTGCCAACCCTAACGAGCGAAGGTTCGAACACCAAATGTTCGAGGACAGCCTTAGCAAGCACGCACACACACACTTAACTCAGGATTGTAAAGTGCAGACGGATATATTAAGAGATTCGCTGACCTCCTCGTGAACATGGTGCTCTCAGACAGACTGGATGTGCCGCGATGACTCAGCCGCGAAGCAGCCTGGAGCTTCATGTGGTGATGGCAGCGACGATGCTTCTGCTATGGAGACCACATGTGGAGCAACAACAACCGCTATCAATGTTCTCCTTGTGGTCTCATCATCTAATGATGCCTCCCGTGGTGAGCCCGATGCGAGTGTCAGTCTGTGTGTGTGTGTGTGTGTGTGTGTGTGTGTGTGTGTGTGTGTGTGTGTGTGTGTGTGTGTTTGTAAGCTTTTCTGTGAAGGACGCGTCAGTCCAGTTCTTTTAGCATGTGTGTGTGTGTGTGCGCGTGCGCGTGTGCGTGTGCGTGTGCGTGTGCGGCTATATCTAAATTAATGTAAATCTATATACATCGTTGGGGTAACAGGTCCGTGGCGAGGCGAGTTGGAAAAGGTGCGAGCTGTCTCGTATTCCATAGTTGGGGTCCCTGCTTCATCTCTCTCTCAGCTAAGGGACCTCTGCTATAGTCTGCGGTTGTGTCCATCGGTTGATGTACCGTCCTGGATGCAGGCAGTATTCACACACATAATTGGCTAAATTGTCAAATAAGAAAGAGGCAAAAATAGTGAAAATAGCCAATCTACAAGCTCACAAGATCGTAGATCTGCTATTTTCACAATATTTATCTGTGGAAGCAAGTCAAACTAAATGCAATGCCTACAAAGTAGGCATATTAAACACATAAATGACTAAACCTGTTGGGCTGCAGCCGGTGGTGTGTCTGCCAGGAGGACTGCATGATGAGATGAATACGCAAATCAACGGCTGGCAGCTCCCGTCGTCTACGAGTACCGGTATGTCTTCATAATATGCTTTACTACCCAGGGGAAACATGGGGATTAACATGGATGTCATGCAGAATTCCACTTGTCGTCTCTCCGTCTGTCTCTGTATCACACACAAATGTGCGCACAGCCGCACACATGCATGCACACACACACGCGCGCACACACACGCACGCACGCACGCACGCACGCACGCACGCACGCACGCACGCACGCAACTGACGAGTCAATCGGGTCCTAGGCTTAGAGTCTCTCCACCTACAGTTCTATAAGATGTACTGCTGCTGTATAGACAATGCTGTGTGTGTAAGTGAGCGTGCACGTGTGTTAGAGAGAGAGAGAGAGAGAGAGAGATAGAGAGAGAGAGAGAGAGAGATAGAGAGAGAGAGAGAGAGAGAGAGAGAGAGAGAGAGAGAGACACAGACAGACAGACAGACAGACAGACAGACAGAGCTGGTACAGAGCTGGTACAGAGGTGGGTCTAATTAGGCTTTACCAACAGGGAGGTTTGACAGGCTGAACATAAATCAAGCTGTTCTCTAATCCCATCTGGTGCGTCTAAAGGAGCTAGTGGAGGAAGCATCATAGCTCTATACTACTGCAGCTTCCACTGGCAGGCAGCACACTGTGTGGACACAGCACTGACACCACAGTGGTGGACACAGCACTGACACCACAGTGGTGGACAGAGCACTGACACCACAGTGGTGGACAGAGCACTGACACCACAGTGGTGGACACAGCACTGACACCACAGTGGTGGACACAGCACTGACACCACAGTGGTGGACACAGCACTGACACCACAGTGGTGGACACAGCACTGACACCACAGTGGTGGACACAACATTGACACCACAGTGGTGGACACAGCACTGACACCACAGTGGTGGACACAGCACTGACACCACAGTAGTGGACACAGCACTGACACCACAGTGGTGGACACAGCACTGACACCACAGGGGTGGACACAGCACTGACACCACAGTGGTGGACAGAGTACTGACACCACAGTGCTTGAGTTACAAGGGTACTTGCTTTTGAAAATGCAGAAGTACGTCTGCTAAATGCCTATAAATTGGAAATTGTACAATGCTTTTTAAAATGCCTTTCTTTCTAATATACACTGCATAATTTTATTGAAATGTAGACCTTATTTTTCATGCGTGCGTGCGTGCGTGCGTGCGTGCGCGCGTGCGTATGTGCATGTAACAAGACAATACCACAGGATGGGTTGGTGACTCACTCTCGCACACATGCGTGTGTGAGTGTGTGCGTGCGATGCGTGTCTCCCTCCTCATTGGTGTGTGTGTGTACACACCACATACACGGGCCGGTGACTTGCTCCGTGCTAAACGTGGCTGGCACAGTGCCTCCAGTCATCTCGCAAACACAAAAGACCAAAGAAGGGGAGCTGTTGCATTATTAAAGTCACATACACAGCAGGCTGGGTCTCTGTCTGCTGACACGTGTATACAGCCTTCTGTGCATTTAGTTTGCTTATGTTTGTTACTAGCTAGGCACTCATCCCAAAGGCAAGTAAAGATGTACAGATACCAGTTTCTCCTTCCCGCTACTGATTACTAACTTGCGCATCGATACCGAGTACCGATCCGATAACCAGTGTGCAATTTAACCCACGTACTAGACCTGTGCCTGTCGGCCACCGGCCTACTTGGGAACAATGCAAGTTGGGAACCTAGTATGCAATACCTGTTGTCATAGTATACCCGTTGCCATAGCACCCGTTTTAACCGCCTGTGTCCCTTTGAGCTCATATATGGAGATGTCCATCTGTCTGTCTGCCTGCCTGAAAAGTGCTGTGAAAAGTGGACTGGTTAAGTAATCAAATGGCAGGTGTGGGGTTGCCATGGTTATCACTTGGCTGAGGCAGAGGCTGGGAAATTCTACAGGTGAGGGGACTTTAGGCCCATTGGTCCACTGGCAGAGCCTGACCAGAGCCTTTTGTGCATGGTGCTTCTGAACAACCGTTTATCCGACCGACTCGACACCGGGCACTGCACTGCGTGTGGTGGTGTGGAACACGTGTGTGAAATTTGAAGTCGGTGGGGCGAAGGGTTCTCGAGTTACGTGGATTACAGATGTACATACACACGTACACACACACTATACACACATAGACGTGGTGCATTTATAGTAGGATGAAGACCTGAGGCCGATTCTACAAATTTGTAAATCAGTAGTTCTCACACTTTCAAGATTTTTCCAATTCTTTAAAAATAGCAGATGCACAAGCTCACATTGCGCGGAAAACTAAACCACAACTACAACAACTAAACCAAACAGGGAAATGAATGTCCATGTTTACAATTATGTTCCAAAGGTCCATAAGGCGTGCTGTGACACTCCTAAGCCAGTGGTTCCCAAACACTTTAAGACCCAGAGGGGAGATTATAGACGTCTGCCCGGGACCCGGGAGCAGATTATAGAAGATTTTCACTACTTCTTAAACGGTTTTAAAATGTATTTATGGAAGTTATTATAAGTTATCTTTTTGAGTGGTGCAACCACTCCAAGGAACAGCAATGTCCCTATATGTCCATCCCTATGTCTGTCCATCCCTATGTATGTCCCTATGTTTAGAGTACCAACAGGGGGCGCTGTTGCACCACTCACTTCAGACTGGTCTGATTTTTATTTATAAAATACTGGGAAAAATAATTATAATCACACAACTCCACATGCACGTTAACAATAAAGGTCACTCGGAATGCCACACTTTAACACTCCCATCACAATCCTTGCATTAAACATGACCGCAAATAAGAATGCATTAAAAAATCATGAGACGGGAGCCATAATCACAAAGCTAAAAAGGCCCTCCTGAGTGGCCAATTTAGCAGTAAATTGTAAAAGTAATGGACATTTCAATTTAAAAGTCCTCTAAAAGGCAATTCATGGTTGTGTGTGTGATGTGAAAATGCTATACAGCTGCTCCGTATTCAAAATAATCTCTCATATAATAATGATGATAATAATACATTTTATTTGTAAGCGCCTTTTAGCTCAACCACTTTACATTGAATTAGAAAAAGGTTACATTACATTTATTTATTTATTTTCAAGGAAAACGTACTGGACTCAAGTAAAAGTATCAATACAGCATTACATACTGGTAATTAGAATTTGAGTAAAAGTACAAAAGTAATGGTATCAAAATATGCTTATTTTTGTACTTTTGTACCAAAAGTAAAAGTACTTATTATGCAGAATGTCCTATTTCACAAGGTATCGAATTGTATCTAATACAAATTGAAATGTTCTGATCTACAAGCTTAAAACTAAAATCTGATTAAGCTCACAATTCATCCCCAATTATAGCGTTGTGAGCTTGCAGATTGGATATTTGGGGTATTTCGTGTAGAGAGAAAAGAGCACACCAAGTAAGCCTATAGAGGCAATGCATGTCCAGTTTACTAAGTATGGTATAAGTGGATAAAATCACTCAGCACAGCACGGCACAGCCATGGCACAGCACAGCACAGCACAGCACAGTATTGACCGGTTTCATTTGAGTCTTTGCGTTTTGTGCGTGCATAACATCCTCTTCCTCTTGCTGTGTTACCAGATATTGCAAGAGAAACAAGTAGCCAGGTCTATGAAAACAAGTACAAATGAAAATAGCAGATCTTCAAGCTCACAGTGACTGCACATTGTGAGATTGTACAGATTGGACATCCGTCGGGGGTTCCTTGACGTGAAGAAATGTGGGAACCACTAGTTTAGACAACATTAGGAAGCAAGCCCAAATAAGCAAACTTTAGAAACACCATGAAAAACACAACCAGCAACTACCAATAATTTATTTACAAAGTGACTTTACAGAAAAAACAAGCCAAAGGTCGCTTATAATAAGCAGACATGGCAACACTGCCTTGTGTGTAGCACACACACAAGGACCCCGAGTACATTCCCACCGAAACAGGTGATACAGGTGATATACGCGCAATACGCACTGCGAGTAGGGCAACACGCCAAGGGGGGCAACAAAATGTGTCAAGCCGACCCTCATAATAACAATTTTCTATTGTGGCTCTGCAGCGTAATAACGCACGACCATGTGTGCGTCCTCACAAACGGCGAAAGTAAGGGGGGGCAGCACAAATAATATGCGAGTATAGGGCAACCAAATCGTCAGCGACGTCCCATATATCTGTCATTTCTTGTCCCCTTTATGCCCATATATGGATCTCTGTATCTGTCGGTCATTGTACAGTCCCCCCCCTACTGTATATACACCGGTAAACAGTGTACTGTACTTTAGGGGGTTAAAGGAAAACATCACAGATTTTAAACCAATATCTCATTGTTCCGACTACGACTAATACTGTCGTATTCTCCACACTATAATCAGTCGATCTCCTCACTTAAGAACAGCATGATCAAAGTTTCCCTTTAAACATTGGAAAGTCACTTGAGTATAGGGTATATAGTTGATCTACATCCTCACAACACGTTGCAAAGTGACACGTTGTGAGCTTTTAAATCTGCTATTTTTGGGCATTCCTGAATATGGGTGCTATTTCTTTAGGTTTAGGTTTGTTAGTAGAAGATAATTTCTATTCTGCATAATGTATGTCATATACTTTGCTGGTACAGTTTGATAAATTCTCATGTAAATCAGTTTTGGTACTGTACATTAGTATACTGTATAGGCTATAAGCCCTACTGACACAATAAACATCCACCACATTCTGTGTTATTTTTGTACAGAAATGTGCACGATCTCTACGCACACCTTATATCTATTTCAATGTTTCCTATGTTGCAGCACAATGAGTTTCCATGCATGAAATGTTCTATCGAGGCACATAAAGTTTTGACTCTGCAAATAAAGTTTGACTTGACTGTACTTGACTTGACAGGCACAGCATTCTTGATGCTTCTGACTGCTCCATGCTCCCAGAGTAATGGAACCCAACGCAGACGTCAACTTATAAAGTCCTTTCCAGGTGAAGGTAAGCCTCTTTGTGCTGCTAGCACTCGGTGTGTTCGGAGTCCCTTTTCTCACAGCATTTTATCTTACCCTTCCTGCTTATAAATAGTAGCAAAAAACTAAAAGTTGGGAATTTACTCTGAAGAAAGTATTCAAAGTAGTGCTCAGACTAACTTAAGGTTGGAGAGGGACAGCTGACCCAATTGTTACAACAATTCCATGACTCTGTTTCAGCAAAGCTACTGCAGTGAAATCAGGAATATTAACTCTGGTATGTTAATTAAAAAAAAAAAAAAAACATTATTTAGCTATTTAAATTAACATAATTTAACAAGTTAACATACTAGATTCATCAATCATCATAGTGTTTTAGAGTGTGGAAGACTATCATCCGATGGTAACCCAACAAATGCAATGGTCACTTTTAACCACCACATGAGTCATATTATGTTAATATGTGGCAAACATTCAGCCAAACAATTGCAGATATACCAGCCCACAAGATAACACATCACAATGTATTGTGACTGTGAGCTTGTAATTGGCTCTTTTGTGGAAGAGATGTGGTGTAGACTAGTCTAGTCTACACCACATCTCTTCAACAACTTTTATCCTCTAGTCACTAGAGGATAAAAGTTCATGAACGTCTATTGTAAACTAATTAGATATTCAATATCTAATGTTTAGTCAAAATTGAGTTATAACTAAAATGCACTCCTTGTGTCTTTATCTTGTGACAAAGTTTCTGTTAGAACCAGGATTCAAACTCAGGTTATTTATTCAACCTTAATTCAACAAAACAAGCAAAAATAAGGTTGGGCTGGTCGGCAGGCAGGCATGAGGCAGCAGGTGTAAAGCATGATCGGCAACTGACAAACTGGCAAGGGCTGGAGTGAAGAGCCAGGGTTTTTATCTGCAGGACTTGATGAGGAGATCACCCCAAGGTGTGCAGGCAGCTCCACAGGAAATGATTAGAACATCACAGCCCAGGCAGCCAGTCACACGCCCACGCCAGACCATATAGGGAAAAAGAGAAAAAACAGAAATACATGCAGAAAAGCAGCCAGCCCATAACAGCTACAGAGTTCATTATTGTTTTATAGTGAGGCGGCATAGCTAACCTATCGTTAATTTTATGATAGAAGCGCCACATTTGGCAGAAGTGTTGATAGATATATTGAGAACAAAACTGGATTATTCCCAAATTCTCATCCTGATGGGCGTGGCAGACATTTTTAAAAATGGCCACCAGCGGTTGGTCAAATCTTCCTAAACGACCCTCTAGCAGCTACAATATTTTCTGTAGGAGGCTGAAATGTTGCATGAAGGTCAAGCGCTTCATACCAACTGGCCAAAAGGGGTGGGGCAAATGCAATGGGAGTGGCCTATCATACAATGTGCATAACTTCCTAGCAGACATACAAATTTGCACAGCATTTTCTTTTTTTGGAAAGGTTGGTCATGACCCAAAGAACAGCAGATTAACGTAATCTTCCAAAAAAGGGGTGTGGCAGTGGGAGGGCCAAACCATCACGAAACAACCTTTTGTGATAACTGCATCTGTAGCACAACCCATTGATCCCTGCAGATGATTGGGGTCGCATTCGGGTCACACACTGTTGAGCACAGGTGTGATTTTTACTTAGCCTACTGTTTCACACACAAACACACACAGACCAAAATATCTAATAACCTTCAGGCGTGTATGTAATTCATAATAATTGGCATAATAGTGTAATAGTGTAATTAGGCATAACAATTGAATACAACACTATCAAAAACACTCTCCCATAACAGTCAGGTGGCACATTCTCCCTCACAAAAGCAGAGGCCCGTGCACTGAAGAGCCGCCTTCTTGCATCCAAGTATAAAAGCTTGGTCGGGGCGAACCAACTTCGTCCCGAGCCCTTCCAGGCCGACTCAGAGTCAGTCGTGACGCACCGCCACAGAGAAATTGCACCCGGTGTGGGCACAGGGCAACCGGGTTGAGTCCTCCAGGTAGATCGCACGGACCCCACCAGTTTACCTCTTAACGATTGAACTCGAAGTTATTTTCAACTTTCCCTCATGATACTTGTCCGCTATCGGTCACACGCCGGTACTATTTAGCCATAGATGGAGTTTACTACAAGCTGTGGGCTGCATTCACAATCAACCCGACTCCGAGGAATCGGGGTGACTTAAATTCAGCAGGTCAACTCGTCTGATCTGAGGTCGTTGGTAGTCGGTATAGGTCGCGGCTCCCCCGGGAGGGAGAGGCTCAGGGAGCGGCGACTCTCCCCGCCGCTGCCTGGCGGTTGGCCGTAATCCGCCAGGACGCCGCAACGAGCTGCTCGAGATGCGGCAGTCCACAGGCAGCCGCCGCGAGTACCCGGCGCAGAGCCGGCTCCAACGCGGTTGTACAGGACTAACTGAAGAGACACTTCAGTTAGGTGCTTTCCCTCAGACAGCGACCAACAGGTTGTTAACCACTTGTCTTAAACCCTCTAGACTTAGTAAACTTGATCTGAGTTGTCTGTCGATTTATTAAACGTGGGGAAGCATTTAGTTATATACACCATTTAGAACAAACTCACAGGAAATTGCAGGACTGCATGCTGCCACTTTTATTTCTTTTAAAACATCTAAAGACCTCTCTGAGGTTTTTTTTCTTAGTTTTTTTCCAGTTGTTTTCTTCTTTTTTTCTTCTGCACTGTAACTGTATCTTTTTATTTTTTATTTTAGCTTGTATACTGCTATTTTCACTATATCTATCTGTGTAACCGAGTCAAACTAAATTGAATGCCTCGACTCGGTTTCAAGTGCTTGTCAGGGTGGGGGATCTTCAGTTCAAATAGATTTTTTGGAGGGGTGGGCTGAAAAGGTTGAGAACCACTGTCTAGAGTATGTAAATGTTCAATAATATCGAACATTGACTTACTCTAGACATTTATATTATAAAAAAAGTTTGATGTGATTTGTTTTGAATACAATAGGCTATAACTTTTTTGTCTCAAGCTTGCTCTTCTACTGAGACTTTTATTGTCAAAGGTCATGTCTCACTTAGACACAGGAAAGGCTCTACTAGATCAATGGTAAAAATGTTTTTTGTTTCCTTGCGTGCCTCATTATCAATTAATTTTGTGAAAGATGTTAACAGTGTTCTTAAATCATGTAATGCACATTCAGCACATCAAACTTATCATTGTATTTTTTTTTCTTGTCTTTAAACTAAAGCAGGACTAGCCTAGTTTGGGGTATCACTGTATCATTTGGATACAAATAATATCATGGCAGCCAACGTCTTTGACATAATTACCCAAGAGTCTCTGCAAGCATGTCCCTCGCTGTGAATGGCTAGTCTTCACTTTGACTGGCAGGTCTGCCTTTAGTGCCTTGGCAAATGCCAGGATCAAACTCATTGTCCCCCAATTAAGTCCATTTAAGTTAAGCCCGTCTTAAGTCCTGTTTTATACCGATCTACAAGCCCATAACACATTGCGATGCAACACGTAGTGATCTTTCACATCTGCTACTTTCAAAAGATGTTGACACATTATGAAATCAGTTTTTGCATAATCAGTACTTTTAGCATTGGTATTTTATTATATTTGTATATTACTAGAATTTCGCGGGCCTTCGGCCCGCTCATCCTCGCGCCATGCGATGCGTCGCAAATGGGAAGAAGGCAATGGCAAGCCATGATGTTTTCATTTATGCATTTGCTTGGAAAGCGCAAAGTTGCCAAGCTGGCTGAGTGGCCCTGTTTGGTTGTGTGTATTTGCGTATGAAAGCGAGCATGGCAAGGCGCAGGAACAGTATACTGTACTGTACTGTGCTGTACTGTAAGTCTTTGTACTGTACTGTACTCATGTGTACTGTACTGTACTGTTCTCTGTAGTGTTGTATTAGTGTTATTTTTTATTATTATTATTATTACATGGATTAATATTCTGATGTACTGTACTGTACTGTTCTCTGTACTGTTGATATTATAGTTATTAGTGTTGTGTTATTATTTATTATTATTATTATTAGTACATGGATTAATATTGTGATGTGAGCTTTCTTTCTGTACTGTACTGTACTCATGTGTACTGTGCTGTTCTCTGTGTTGTTGTAATTAGTGTAGTGTTATTATTTATTATTATTAGTATGATTGAAAGAGAGCATGGCAAGGCGCAGGAACAGTATACTGTACTGTACTGTACTCATGTGTACTGTACTGTACTGTTCTCTGTACTGTTATTAGTGTTGTGTTCTTATTTATTATTATTATTATTATTACATGGATTAATATTCTGATGTACTGTACTGTACTGTTGTCTGTACTGTTGATATTATAGTTGTTAGTGTTGTGTTATTATTTTTTATTATTATGATTATTACATGGATTAATATTCTGATGTGAGCTTTCTTTCTGTACTGTACTCATGTGTACTGTACTGTTCTCTGTACTAATCCCCCCCCCGCGCACGCACGCACGCACACACCACACACACACACACACACACACGTGTCTGCAGTGACACTGCGTTGTACACAGGTGTTCTATTTCATCCGTACTGACTGCCAGAGGCAGTGCTTAACACTGGACGCAAATCATCCAGTGTTAAGCAGTCATCCAGGATTCATAGAACCATAGTGACATACGTAACTTACGTTTTGTGTTGCAGCGCGTTGTTGCAGCGTGTGCGTGTAGTGTTGCTGTTGTTCTTATCCATATATGCGCCTCGGTTCTTCCCGATTGTACCACGCCAGGTGTCGACGCGGTCGTGTTGGCATGATTGTAACTGTGTATGTAATCGCGGCGCTCTCCATCCAAGTTAGAATCAGTGTAGAACCTGTGTTGTTGTTCTGTGTGTGTGCGCGCGCGTGCGTGCGTGTGTGTGTGTGCGTGTGTGTGTGTGTGTGTGTGTGTGTACTGTGTAACTTCCGGTAGTGTTTCCGGAAGTGTGAAAGGTAACACGAAACACACGTGGGTCACGTGGTGGGGTTGAGAGCCATTGGGAAGGGGTGATGTAGTGTTGCCAGGTCCACGTATTGTAAGCGAGTGGTAGTGTGTGAAAGTATAGGCTGTGTAGGCTGTAGGAAGTCAGGGTTTGCGGCCTTGTTTACATAGACGTGGCAACAATGTTGGCGGCAGCCAATGAAAAGAGTGGAATCACGGGATGCAGTGTTGCCAGGTCTGCGAATTGTAAGCGAGTTGTAAGTAGCGTGTTGAATGGCATTTTTTCTGGGCTTGTTTTCATAGACCTGGCAACATGTGAGTGTGTGCGTGCAAGGGTGTGGGTGCTTGGGGAGATATTGTTTGTTGTGAAGAGATACAATGCCGGCGTGGGTGTGGAAGGGAGGCAACGTTGGTGTCAGTGCAATGAGTAATGTTCCGCGGGTGGTGTTGAGGTTCGGCGTTCGGCGCGATATGAGGAGATAGCGGCCGAACGACGCGGAGGGTAAGTGTGTGACGTCAGTGCCGTGTGAGTGTAGTGTGTTGCAGTGTGTAAGTGACGTGTCAGTGATGTATGCAGTGTGTGACTTTGGGTCCTTTTTCCTGGGTTGGGTACAACTTCTCACTTGTATATATAGATGTCATCAATACTTTTGTACTTATATTCAAGTAACATTTTCATACAGGACTTGCAAGATAGTATTCTACATTGTGTTATTGTGAAATTTACTAAAATATAACGTTTAAAGCAGTAGTTCTACCACTGTAATTATTTTGCCAGTGGTGTATGCAGACAGACAGACACAACCACCCATCCACACACCCCACCCCACGCACACACACATGCACACATGGGGGGAAGAGATATGGACAAGGCCACACATTCCTGAATCCTGGCCAAACTCACTCTCTCTCTCTATCTCACTCACTCGCTCCTCTCTCTCTCTCTCTCTCTCTCATATCTCTCTCTCTCTCTCTCTCTCTCTCTCAGAGAGTAGGACTAGGAAGTATAACACATTTTCCCTCTTTCCCTGGATGAACACCATTATCGAAGGTGTGGAATGCCAGACGAATAGATCTGAGAGTGTTAGAGTGTTTCATGTTTCATTTAGTTATTTCTGTGAGATCCGGAGTTATTGGTCAAACATTCAGGGCTGTAGTCCCGCTCATCCAGGCCTGACGACATACAGCCATCCTGAGGTTTTCCATCAGTGTTTGAAGAACAGAATGCAGACCGCAATGTTGAAACCAGTCATCAAGTTGCACAGAATAGGTATGTACTGATTTAGCTTCACTTTACACTAATCATTTAGGCCTACTGTTTAACTATATTATGCCATTAAGACCTGGGGCCGATTCTAAAAACGTGTTCTAAATCCTAACAGTTTTCTGAAAGAATTTATGGTGCTCAAACTTATTCATGTCAAGGTCCACCCACAATTATATGTATTTGGCCGTGTCCCCTATCTCAATGTTCCAGGAACCCCCCAGAAGCAACCCACTGAGCATTTTTGTAGTCTAATAGACGGCTAAATGGTCTTAAAAATGGGGTAAAAATAGTCTAAAAATGAAAGTTTTTTAGCGGTCTAGGCTTAGATTGAACGTTGAAACGATGTCGTTTCAACGTCTACAGTATATATAGATGGTCTATATTTAGACCTTGATTAGCCAGGCTAATCAAAGGCACAGTGAGACAATAACTAAATGGGTTAGTGGATCCACTAAATGTCTTTAGTGGATTTATTAGAAACAACAGATTACAATAATATAATGAGGAGAATAATGGATTGAAATGAGAATAGACATTCCTGACGGAAAGTGTCCAGTTGCCTCAGAAGGCATGGAGACTGACACCGATCCCAGTGTTGGTAAAACCTACATACAGAGTTCCAGGAGGATTAAAGGTTAACCCCAAGGATGCAAATGTAATCGGAAGACCCTGATGCAGTATTTTGGCAAAGCAGTTCTCCTTTCCCAGTGAACACTAATGCAGATGGCTCCTTATCTTCCTTGTTTACGTTCCCTGCTAGCTGGGCACCCCATTCAGACATAATCATAACAATGTGTAGTTATAAAGTTGCAATAGTTCAGCATCCTGTCAATATTAATATTAAAGTAGGCTAATACTACATTTAAGATGAATACTGAATGTAACAGTGTTATATAATTACACAAAATATGATACAAATAAGTGCTTCTACCTGACTTAATTCTCCATGGTTCATGTGTATAAGAATGCATTAGAGGTCACAGCTCCTTTAAGTCTCCTCCTTGCCCCCCGTATAAATGCCTTGCCACACCTCCACCTCTTCCTTCTGTATTTCCGTATGGAACGAGGTGGGTGTCTTTGTTGTTCTCTGTATAACAAAATAAGCATTGTACTTGTTGCAAAATGATTTACACAGTGTTTGTTCAACTCTGTTTAGAGAGGAGTCCTTGCAATAGGAACTAACGTGGAGACGTGTCTGTGATTATTCCTTGTCAGGTATGTTACGTAGTATTATGTGTTGTGTTACTGTCGCTCTTGCTTCTGTATTTCCGCATGGAACGAGAGATGAGTCATTGCATTAGGAACTAACGTGGAGACGTGTCTGTGATTATTCCTTGTCAGAATAAATCGTTGTTTCCAAAGAGAGTTCTGGGTCCGTCTGTCCATTCAACACAACGCAGAGAGAGACAGACTGCACCGGTTACATAACAAATCAATAATATATTATACAGGAATATATAAATGTAATTTCCAAGTTAATTACAAGAAGAGAGTATTAATGATGTCAAGTTAGGCAACTTGTCCACATTGGAAGCATCAAATAGTATATTGTCTGCGGCTGCACATTAATAGGCCTACTAGTCATTAGTCATTTGAACGGCATCACTGCATAGGCCACTTGTCGAGAGTAAAATTGTCTACACGCACGCGCGCACGCACGCACACGCACACGCACACGCACACGCACACGCACACGCACACACACACACACACACACACACACACTCACTGTTGCTTAGTTTAGACGGTTTTTGGTTTAGACTAGTCATTGGTTAGACCAGTCATTAGTCCTACAACTATATCTCAAACCCTCACCCTAAACCTAACCTCCCACGGGGCAGCACACCTAAACCTAACCTTAACCCATGTCTAACCAATGACTAGTCTAAACTAAGTATGCACCCCAATGTTGCATACTGCCATCATTCCGTCAACCTCCTGGACTCCTGGACAGTTTACAGATCACATCCTTAGTGTGCATGTGCACACGGGTGACGCCAATAACTGTGAATGGAGTGTGTGAGAGTGTCTTTGTTCTTCCATATAGACGCAATTCCAGACAAAATCCCATCACACTGATAAGAACCAGTACAGTATGCACGCACAGGCCTGGGCCAAAAGGAACAGACTCATTTAATGTAATATAAAAGTGGTCACAGCACTCGTGTAAAAACATATCCCATCAATCATTATTTCAGATGATGTTTTCCTTCCAGTGTGGAGGAAGAAGATTTAGGATGGATGTTTACTGTGGTCTCTCGCTCTTGAATATATAATCGTGATTATTGCTTACACACAACATAAACCAAGGTATATATATATATATATATATATATATATATATATATATATATACACATACCTTGGTTTATGTTGTGTGTAAGCAATAATCACGATTCTCAAAGCAGTTGTCCCCCAAACCTCACCTCCAGTCACGAGGCAGCTGTAGCCCCTCAATCCTAATTTATGCTCCGCCGTGCGAAGGTGTTGCGTGCAGAGAATGGCTGAGAACAGCAGACCTCCAGGCTCACAACGTCACATCCGCAACGCTATGTGAGCTTGTATGTCAGCTGTTCTCGGCGCGCAATACCGTTGCGGGGTGAAGTAGCCTACAGTATAATGTCTCACTCGGAGCGTCTCAGCAGACAACACAAGAGGAAGGACATTGAATGAACTGAAATCAGTGCTCTCCAAAACGTTTGGCTATAGAGGGTATGCGCATGCATAAAGTGAATGGCAAATTGAGTGGCAAATCGAGTGGCAAAGTGAGAGGCAAAGTGAGTTTAACATTGTTTAACGTTGTTTAATGCAATCAGATAGGACTTTTTTGTTTGGATGTATGGGCTGTCAAAGCCAGAAAGTATTTTTTTCCCCCCATTCAGTAGGCTTTCCTGCATAACTTCCGGGTTTGATGATGATGTCACGCGCATACCCTCTATCTGTTGGGAATTGATTACATGAAACCGGCACCTGTGTGTGCAGTCTCAATGTTTGCAAAGAAAAACTATCACTAATACAGCAATCTGTCAATTGTCATTCCAGACTGGTCTATGGAGTCCAGACTGCAGAACAGACAAGTTGTCTGTCTGTTCTTCTGAGACAACAGAAGGTCAAGGAACCTGCAGACCTCCAGGACCTCAGTAAGTTTCATGCTCTCATTCAGCTAGTTGCAGAGAAAGTGATTTTTGTGGTAATGTTGGCCCTAAACTAGGGATGGTCTCTACTAAAGCGAACAGATGGACCAACCATTAAAGAGGGAGTGCCCCAATTTTTGTATTTTCCAGTTTTTCATGTGTCTATGAGGTGATTAGACACCCTGGAGTCGTTTTTATGTGCAATAGTGTATTAACTTTGTATTTAGGGTTTCTTCCTGGAGGCTGAACCCTTGACAGTCAAACGGGCCAATGAAATAACATCACACTATCACCCCCTCCCCTAACCCCTCCCCCTTTATCATACAACTACAGCTGTGGGTGCGGCTTCAGTTCAGGTGGATCACCACTCATCACCACCCACCAGGTAAATCAGGCATACTTAATGAACTGGGCGTGCCCACATAAAAACAACATTTTAACAAATACTGTATGCTTTATTGAAAAAAGTATACCTCCTTATATAACAATAAGACCTGATGATCATGTTTTAGGGTGGAAAAAAATCACGGCACTCCATCGTTAAGAAATTCTTCAATTGAACTTAACAGTTAACAATTAATTGAATATTCTGCAGTTCTATCATTGAACGGTTTTCTGTGAATGTAAGGATGTCGGCCGAGGAACGCACATAAAAAGCCCCCCCGCCCCCCGCCACCCACACACTTTGGAAGCCACAGAAACGCTTTTGCATGTGATGTGACAGACAAGAAAGTGCACTTCTCCCTTTCATTCTATTTTGCCTGGCCCTCCCCTCCCCTTTATCTCAAATGGTCAAATAAATATTTGATTAAGGATTTTAAAGATCATTTTTTGAGAATCTTAAAATTAGCCCTGGCTAATAAGACAAATATGCCTTAAAACATTATACTTGCCCTCTACAACTAAAATAAAAAAATCACACCTGTGTGAACTGAGTGGTGTAAGGTCTTATTATAGACTGATCAACTGTGGTCTGACGTAATGTCTGATGTAATGAAATCACACCCGTGTGAACTGGGTGACCATAGCAACCATGCTCATTTTTTGGTACGAACAGACACGTAAACGAACAAAGCTGAAATCACACCTGGGTGAACTGGGTGACCATAGCAACTAGGGATGTCCCGATACACTTTTTTCGTTTCCGATCCGATACCGATCCAACAATTTCTGTGTTAGCCGATACCGATACCGATACCAGAGTGCTTTTTTAAAAAAGTGTAAAGTACATGTACCGTAAATCCTCATTTATAATCCGGGGCTTTTATTTGTCTCAACCGATTCTGATACCGGGCTTTTATTGGAAGGAGGCAGCTATAAGAAGGAGGCCTATATTTCTACTTTTCAAACTGATCATAATGAATAAATCACATTTTGGGTCTGTTAGACAGTTAGAACCCTGTAAAATGTACTGGACTCATTTATTGAAACCAAGTCCTCGTAAAATATTAAAAGCTGCAGTTGCGGGTGCTCACTGGTCATTTTAACTTTTTATAACAATATTGGCATATTGCCTATGGTAAATACCATAATAAAATCAACATCAATTTTAAACCAGGATTCCCTGCTTTCATATGACATGAAAAAAAAATCCAATGGCAGTCCCTCAGTCAAATCTGGTCACAGTACTATTTACTATCCTATTTACTGCAGTTTAGATGCAAATAATACCATAAACATAAAATGTATGGTGTATGGTAGGCCATTTCCTATAATATCAAAGCAGCTAATATGAACAGTGCAACACTGCAGTGATCCAACTATTGCAACTTCAACGGGGGGGGAGAGAGAGAGAGAGAGTCGCGAGAGAGAGAGAGAGAGGGAGGAGGGGGGTCACGTTAGCAACAGGCTAAGCTCACAGCATATCGGTACGTTCGTTCTATAAAGGGTAGATCCGCTCCCGTTTGGGGGTTGCTCCCAGCATAGATATATATAAACTCTAGATAGCTCACCCGCGCTGTTGGCCAATGGAGAGCGACGTCGTTACGTGGCGGCCATCTTACCTCGGGACACATAACATTGTGTCTATGGGGCATGTACTCTTAAATGACCATAACTTGCTCAATTTTCAACCGATTTTCAAACGGTTTGGTTTGTTATAAACGTCAGAGACGTCCGCATACGTATATGATTTTATACGACGTTCATATAAAAAACATAAATTAAGCAGATAAGCGTCCTGAATCATAGCCACGTTGACAACGTTTGTAATAAACCAACCCGTTTGTAAATCCGTCAAGATTTGAGCGAGTTATGACTGTTTCTGTTTGAGCTGCCATTGAACATACTGTACTGTAGCCCCGAAGTAAGATGGCTGCCGGGTGAACGACGTCAGAAACTCCGCCTTGAGCCATCTAGTGTTTATATATATCTATGGCTCCCAGCCCCTAAACGGTAGCGATCTACCCTTTACGGTACATTCGTTGCATGAAGCGTAGATCTGCGAGCTCGCAGCACGTCATGTCACAAACAGAAACAGCTCTCACTTGGTTTTGTCATTTTCCTCCCTCCGCAGTTAGACTGCTGCTCTGTGCTGAGTGCTCTCGTTAGTTTTATTGTCCGTGGCCATGAAAGGTTTCGACTCGGTGCAGACATGCACAGAGTTGTATTAAACCCAAATGCGATACATTTGGGTTTAATACAGTGCATTATTGACAGAGTTTATTTGTCCAGTCTAACTTCGAAGAGAGGGGGAGAAAGAAAAAACAACAAAAGATAGCCCTTGTGCATGCGTGCATTTATGTTAGTCGCAAACTACAGCAAGCCGCCTTTGTTTTAAATTGTCCCCCATTCGCACGTCGGCAAAGCCGTTCACACCTACGGCTGGACATGCGCGTTTTCAATACCGGCGGCCCCGTCTCACCGTGCTGCGCGCATCACGTGATTAAATAAAATGTGGTATCGGATTGGTGCGGGGCGTACTTGCCGATTCCGATATGACCAAATAAGGGCATATCGGAGGGCATTCCGATACAAGTATCGGTATCGGGACATGCCTAATAGCAACCATGCTCATTTTTTTTGGTACGGACAGACACGTAAACTAACAAAGCCAGTTGTAGGAGTGGTTTACACCACTCAAAAAATAAAAATCACACCCGTGTGAACTGAGTGGTGTAAGGTCTTATATAGACTGATCAGCTGTGGTCTGACGTAATGTCTGACGTAATGAAATCACACCCGTGTGAACTGGGTGACCATAGCAACCATGCTCATTTTTTGGTACGAACAGACAGACAGACAGACACGTAAACTAACAAAGCCAGTTGTAGGAGTGGTTTACACCACTCAAAAACACCATAAATAATTTATTTATTTCATAAATAGAGAATCTTTCACTCAATAGGAACTGCTCCTGTCGCAAGTTGATGATGTCATATGTCCATGTGTGTCCAGCCCTATGGAATATATGGAATGCACGTGCTAATAAAACGTATTTAAAATATTGCTTTGATGCTCATATTAACCATATTAACCATGCATTCCATACATTCCATAGGGCTAGACCACACATGGACATGACATCATCAACTTGCGACAGGAGCAGTTCCTATTGAGTGAAAGATTCTCTTTTTATGCAAGAAAAAAATATTTAAGGTGTTTTTATTTTTTTTATTTTAGTTATAGAGGGCAAGTAAAATGATTTAAGGCATATTTGTCTCATTAGCCAGCGTTCCTTTTAATGTAAAGACTGACTGATGCATGAAACCCACTCTTATCAGGTCTGTGCTTTCTATCTCAGATAGCTGTCCTGCCCAGGTCTCAGTTAAACCAAGATGTTGCTGCTGTGACCAGTGTGGAAAGAAATTCAGTAGAATGGATACTCTACAAAACTACACAAGATAACTCACAGTGGAGAGAAGCTTTATTGCTGTGAGTAGTGTAGTACAAAGTTCAATGAAATGTCTACTCTCAAACAACACAATATAATTCACAGTGGAGTGAAGCTTTATTGCTGTGACCAGTGTGGAAAAAAGTTCAGGTGCATGTCTCTCCTGGTGACGCACAGGAGAATTCACACTGGAGAGAAGCCTTACTGCTGTGACCAGTGTGGGAGAGGCTTCACTCAAAGGTCTCACCTGGTGACGCACAGGAGAATTCACACTGGAGAGAAGCCTTACTGTTGTGACCAGTGTGGGGGAGGCTTCACTCAAAAGTCTCACCTGGAGACACACAGGAGAATTCACACTGGAGAGAAGCCTTACTGCTGTGACCAGTGTGGAGAAAAGTTCAGATGCATGTCTCACCTGGTGACGCACAGGAGAATTCACACTGGAGAGAAGCCTTACTGCTGTGACCAGTGTGGGAGAGGCTTCAATCAAAAGTCTCACCTGGTGACGCACAGGATAATTCACACTGGAGAGAAGCCTTACTGTTGTGACCAGTGTGGGAGAGGCTTCACTCAAAGGTCTCACCTGGTGACGCACAGGAGAATTCACACTGGAGAGAAGCCTTACTGCTGTGACCAGTGTGGGAGAGCCTTCACTACAATGTCTCAACTTACGGTACACAAGAAAATTTACATTGGAGATAAGCCTTACTGCTGTGACCAGTGTGGGAGAGGCTTCACTGAAATGTCTAGCCTGGTGAAGCACAAGAGGATTCACACTGGAGAGAAGCCTTACTGCTGTGACCAGTGTGGGAAAGGCTTCACTGTAATGTGTAGCCTGGTGGTGCACAAGAGGATTCACACTGGAGAGAAGCCTTACCACTGTGACCAGTGTGGGAGAGACTTCACTGCAATGTCTCACCTTACGGTACACAAGAAAATTCACACTGGAGATAAGCCTTACTGCTGTGACCAGTGTGGGAGAGGCTTCACTGTAATGTCTAGCCTGGTGGTGCACAAGAGGATTCACACTGGAGAGAAGCCTTACTGCTGTGACCAGTGTGGGAAAGGCTTCACTGTAATGTCTAGCCTGGTGGTGCACAAGAGGATTCACACTGGAGAGAGGCCTTACTGCTGTGACCAGTGTGGGAGAGGCTTCATTGTAATGTCTCACCTTGTGGTACACAAGAAATGTTACACTGGAGAGAAGCCTTACTGCTGTGACCAGTGTGGGAGAGGCTTCACTCAAAGGTCGGTACTTGAGACACACAAGAAAATTCACACTGGAGTGAAGTCATTTGGATGTGAAATATGTGGGAAGTGTTTCACTTTGTATGGAAACTTAAAAAGACATCAGCGCCGCCATGATGGAGAGAGAAGCCTTTCTGCTGTGACCCATCCAGGACCGTCTGGAGAGAGAAGCCTTTCTGCTGTGGCCCATCCAGGACCGTCTGGAGAGAGAAGCCTTTCTGCTGTGGCCCATCCAGTACCATCTCTATTTAACAGGGGGAACGTGAAGACCTACAGGACCTCAGTAAGTTTATTAGTTAGTTTAGCTTCTTTCTCTCAGGTACAGGCTGCAAAAGGTTCCACTATTAGGACAGGGATGGGTATCAATAATGTTAAAATAGTGTGAAGTCGATCGTATTAGTAGTTCCCAATATAGTCCATGAGCCAGACCCCCCTAATTTGCGCGTTAATTACGAAATGGGTGGGCAAATTCTTGTTTGAATTTTTGACTAGCTGTACATCTCTACTTCACATTTTTGTATGATAACCAATTCTGACTAGTAGCTTAGTGGTAGTTACCATGCATTGAATACATGCACCCCTATATTGTCACACGCAAATTGTGACAACAAATATATGATCAACTTTTGAACCTTACTTTGTGCAGAGACCAATGAAACCACTTTTCTGCATAACTCAAATATGGGGAATTGATTGGAATGGTTATTTTACTTCCACAAAACTTCCATATATGCTTAAATGGCCTTTTCCACTTTGGAGTGGTGGCATCTCCGCCACCAGTCCAGAAGGTCCAGTTGGGGGCTGGTTCGTGGGCACCAGGGCATGTCCACACACCGGTGGGCCTGCGTGCCGCACGTCTGGGGGCCAAACCTCCTCCAAGTCCCTGGTAGTTCAGCCAGGGTCGGGACTGTACCCTGTTACTGTCTGTCGCCACGTGGAGGCACTACATGGGGCTTGCTGTTAGAGAGGCTATGTACTGCATGGCAGAGAGAGGCTTATGCACTCAGCTCTCCCGTTAGCAATCTGCTAGCCAGCAGTGGAGGTTGACGGTGACCAGTGACAAGCACTATAGGCACTCCACCAACACACTAGACACATCAGAACAACCCGACTTCTTACGAAGAAGACAGAACTTTTCACAGTATTTTCTTATTATACAATGATACATAGAACACAAACAAACATTTGACATTGAAATGTTAACCAAATGAAATAAGAATGTTGACTCTGGCTTTATCCAATATTCCGAGTTTGATTCTGGAAAGTTAGGCAAAACCGGGCATATTTTCCTAATTTGCATATTTAAATATAGCCTACAATTTCAGAAAACTTGTAATACAATACATGATTGTCTTCATGTAATTAATCAACTAGGGAAGTTCCATGGTGATCACTAGTTCTTACATTTTTTTCATCCTATTCACCCATCATGTATATAGGTGAAAATAACAAAATGTGTGATACATATGAAAAAGCTACTCCTGTGGAAGGGTTATCATATATTAATTTACTTATGTTGACCCTATAAACAATTTAATATAGGTATGGCTTTGCCCACTTATTTCGTAATGAAAACTTGTCCAGCTCATGGACTAATAGAAGTATAAAACTTGTTCATTTTTGGAACAATGGACTTTAGTTCAAACTTTTGAATTATGCACTATATGAACTGAACTAGTTAATGTGAACTGAACTTTGAACTAGTTGATGTAGAAACTAGAAAGTTAACTTTCCAACACTGCTTAATAATAGTAAAACAAATGACGTTTTGTTTCGTCATCTTCTGTTCTCGGGGTTCATTGCACAAAACAAGATGGGGAGGGGGCGGGGTTGCATATCTTTGGTCCGACATACTAACTATCCGACACTACTATCCGATACCCGTGGTCCGATGTCAGAGTTTTAACCGGCCACGCATGTTGAAGCCACGGGTGAGTCTTAACCGGCCGCTTATGTCGGACTGTTAGTACGTCTCCTTGGGGGTCCTTGGCACGAAAAGGTTTGAGAACAACAGATCAGCTCCTAATGGATCACTTTGACATCAACATGATGGACGTCAACATGTTCCTCTCTCCCACAGGCTCCGCTAAGCAGCTCGGAGTCATCTGATGAGTGATGGATGTCCACCTGGCAGGAGGATGAAGCAGCTCTGGAGGATGAAGCTCTGGAAGATGAAGCAGCTCTGGAGGATGAAGCAGCTCTGAGTCATCTGATGAGTGATGGATGTCCACCTGGCAGGAGGATGAAGCTGTGTGGTCTGATGTGTCAACCGTCCCATGAATTGTACTCCACTACAATTATTTGAAAACTTTAGTTAATAGTTATACAGTATAGTTTTGATTAGTATTATTATTACAAAACACACACTTCAGCCCTATATACATTTTGTATAGGGCTTGAAAGTAGAAAGTAGATTATTAAATTAGATAGTAGACTTATAGGGCTTGAAAGTAGAAAGTAGATTATTAAATTAGATAGTAGACTTTTACTTGTAAACAGGGTATTTTTTACATTGCAGTACTGATACACATTGATGCTTTTACTCAAGTGAAAAACGAAATGTGAGTACTTTTTTCACCATCGCTCTGGACACCCCCCGGAGGATGAATCTGTGTGATCTGTATACACATTTACCATAGTTACCATAGTTGCCATAGTTACCATAGTAGCCATAGCTACCATAGTTTGAGCTTTTATTTAGAGCTGCTGAGTTTGGAATTGGATAATTAACCAGTGTGCATTAAAGTAACTTTTTTATATGAATCAAATGTAATTTTGTGACATCCTCTGACATGGATATTAACGTATACAATTGGGGTGGTTGTATTTAGTCTCCCTGCTCTTCTATTGAGACATTGAGGCTATCGTTCAAGTCAACGAGGGGGAACCTTTTTTCTAACGGACCAACCACTTCCGGTTTATCTCCTAGCAATGGAGATGCTGATAGACGGTAATATAGAGAGATCTCAAACTGAATCAATATGAAACATTAAAGGACGGAGATCTCCCTCCATGGCACTCAACCGATGGATTTGAAGAGACAGAGATTTCCGTCTATGGCACTTAATGTGTACACAAATCTTGAACTGAAAGTAAGTAATTTTATCCCCTGAGCAAGCAATGGTAAAAATGTCAGAACTTGCACAGGAAACTGGGTTCAATCCAGGGTAGAAGAGGAAGTTACATAGTACAGCTTTAATCTAAACGTTTTAAATGTTTATTCGTAATAAAGGGCACACGTTTTGGACTGCTTCCATAGTAGGTTTGGTGTGACGTTGTAACTAGTTATACAATAAATGTGTATATACGGTAATCAATAATCTTAACTTGTTTGTGTTCCTTGTGTGCCTCATTATCAATTCATTTTGTGAATGATGTTTTTACAGTGTTCTTAATGAAATGTGCACATTTCACATCAAACTTATTTACGTCTGTTGGGCAGAAACATTGTAGGCATATATCTCCAAATTGAAACATTTCATTTTCTTGTATGGATCAGAACACTATGAGTGACTTGTCAGCAAAAGGTCTGTTTCATTCATTATCTGATGTGATCACTACTAGGAATGTCCGTGATTGATATCCGATATACCGATATTGTCCAACTCCTAATTTCCGACAACGATATCAACCGATACTCATATTATGTAGGCTTTTCCACCAAAAGTCATAATTGTCAGGTAACAACATCACATGATGTTGGCCTATTTGACAGTGCAGAAACATCATTGCCCTTAGCATTAGGGTCAACGAGCGCCAGCAACTTTGAAAGTGACTGAAGTCTGTTACATTTCTCTCTAAAAGCCCTTGAATATATGCAATATGATTAAGGATAACTGTGATTATGGTAGGCTCACATTTCATATCACACACACACATAATCACTAACCTGAACCTGGTGGTCTGTGTCACGGTGTGAGTCAGGTTTAGTGTAGGACCCAAATGCAGGATGAGAGGCAGAGGCAGGGAAAATCAAAATCCAGGTACAGGCAAGGTCAAAAACGGTAGAGGCATCAGAACACTAGGCACACAGGAATACAGGGAAAACTATACTGGGAAAACTAGGGGATTGAAACATACAAGGAAACTGGTTACAAATACTCACAGGCAACATATAAACAACGAACCAGCAAGGAACTGAAAAAACAGGGGAATATAAATAGACAAGGACTAACTGGACAAAGGTGAAATACAACTGACAAATCAACACAGGGATTGGCTGGGAGACTAACAAGACACAGATGGAGAAAACTAGACTAATCACAAAATAGACAAGGCAGGTACAAAACTACAGGGGCAGACAGGAAGGCACAACACAATACTACACAATAAAAAGGTACACAAGTGTAAGGTAAAACTCTTCTAAAAACCCAGGACATAAGAAAACACAGCAGAGAGACAGAACAGGTCACGGATCGTGACAGTCTGCTGGTCTGTTGATGTGATCACTACCCTGGTGAACAATCCCGGTCGCATGAATAGGCTCTACTTTATGCACATACCGGTAAGCCCATAAAGTATATGTTTACAACAGCAATTTTATGTTGTTCATCACAGCTGTGTTTTGAAACCGTTGTTACATTTCTTTGCCACTGTGTTGGGCGTATTAAACATCACTCACTGTCGTCTGTCGGGCAGAAACATTGTAGGCATATCTCCAAATTTAAACATTTCATGTATTTTGTAAGTGTGCACAAAGCTCATATTATCATATAGCCTTGTGCACTTGAGTTTAATAAAGATACACTACTTAGAAAAACGTTGTTGTCTGTTGTTTCTATTCATTGAATAATACGGCCCTGCCTCATGAAAGAATGTGACGTCCTACAGAGCTTGAGACTGAAGATGTATTGTCAGACAATTAGGCTGATATACTATTATTAACAACATTTATTAACATTTATTAACTTCATAGAAAATGAAGGGAGCTACTGTATATTTCATGACAGAACAGGGGTTCCCACAGGGTCCATATTGTCAATTGTAGAATATACAAATGGAACTAATTGGACCTACTGTATATGGGCCTATTTTTTACACTGTTAGAGTTAACGCCCATACAGTGTAGTGTGGTTCTTAGAGATTCAAATGGTGTCAAGCGGAGGTCCATGGACTAATGAATGAAACTCAGAGACTTTGTCTGTAACTATGATACTGTCTGTAACTTTGTCTGTAACTATGATGATAGTGTCTGTAACATTGTCTGTAACAATGACACGCACATCGGAGCACACGTTGCAATGCAACAAATTGTGATCTTGCACATCTGGGCTGTGCTTTCTCTGAGGAACAATGTTGAGTTGCATGACGAATGAGAGCATCTGACATGGCATTAGTTTAATGGCTTCATCAACAAAGTCCCATCACCCAAGTTTGGTTCTCAGACAGAGAGACAGACAGACAGACAAAATACAGGCAAATGTTTTTTTACAGACAGCTTTTCTTATTACAGACAAGGCTTTGCTTTGTATTTTCTGCATGTCTTGCCAATGAGCAATCCGGCATAAGATTGTTTTGTCCTTCCATTTCATGAATTTGACTATACCGATGGAAAAAGTTATCCCAACTGTATGACAAACTAATAGACATCACCCTGCTCAAGGCTCAGTGCTAGACATACACAGTGTTCCTTGAGCTTGAAGGAATATGAAGGAATATGAAAATGAGGACACAAGCAACTTGTCAGATCTCACAAAATTGAAAACATTGTTTGGGGTTGTTTAAGGCTGCAATCTCAACTGCATCAACTGAGATGAGAGAGATGAGAATTTATTTCTGCCTTGAGATGAGTTAAGTCAGAGGTTGTCAAACTTTTCATGTCATGGACCCCCAAATTATTATGAAGTTATAGCCTTGGACCCCCATCTGGGACGCATCACTGTCTGTCTGTCTGTCTGTCTGTCTGTCTGTCTGTCTGTCTGTCTGTCTGTCTGTCTGTCTGTCTGTCTGTCTGTCTCGTGTCATGGTCATGCTGGGCTGTAGGGAGTTCCATGCAGAGGCCCTTGACGTGCTCAACCAAGCTTTCACACTTCCAAAGCCTCTCGTATGCACGTGCTTCACGCGCACGCACACATACACCTAAATACTGCATTTTCAACCGAATGACACATTAACCCTCCAAAAACACCTGTCAAGCCCATCATGCCAGCGCACGCACGCACGCACGCACGCACGCACGCACGCACGCACGCACGCACGCACGCACACACGCACACACACACACACACACACACACACACACACACGCTAAAATAACTGGACTGACGCGTCCTCCACAGAAAAGCTTAAAGTCGACAGTTTAAGTGCTCAGGTCATGCATTAACCAACACTTGGCAGGTGTGTGTGTGTGTGCGTGCATGCTTGTGTGACTCTGTGTGAGTGCTCACGTGTGGTGCACTGGTGTGTATGTGTGTGCATATTTACAGTCTTAGATTTAAACCAAGACCATGTGGGTGTATTTGGGATGTGTTTGCTGTTGATGTGTGCGCATGCGGGTGGTTGTGTGGGCGCATGTTGTTGCATGTGTGGTTGTGGTCATGTGTGTGTGCGTGCGTGCGTGCGTGCGTGCGTGCGTGCGTGCGTGCGTGCGTGCGTGCGTGTGGGTGGGAGGCAGATCTCAGTAGAAGTTTAAAACGAGGGGGTGCAGGCCGGGCCGGCGGTGCATTGGTGAGCAACAGCACAGCTTGTTGCTAAGAGCTCCCAACATCTCCGGCACTGTGAGGCTCATGAGGTGTCTCTAAGAATCCAGGCCCACTCGCTCTGCCTGCCTCCACACACACACACACACACACACACACACACACACACACACACGACACGCACGCACATATGGCTTGTCACCGCTTGGATTGTGAAGTAATAATCATTACTCTGGAACTACCCTATTCTGTGGTGTGCTCCGATGATTCATTACACACACGCGCACATGAGCAGCAACACCCTCAGTGATGTTGTATCCATTTATAACTCCAGAGTTAACCACATGAAAACCAGCGTCCTTATTCTGGGGTGAACATCCTAGCAGATGCAAGCTCACTGGGAAATAAGCAGCAGGCCTAGTATAGAGCCCTGGGGGACTCCAGTGAACTAAGTGTATTGTTGCTGCCAAGTGACCTCTTATCTCCATAAATGAATGCCCTACTTGATCACACTACAGCAGGGGTGACATTACTAAATTACAGTAATCCTTAATCGTATTCCATCATATTCAAGGGCTTGTGGAGAGAAATGAGACAGACTCCAGTCACTTTAGACTAGAGCACTGCAGAGGGCAGGTGTGTGTGTGTGTGTGTGTGTGTGTGTGTGTGCGTGCGTGCGTGCGTGCGTGTGTGTGTGTGTTCAGCTGGTGCTCGTTGACACTCGTTGATGTGAAGGCAATTTTGTTTAAGCACTGTCAAATAGGTCTACATCTATTCTAAGGTATAGTATATACTTGTATAACTGCTCATTACTGTACTGTTGCTATTTTTGGGCAATCGGGAAAGGTAACAGTTTTGGGCATAATGAGGTTTCCACCCGACAGAGACGATATGTTTCTTCTTCTTTCCTCTATCCTCAGATAGCCGGTTCAACGTTGTGTAGCCATATATTGCCCTCGTCCCTGGTCCTGTCGAAGAGGCTGCCTTCTGAAGGTGGTCTAGGGGGCAGGTGGTAATTGTAATGCTCGGCGGTGTGCTCAGACTCGCATTGCTGCGTTGTCTGCCAGGTCCCACTTCTTAATAAATTATGTTGAAGCGGCCCGACCCTGACCCCAGAGCATAGGCGGTTCAGCATGGTCCATTTCCGGCCGGCACAGTAGGTCTTTACCTTTGGCCCCATCCGCCTGGCTCCCAGACGTATAGCGATTGATATGTGTGGGCCTGCTCGCCTCGCGTCTCCCACTCCTCATTGACTGGGTGCCAGAATTAAAACATTAGCTTAATGTGGCTTGTTTTTGTCCAAAACCACCAGAAAGCATGGAAAAGTGGATTTTTAGCAATCTTTTAGCAATAGCCTAAACTAGTTGGACAATGTTGTGTTTCTGGTTGTACACTTCTTTGTTGATCATTCACAGACTGCGGTAGTGAAAACACATCATGACAAGAATTTCGTCATTGGCAATGCGAGGAAGAATATGACGACAAGAAATCTTGTCATTGGCAAGCAATTAAAACTCATTCTCTACCAAGGACGTATTTCGACATGTCAATACAAAGCACACTGCGGACGTATTTTGATGTATGTTGTGTGTTTTCAGTGTTTACGCTAGATGGCGCTCTTCGCTAACCTATGTATGATTCACCATTTGACTCTCAAGGAAATCACGTGATCGCAAAAAAACCAGCTGCTGTCTTCTCCCCCCACGTTAAAGGATTTTCTCAAATTCCTTTGTCTCGTCTTCTGTGTCCGTTAATTTCTCTTCGGTGTTGGCCACATGGTATTTTCAATAAACGCTGACTATTGAACGTATATGGTCGTTTTGAGGAGAAAAAAAAGCACAGAGAAAGGCTCTGTGTTTATCAATGGTCGGGGGATCGACAGTAATATTCTATACTTAAAAGCTAAGGAAAAACAGAAAATCGCTGGCAGAGGGTGAATTATTTATTCATTTACTCTGGCAGTTAATGAGTTGTGAGGTATGAGGTATTACGCCAGGCGTACATCAAGGTACTTTGGGGCTTGCTTGCTCCAGGCACTTACATCCTGTTCCCTTGTTGCTTCTCTGTTGTGAAGATGGAATGGATGGATGGAATGGATGGAATTGTATTTTGTCATTGGACACAAGTGTACAACAAAATTAATCTGTTGGCATCAATCCAAATGCAATACAAGAGGGTAATCATAATGCAAAAGTTGTTAGTATTGGCAAGAGTAAAAACAGTAGGGGGGGGGGGGGGGGGGGGCAGAGGGCAGACGGACAGATTATTATTTGGTTAAAGAGTTCAAGAGAATAATGACTGAGGGGAAGAAGCTGTTTCTGGATCTGGTGGTTGAGGTCTTGAGGCATCTGTAGCCCTTTGGCCTCTGTGAATGGGAGGGGTGGAACTTTCCATACCAAGCTGTAATGCAGTAGGTGAGTGTACTTTCGTAATGCCACCGACATTGACTTGCATAGGGCATACATTATATAAATGGTATATACATATATAATAAGGCAGTATATAAATACAGCTTGTATGGTTAAATCGGTCTTGATTGTTGATTTAAGTGGTTACATGAACATAAGATATTTACCCAGCATCACCTCCCCAAGGTTCATTCAATATGTACGTGCTTCTATGACAGCACTCACGTGTCAAGGTCAGGCCTCAATAAAAACAGGGAACTTCACTTTAATGAACTAGCTGCTTTGCTTCTCTTCCCATTTCTCTGCCGGTGACATTAAACCAACGCTGTCTCCTATATCTGCCTGTAATAAAGGCTTGAGGAGAAAAGTAGATGCATGTTTACACGTCAAATTACCTTGAAAGCTTGTTTGCTGTCGGTGTGTGTGTGCATATGTGCGTATGTGCGTGTGTGTGTGTGTGTGTGTGTGCGCTTGTGTTTTATTAGTGTCTGAAGTACATCGTCCTTCAGGGAGACTTTGCCCCCTCGCCGACGACAGACAATTTTAAAAAGTAGCCTAGTCTAGTACAGAAGAACTGCTGGCAGAAACGTCACAGGGATTAAAACACTACTTTCTGCCAAGTAGGCCTAAGTCAGTGCATGAATAGTCTCGCGGACTTTGAATACAAATAAAATAAAGAATTCCTTGCATTGGGAAAGTTTGTACAAAAGGCTGTGAATTATTCAGCCGGCACCTCCCTGCTCCCCTGGATAAGCCATCTTTATGCTGCATGAACTGAAGAGTGGTTTGCTGCTGCTCATGACTTTAGGGGTTTGGCTCTTTTCACTCCAGGGCTGTGATTAAAAAGAGTAAATGCCAGTAGTAACCTTGAGAAAATAATTGGGCTATTTTTCTCAGCGTGCAGCTGGAGAAAGTGAACTGTAATAATCTCCCTCAACTGTGCAATTTTCGCTCCATTATTTTGCTCACTTTGCAGATTAATCAAGAGAAAATATGCACACGCACGCACGCACGCACACACACGCACACACACACACACACACACACACACACACACACACACACACACACACACACACACACACACACACACACACACACACACACACACACACACACACACACACACACACACACACACACACACACACACACACACACACACACACACACACACAATCTTTCATGCATGCACAGGGAAAAGAAGACTGTGCTTTTCTGTCAGTGGTGATATTAAAAAAAGGCAGAAACAAAATAAGAAATGGAGTTTCAAAGGCTTTCCTGGGGACAAAAACGAATGGTGAGAGCAAAAACATTGTTCTCAGAGTTTTGTCTCTGTTTACTCAGGTGACTAAACTATAAAAGGATGCACTTCATTCACTGCCTGAGCTTATTGCTGGGCATGTCCTGGAGGTCACTGTGGATATCCACCAAATATGATATAAATGTAACCAACCAATCACATACATTCAGTTGTTTTTTTTTCGTTTCCTACATTGATGTCCCGGGAGGAGACATCACATTTCTGTTTTGGGTCTTATGGCGCTAACAAGTTGGGAACCACTGGCTTAGCACACTCATTTTGGCCCTCAGGGGCCTCCGGAGGGCCTATTTGTCTTTTTCTTAAGCCATTTTCCATTGAGGAAGGGAGGGGGGGACAGCCAGAGGCTATGCCTATTTTGGAGTTCTTGGCACGGGAAAGGATATGGGATCCCTCACTTATAACTTATTGCTCTAAAATGTGAAATCCATTTTGTGCCCATGTGTCTCCCCGAGCCTGTGCACAGCAGTTGAATGCGGTGCAGGATGGGGGTGCACTCTTTATCTACTGGAGACGTGGCGTACGATTCTTTCAACGCAAAATGCTGCGTTCAAGTTCAGGAGAGTTCGTAAAAAGCGTTCCAGCTAGTAGACATTCAGAAAGGGCACAGAATAACGTATCAAGTGCCTCTTCACAGAATAATGTAGGCTATGAAGTGGCTCTGCGCTGGTGGTTTGATCCATTAAAACGAAAGCATCTGTATAACTTTCATACATTGGCTATTCAAAAATAGGAAATCTACGAGCTGTGTGTGTGTGTTTGTACAAGGAGTTGTGCTAGAGAGAAAGAGAGAGATTGCAAAAAGAAGCAAAACAAAAAAGAGACCATCAACGTACACATGCACATGAGCTTGGTGTATGTATACCAATCCATTCCCCGACCATTTTTAACCAATTAAACCCTATACTGTACCTTGAGGATTTTGCAACATGAAGCGTTGTGAGCTAGCCTGTTAGAGCTGATACTTTCGCTGAGTGTTCGCCTCTTCACCAGAAATGTTCGCCTACATTTGAGTTGAGGCATTACATTTAGTTTGACTCGGTTCCACAGATAAATATTGTGAAAACAGGCGATCTACAAGCTCACTCAGCTTGTAGATCGGCTATTTTCGCAATGTTTGGCTCTTTCTCACGTATAACATCCCCAAATTATTTTGGGAACCACCTTCCCTATGCTTTTCTCAGTGGACCAGCATATCCTTGTCCTTGGTCGGAGGCAAAGGTCAATCAGACGAGTGGAACAACAGCCTGTGCTTTACACTGCTCTTGAGAAGGTTAAGGGCAAGTATGGCAAACAAACTTCAAACCTCTACTTCGTGCCAGGGGAGAGAGGATCATGCCTACTTATGTAAATCCTCTCAAAAGCAGAATGCACCCATCTTATCTCCTCAGAGCAGGACGGACGGCTGAAATGCTTCAAAAGGAAATCGCGGGCACGCAGGGCTCAATGATAGAGTGACCCAGTCATATGAATGCAAAGCATGTTGTTTACTGTGAGTAAACAATAACAAACGATGGGAGATGCAGCATCTGCAACAAGGATACCTTTTCCACTTAATGAGAAGTAAGTAAGTTAGTTTGTCGGTATCAGTATTGTTGGTTCCAGCCGAGAACAATGCACTATAGACCCTTGGAAGATGGATTCCAAAATTACTCTAGCCCAGGGGCCTCAACTCCTATAAATCCGGCACTAGCTGTCTTGTACACAACATAGAAAGCTTGAATTCCTCACACACACCCCAAAACAGGTGAGTATAAAGATCTTTTGTTGCTGAACAAAAAAGTCTCAGATCGTTATTCAATGCTAAATTCAATTTGACAACACTGAAGAGCTCAAGAACCTGGAAATTGTGGAGGGCAGCGATCCAGGAATCCCGAGTTGGTGTTGGCTAGACCTCACTCTCGCAGCAACTAACAACTAATTCAATGCTCACCGAAGTCTGAAGGTATTGAAGATAGCAAGGATACTGTTATGTCTCACTGACAGCTGTTTGATTGTGCTGCGCTCGTTGCATATTCCTGTGTTGCCTGTGTGATGATTGGGGGGATTATAGGATTGACTACTTCAGTCTTGATATACAACATGGTGTGTGATGTTGCTGCTTTGCCGTTGTTATGTTCACTCTGAGTTTGAAAGTAAAGAAGAGTTGTGTTTAAGCTGTGTGGTCCACTGATTGACAAACACAATAGATACATGTTGGCATTGCTGCAATAGGATCCTCAAAAACAGACAGGGAACCAACCTTTTTGTCCACCGACCAAAGTGGCTTGTAGATTCCAAAGTTCACCAGCCATTTGCAGTATTCTACAATAGCTTTATAAACAGAACACTTGGAAGAATGCTGAGTATAGCTGCCAAAGTCAAAGCAAAGTCATAGCACTAAGGTGGCAGTACCCCAAAAAAGGTTTCTACCCAGCTCATTATCCCTCTGTGGACAGCCTGGCTTCTGCCTAGGACAAATAAAGAGGATGGTGCACGGAGGTGCGGCCCACTCTCCTGCGGGAGGTTTGCACATTCTCAGTGTAAACAGGAACTGCGATGATGGAGTGTTCCAGCAGAGGTGCTAGATAGAAAGCTCATAACTTTCATGTAAATAATGAGATCCAGAACAGTTGAGAATTAAACAGCAGTCACCCTTCCATTTTCAAATGTTTTATATCATCCACAGCACTTGAATGAACAGTAGGCTATCCATGTTTCTTTGTCATTTCACAAAAATAAAGGTTTGACACTAAAAAACACTGATTGACACATGTACTAATTAAAGAACATGGAAAATCCACAAAAGAAAATATACAAAAACATGAACATTTAGTAAATGTACTTGTCCTTTATCTTTCAGTCTGTTATACACAAACAAAAATCCACAGTTATGAAATTGATGTACTTTTTAAAATAAAAACAAAATCAACTTTGTACTATTCTCTTTTTGTGATATCCTTTTTATTATTTCAGTTCAGGGTCAGCAACTCTAGAGGTGCATGAGCACCTCTAGCACCTCTGCTGGAACACTCCATCATCGCAGTTCCTGTTTACACTGAGTGCAAACCTCCCGCAGGAGAGTGGGCCGCACCTCCGTGCACCATCCTCTTTATTTGTCCTAGGCTTCTGCCTGTCCAGTTGACTACCTATCAGTGGAGTAATAGTCACCACCACCTGTTATCTTGAAATGAGCTGCATTTTTAAATACTCTTAGAGGCAAATATTTTACTTTTTACTACAATTATTTGACAACATTAGTTACTAGTTAGAGTACATTAGCCAATTTAGATCATTATTATTACAAAACATAAATAATAATATAACCTATAATAAATAGTTATTATAGGTTAACCTAGTCAGCAGCATGAAGAAATTCAAAGCAGCCCCACCTTTATAAGTGATGCATTATATTTTTTAGTAATATACTATGATTGTGATTCTTTATGCATTACTTTTTGCATTTTATACTAAGTATATGTGAATATGTCTACATTGTATTATTTCTATGTTTACATAAGTAAAATAATACTTCTTTGCCACAGGTTATTGGTATGGCTTGGTCATATAGCCGGGGAGCCACAGGCCCAAAATTGGACAGGACCTGTGATCTCATGCCGTACTTTTGTCTATTAATTTGGTCATTAAGGTCCACAGAATGAGAGGCCTGCTCTGCCGGAAACATCGCGAAAAAAAGTTATGGCAATTTTTGTATACCACACCATACTGTAGACAACCAATATAAGGCAACAATTCCCACATTTCATCATGCTTTAAGTAGCATGTGACAGTTGTCAAACTAGGGGGTTTTCATGATTCTGGATCCATTCCAAGCATTAGTTTTGCATGAAAAACACTCCTTGGCCTAAATTCGGCCATAGCCACTTGCCAAAATGTGCCCAAATGTGCTGACCTCATCACTTTTGTGCTGACCTCATCACTTTTGTGCTGACCTCATCACATTTGTGATGACGGCTATGGCCGTTTTTAGGCCAAGGAGTGTTTTTCGTGCAAAACAAATGCTTGGAATGGATTCAGAATCATGAAAACCCCCTAGTTTGACATGTCACAATTGTCACAAGCTACTTAAAGCATGATGAAATTTGAGAAATGTTTGGATGCCAACCGCCATAAAACCCCACGAAGAAGAAGAAGAGAAATGTTGCCTTATACTGGGCCTGTGGCTCCCCGGCTATCAGCTTTGACTACAAAAATGGACCAAAACCACATCCATTCTTTAGCCCCGCAAAAAAGGGCATTTATTACGTATACTTTCACTACTCCGCCTGAAATGGTTTGTGCCGGAAAATGTATAATTTGACATTCATATTTCATGATCTGAGTGTGTTGTTCAAAGATTTAACATCCAAGTGTATGTTTTTCTCATTTTTTCTTGTTTTAATGGAAAGATGAAGAGAGAGTGAGAGAGAAAGAGGCAAAGAGAAATAGTCACCCACACAGTGAAATATCAAATTAATATTCAATGATGTTTGCCCTTTAGTAATACAGACTTTTGCTCATTTCCTCCAGAGACAAGCTTCTTGCAATTTATCAAGGGGAATGGTGGCCTGATTGCATTTAAATATTTCCCCCTGAAATCAGTAGTTACCCAAGGAGTTGACTTAATCAATTGTGCTAAAACATTCAACTGGCCTCAAATCACCCCTGGATTATGAATCTATTTGTTATAAAATGCTCTGTGTTTCACCCTGCCATTAAAATCCTTGCATGTAAAAAACCCTTTGTATAGGCCTATAGACTTTGGACAGTATAAAAGCAAGAATACTCGGAAGTAATTGGTGAATACACGCACGGATGCTCACGCACGCACGCACGCACGCACGCACGCACGCACGCACGCACGCACACACACACACTGTGTGTGTCACACAGAGAAGCCTCACTCAGGCAGCAGGATTACTCCGCTACGACATCATGCAATATTCACAGTGTATTAAATAAAGATAAATCAGTGTTTTCCACTATTCAGGGAGCTGCCATCTCACATTATCCTCCCGGTAGGCCAGTGGAATAGCTGCTCCATTTACTGTATATGACCCCTGGTTTCCCCTGCTGGAGTGGGTAGCTGTCGTCGGGGAGAAAACTTGTATCTCCACATTTCAACTTTTTTTTTAATGTTTTTTCATAAATTAGTATCCGACATTGTCCGACATGAGTGTTGGCAACAAAGTAGCGAAAATAGCCGATCTACAAGATCTGCCATTGTTGCTATCTTTGAAATCTTTTGAAAGTAAAAGTGAAAGTGGTCACCTAGTTTTTTATTTGATTATTTTATGAATATCTATCCAATGAAAAGTACTAGTACAAGTATACAACTTGCCACTGAATAGTTATTAGATCCACTGGATTATGTCCACTTCTGTCCCTAAAGAAAAGTGGGGAAGCAGCATTTAGTTTTCATGCGCCACATAAAATAAATTAAAATCTGCCATATGTGCCACTTTTTTTTGCTTTTAAGTCAATCAATCAAGTCACCTTAATTAAAGTGGCAGATGCCAGAAAATTGCCTTTTTTATATTTCAATTATATTTTAGGGGCATGTCATGTGGTCTACCTGCACAGCCTTTGTAATCTACTGTTAGATTGCGATCTACCTTTTGGACACCCAGCTGTACTATACAAATACAACTGGCTTGCCTTGCCTGGATGACGTTGTTGTGTTTTTTCCTCCTGTTTCCTGAAAAATAACGGTTTTGGACATACATAATGAGGTTTCCTGCCAACTGTGACAATATGCAGCCTAAGAGAGTCTTTGGCTGTGGGCCTTTCTTCTCTTGAGGAAAGGCTTTTCGACAGCGCTGGCCTTTGGGTGATGAATGAGCTCTCCAGGTAGGTAGGCGTTCAGCAGCGTTACGTTGCACACGCATTATGAACTAACCACGGGCCATGTGGCAGGAAAGTGCTATATCACCACGCGTCATCAGCTCCATATCATCACGAGCATAGTGAGCCGTGAACCGCGTTGCCAAGTCTGCTTATAACAGACCCCCCGAGGGGTTGCGACCCACGGGTTGAGAACCCCTGTAATAGCCGACTATTGCTCAGTGGGTAGGCTACATTATGTTCAGATTCCGTGGACAAATACATGGATCAATTTGGGGGTCCTTGGCATGAAACTGCTCTAAAACATTAGACCAACAGTTTGACCAACCTGCCCTATTGTCACTCTTTATGGGCTTGTTTCCATTGACCTGTCTGCTTGTTTCTCTCGCCAAGTCTGGCGAGGCTGGCTGCGAAACCTCCCTCCATGTGTTTGGAAGCAGCTCGTCAAGGTGACTTGAGTCCCCCGCAGTTCCACCTGTCACCACCCCCAGCACCGAGCCCACCATGAGGCGCCATTTCAGGAAGACATATATATATAGTGGCAAAAAATAGATTACCACTTAAGCTCCATTTCTAAAATACCGAAAATAGTTGTTCTACAAGCTCTCAGTGCGTCGCTTGGCGACACATTGAGAGCTTGTATCAACTATTGTTGCCATAGTGGCACTACTGAGACATACTAGGGGTCTAACTATACTCAAATGTTTTATTTGCAAGGACCCCTATAACTCTGAGAGTGTACAAATTGAATCAAATTGACCAAAATGTGTGCATGACGATAAAGTATAAAATAAAATAAGGCTTAAATTAAAGGATGTGACTGTGACTCCAGACTCTTGGAGCAGTCCTACTGGACCATGTCCTCATGTCCCTTCCGTTCATTGTCGCGGCGGTGACGTTCATCCTTGTTTGGGTGTCTGTCTCGTCTGAGGATCTGTCTGGATACGTGTCGAGGGAAGGGAGGGATGTCCCCATGTCACCTAAACTCTAAGAGGTTTATGAAATATATTATGACTGTCTCGCTGTCCTAGTTTTAATCTCCCTCCCTGCCTTCCCTCCTTTCCAGACCTCATTCCAAAGCACATCTGCTTGCCCATTGTCCAGCACTCTGACTATAATGCCGTCTCTGTGCCCGTTGTTTACTCCCTGGGTCTTTCACTACACTTTGCCGTGGGAAGAAAACCTTGGATCTCCAGATCCAACGTTTTATGATTTATTTTTTTGTAAAGTCATGTCCAACCGATCTACAAGCTTTTACATACTATTTTATGTGAATCTAAAGTGAATGGTGGGCAGTGGTGGAAAGTAACTAAGTACATTTACTTAAGTACAATTTTGAAGTATTTGTACATTACTTAAGTACTTTTACTTCTACTCCACTACATCTCGGATCCAAATAATGTACTTTTACTCTACTACATTTATTTGTAAACTTTAGTTAGTAGTTACTTTGTAGATTTTGATTATTATTATAAACCATGCATTAAAGGAGCATTCAGTGATTTGGAGAACCACCCAGTCCGCCCCGGTAACAAAATGTGCACATGCACGCTCTACAGTGGGGGGAAGTGTAACAGGCAAACAGCATGTGCACCAAGGCCCGCCCCCACTCAATCATGATTGGAGGAAGGCCCCTCTCATCCTGATTGGATGAAGGCTTTGCCACCCGCCACCAAAACTGAAACTAGGGTTTTTTGACCCCAGGGGCTCACTGGGGACAGGGAGGAACTCCTTATATGGTCAGCACACTCTATAGTAGGGAGAATTATCCAGAAAAAAAGAAAAAATAAGTGATATTTGAATTAAGTCAAATCACTGAATATACCTTTAACCACTGCAACCCTATACATTTCGGCCATTTGAAATTAGCCAATCTACAACGACGCAACGTGAGCTTATGTATAGATACGTTTTCAAAATATTATTATTTATTTGATAACTTGAAATGGGACATTCTGCATAATGAGTACATTTTGAAGCCAATACATTTGTACTTTTTCTCAAGTACATTTTGAATTCCGGGCTTTTATTTCTTATTTGCAACAGAGTATTTCTATATTACAGTAGGCCATATTGACACTTTTACTTAAGTAAAATATTTGAGTATTTTTTTTCCACCACTGAAGGTATTAACAAGAGCCTGTGATTAAAATTAGAACTATCCCTGGAACGCAGGTTCTTTTCTTTCTCCTTTCTCTTGTGACAAACAATGCCTTTTGACATACGTGGTTTTCTCCCGACCGCGGCAACTTCTTAATTTCAGCCTCTCCATCTCTCACACTCACCTCCTTCACCTGTTTCTCTCTCTCCCTCTCCCTCTCCCTCTCCCTCTCCCTCTCCCTCTCCCTCTCTCTCTCTCTCTCTCCTCTCTCTCTCTCTCTCTCTCTCTCCGTCTGCATGGACAGCTTTTGTCATGCCCATTAGTCCTCGGCACACACTCAAAACCCTCCGGCACTGTCACCGCAGAAGCGATGAAGGGAGGGGAGTGAAAGGAAAACATACGGAGATAGAGAGAGAGAGAGAGAGAGAGAGAGATAGAGAGAGAGAACCGCTGCCTGTGGTGTCTCTCAACACAGGCTACACAGCTGCTGTTTGTGAAGTGTTCCATTTCTGTCTTTCTGGCCTGAAATGCCTCTCGCTGGTCCATTCACTGCAGGTCCTAATGGTCAGTTTAGAGGCGGCCATCGAGTCATCTTTAGAAGGTCACCGGTTTGCTCCCCGCCGGTCCGTAGCCTGTATAGGCCTGCTATACGTGTCAAAGTGTCACTGAGCAAGACACTTCCACACTTCACAGAGGGTAGGCCTTTGCCCCTTCATTTAATCCTCCTACAACGAATCTTTTCGCTGGAAATAGCAGACCTACAAGTTCAAAATGTGCCACGTTGTAAGTGAAATATTTAATGTACGCTACTGTAAGGGGGGGGGGAGTCAACTAAGTCGGCTATTTGTTTACTATAGTATACAGGGTTTAAGTGGTTAAAAGTCCAGAATTAAATGATGGTCTTGTGGGAAATAGTTGACAGCACAATTATACGGATTTACCTTTCTCTGTGGGGTGGAAACCTCATATGTCCAAAAATGTTACCTTTCAGGAATCAAATAAAACAAATAGCTAAAAATAGCAGATTGGCAAGCTCAAAAACGTTTCGAGCATGTAGATCTGCTATTTTGGATGTTTTTGTGTGACACTTGTATGACACAAGTAGGCCTATATAGGGCATTCATTTCTGAAAAAATAATAATATGGAGTTTAGAGGAGCTAAACTCGACAGCAACGATATTCATATCACCATCAGTCATCAGTGCTGTGAGGGGGCAGAAACCAGGCGCGTGGTGGCTCCCAGTGTGTACATCAGCGCTGTGAGGGGGCAGAAACCAGGCGCGTGGTGGCGCCCAGTGTGTACATCAGCGCAGCAGACGGACATTAGCGCCGCAGGGCGACAGAATGGCTGATGTGGCCTCTGCTCCTCCACGCCCTTAATTGACATATGGCCAACAGTCACATGCACAGGCTGCTGTGTGTGTGTGTGTGTGTGTGTGTGTGTGTGTGTGTGTGTGTGTGTGTGTGTGTGTGTGTGTGTGTGTGTGTGTGTGTGTGTGTGTGTGTGTGTGTGTGTGTGTGTGTGTGTGTATGTACGGAAGCAGACAGGCACATTGGGATCCATATGCTCCTTGCAAGTTGCATATACAATGCACGTAACTATGCATGCACATGCGCACACACATAGGTCCTCATTCACAAAGGAGAAATACACCAGAGTGTAACGGAAGCGTAAACAGATGCGGGAAATTCCGTCCGATCACGCAACGTTGTTTTGCCGTGCAATTCAAAGAGCGGTGTGTACCACAGGTACGCAGGTGTATGTTGTGAGGTACGCAGGTGAATGCGAGCGGGTGCCAAATGATCGGAAAATCAGCGGATAACTTCATTTGCATTGATCCACGCCCCATTTCACACCATAAAAGGCGTCAAGCATGACTCAGCAGACAGCAGTAAAAAAAACAAAAAAGAACTATAGGCCTTACAGCTCAAACGAAATAGAGGTCCTCCTGACGGAATGCAACAAAATAATGATATTTTCCAGTATAGTGGCTTCACAAATTAAAATTAAAATGATTGCTGGAAAGAAATTAGGCTATACTGCCGCGGTCAGTCAGTGCTGTGCAGATATATCATGAATATAGCCCTCTATTAATTTCATAATTCCACAGGACCACAAACAAGTTTTTGCACCATTGTATAAAGTATACCACTATAGGCCTACCATACAAACTGTACAAACTGACACTCAATCCATCAAAGGACAGGAAATTAAAAGAAAATGATCTGACCATGTGAAGCGCCGGAGCGACGACCACCACCTGCAGTCTCTTTTTTTACATCCATATACCATTACATTTGTGCGTGATTCTTTATATTGTCTATAGCCTACCATTAAACTATATAAATCATTTTCCCAAGCTTACAAAACGGTGAACGCTGCTCGAGTCTGCACCGCTACAGCAATGGCAAGCTGACTTACCGTATAAAATGCAGCTTGGCCATTTATTTATTTAAGTTCGGGACCAAGGCAGCAAGCTAGCCTATACTTGGCAATTATATTATAAAGCCTTTTCTTTTCTATTGAACAATTGCTCACTCACACCTTTGCAGAGGTAAAACATATATCCGATATTTTTATCAGAGCTGCATTGATTCATGCGCGGAATAGATTAATATCATCTCACTGTCATCTGTCTGAATGCCATGTGGAGAATGGATTTGTTCTGATCATGGACACGTAGGCATAGGCCTATAGCTATTTAAATTTTCAACCATATACGGCGGGTAGCCTCCTCTTTGTCAGATCTAAGTGCAGGTTCATTTCATGATGTCGTCATATTAAAATGATTCACGGGACATTTGGCACCAAACTTGATTGATCTCATGATGAGATCAATGTAGTAGCCTACAGCCTAGCTATAAGTTCCCCATATTATAATTCATTAAGGTGCACTGGCTTAAAACTATGACTGGCCGAATTGCACGCGCTGATGCAATAATGTGGACTTCTATATTTGTATAGGGCTAATTAGCCCTCGTGACTGCTGTCTGTCTGTCAGACCGGCATGTCTGTGAACCATAGAAATAATCTGTTCTGTCCGGGCCAGGCTCGCCGTTATATTCATTTTCCAATGTGAATTTCACCCAGATTGGACTGTCCACACACACACACCGACATTGTGACTCAAAGGAGCTCCGTAACAAAACAATTTCAATAGGCCTACTGCAGGCATTACTACACTAAACAACGTTGGATTCGTACAGTGCAGAATGCAGATAAGTGTATGTTCTTATAATAATTGTGAGTTTGTTTTTTAACATGCAGCGCGAGTCCGCGAGAGCCGATCTACAAGCTCACAACGCGTTGCACTGCGAGTAGAAAGCTGTCAAGTGAGCAGCGCAATCGCGCATGCTAGAAATATCCTAATAAATAAATAAAAAGGTGTCGGGCTTGCAGGGGCAGTTTCTGTATGGGACTCTAGGCTAACCTGCCTCTAGAATGCTTGCATTTAGGCATACAAGTGATACTTGGCTTTTATATAAGCTATCATTTTTTTTATGTGCTGACCAATGTTGACACATGCCTACATATTTTATCTGAGGTTTGGGGACTTTTAATTGAGTCAGCATGAAGACTAAAGCCTTCTGAATAAATCTACGCAAGCAGTACACAACCCTCTGAGCTGGCGCAGCTTATAGCGGAGTTTCCGACCAAACAACGTCACCGTCAAGTTCACGTTCAACTTCATGAATTCCCACGTAATGTGGGAATCCACGTAAATGCCTGTCCGCTCACGCTCCACTCACGTTATGTAACGTTATGAGCGTAAACGCCGTTGTGAATGAGGACCATAGTCTCTGTTGAGTGGAAACCGGAGGGTTACACGGTAACCCAGGTTCTCTGAGTGGAGAGACTGGCTCTCCACTACAAATTATTCAAATTGTACGGGAACTGGCCCCACGGGGCAGTGTACGTGGATATCTCTTTAAGACACATCTTCTATGGTGGCCCTGCCCAGATGCCATCTGGGCAGGGCCACTTCGATTAACTCTTGACACGAATTTCGGAGCGGCTCTTTCGTGGAGAGCCAGTCTCTCCACTCAGAGAACCTGGGTTACCGTGTAACCCTCCGTTCTCTATCGTGTTCGAGACTGGCTCTCCACTACAAATGATTCAATTTGTACGGGAACGCTCTAAGACACACAGCGAGGAAATAAGCAGACCCGGCTGCCCCCGCGGCAGCTCGAGGCAGTTTAACCTCAAATTCCCTTAGAGCCTATACGTGGTGAGCGCCATGAGTCTGACCGTGGCTATCCTTGCCACAGGCGCTTGCCAACATGCTCTAAAACTCCACTATTCGTACCAAGTAAGTAATACTCGTGGCCTAGGCGCAAGATGCCACCTAGGCTCAGCTGGCCCAGCACGATGCTAGGCCATTGACCACCGGGGTGAAGGGCTGCTCAAGCCAGCCCGTCAGATGCCCGGCCGACCTGACCGGTCAAGGTGCCGGTGACCCTACCGCTGAGTAGCACGCATGAGCGACTCCCACAGGGGGAGCGGATGCCACCACGTTCCATCGGTAGGACAGGGTAAATGTAGACAGTCGACCATGTCGCTGCTGTGTAGATCTCTGCCAGAGATGCACCATTCTACAGCAACCAGGGGGCTGTCATCCCATGGGCAGAGTGTGCCCGCCTTCCAGGTAGGGATGTTGAAAAAAGTTGAAAATCGACTCGATTATCGACTCGTGCTCACGGCGACTCAAAAATGGACAAGTCGAAAAATCGTTTTTATTTTTATTTTTATTTTTTTTATAATATTTTTTTTTTTATTTTTTTTATAATAATAATTTTGTAATGGCTTGTTCAAAAACGTTATAAAGTAACTGTTTTCAAAATGGGAACGGGAACTGTAGGCCTACAGGCTATGGGTGTGTGTGTGTGTGTGTCACTACTGAACATGTGCGCGCGTCTGTGCTGCTCTAGTGCATGTCTTCTCAGAGTCCTCCATGTGCGTTTACTTCCTGCTTGCCCACAGCAAAGTAAATAAATACCGCGCCGCGTGAAATGGCAGCTGCAACTCCTAGGAGTGTTGTGTGGGACTTTTTTGTGAAGATTGACGACAACAAACGTGTACAATGCAAACTGTGCAGCAAAAAGTATGCATATCACTCATCTACATCGGTGATGTCAACTCACATCAGTAGCAAACACCCACAGCCTTCATCAAAGAAAACCCAAAGCATCATGGACAACTTTACAGCGCAGCCTCGCCACTGTGACGCTCAGCGGGCTGAAAGGCTCACACAGTTGACAGCAAAGATGATAGCTGAAGATACCTTGCCAATTAGCTTTGTCGAGGGTAAAGGCTTCCGTGCCCTGATGGCATTCGTCGAACCAGAATATACCGTGCCCTGTCGCGCAACAATGACAACCCGATTGGAGGGATCGTATCATCAGGTGGCCGCCTCACTCCGTGAGATTCTGACCAAAACCACGAACGTCTCTCTTACCACTGACGCATGGACAGGTTTGACTACAGAGTCTTATGTGACAATTACCGCTCACTATTTTGAAGACTGGGAGCTGAAGAGTGCTATCCTACAGACACGAGCAATGCCAGAGAGACATACTGCAGAAAATATGTCCAATGTCCTAAAGGCTGCAGTTGAGAGTTGGGGCATAGCCGGAAAAGTTGATGTCTGCGTCCATGACAACGCAACTAATATCGTGGTGGCACACACTCGTTACCTGGATTGGGAGTCGCATCGGTGCTTTGCACACACACTCCAATTGGCCATCAATGACGGCTTCAAATTGACAGCTGTCTCTAGTGCTGTTGGGGCTGCAGCTCGTCTCGTCTCCCATTTTAATCACAGCACCGTGGCGACGACAGCGCTCAAGGCCAGGCAGCAGCCGAGGGACCTCGTTGAAAATGACCACCGTCTCATCCAACACTGCAAGACTAGATGGAATTCCATCTATGACATGTTCGAGCGGTTACTGGAGCAGAGATGGGCCGTGTCCTCGGTACTGTCGGACCGTGACGTCACTGTACTCTCCGATGCGCGCACCCTGGAGCTTACTGATGCAAACTGGCACCTTATCGAGGAGTTGTTGCCCGTTCTACGTTCCCTAAAAATAGCCACCACAGCAGTGTGCGGGGAAAAGGAGGTGTCAATCTCAACCGTGTATCCAATCACAGCCACTCTGCTCTCCAGGTAAAAAATGTGAAATGTGAAAGGTGAAATTAAAATACTAAATCAATAGCATTATTTTGTATAGGCCTAGGCTATTACGTATCTATTCTGTGCCACCACTCTTTTTGCCATTGCAATTTGCAAACTGTTAATATTAATATTAATAAAGTATAATTTAATCAATCAGGGATCTGCAACTGCAAGGTGATGAAGGTGCGAAGGTGCGGGAATTCAAGACCAAGGTGGCGGACTCTCTCCGCTCTCGCATGGATCTCGACAGGCCAGACAAAGTCCAGTCGGTGTCTAAGAAAGCGGCTATGATCGGTTCTTTTTTGGATCCACGTCACAAACATCTGAAGTTCACCACCGAGGAGATGAGAGCAGCTGTTCATGAAAATGTCACTGCTCTCTTGTCAAAGCTCCCGGACTTGGATGCTGCTGGGCCAGCTAGGCCTACTACTGCTGAGGGGGAGCCAGACGAAGAAGTGGCGGAGGCTGCTGCACCCATCGAAAAAAGAGCTAAACATGTGGACGCAATGATTGACTTCTTCGGGGAAGATTATTTCGCCGGGGATGCGCCTATGTCTGTTCAGGTCGAAATGGAGCGTTACCTGGGGGAAGACGCCATCTCTCCCGCACAAGACCCAGGTCTGTGGTGGGAACTACACGAGAACAGGTACAAGAAACTGTCACGCTTAGCAAGAGGTTACCTGTGCGTTCCCGCAACATCTGTGCCAGCAGAGAGAGTTTTCTCTGCTGCGGGATTGATATTAAATAGGCTTCGCACTCGCCTTACCCCTGAGCACGTAGACATGCTTGTGTTTTTGAACAAGAACAAGTCAGTGGTTTAAGGCAGTCTACTCTAAAATGTGGTAGGCCTACGAGGATATCATTTTGAGTTTGACACAACAAAGCTGCTATTTGTTTTCATTTCTCCAGGCCATATAGCGTACATTATATGTTCATTTAAATTGTTAAATGTAAACGAGCGTTGGCCTCGCAGCGCGGCCTTGGGGATGACTGAATCATTTCATTTTGGTTTTTTTGTGCAGTGTTACTGTTTGTGTAGCTTAGTAGTCTACCTATTGGTATAACGATTTATTTTATATTTTGAAGGCTATTTGTTTTATGTCCGGTATTTAGGGCTAATGATGGCCAATTGATTTGGTCTGCAATGTGGCGTGATGGAAAGTTGGAAACGATAATTGCACAGAGATTTTCACTGTTAATTGTTACTTACTGTTGTAACTGTTAGGCCTAGAATAAGGCCTATAGTGCCACGGAACATGCCTGTTAAGCCTAATAGGCCTATTTTAGGGCGCTATATGCGTCCATTTATTTTGGAACAGCTGCATGTACTTACTTTCCGTTTGTTTTGTAATAAATGTTCCAGGCCATATCGCTACATTATATTGTTTCATTTGCCATGTTTACTGACTGTTAATTGACACCGGGAGTCTGACATTATTGTAATTTTGTCAAACGTCGGCTTTCTTATAGGCTGCTGCTGCCTACAGATTACTGTTCCGTGTTTAATAAAAACATGTTTATTGGTTACAATTTACAAAATGAAGTTTAATTTGTATTTATTGATTTGATGCACATTCTAAATATTATGGGTACAGCTGAATAAGTTGTGGCGCTTTAAAGGAATGCACAGTTTGTTGCGCTGTCCTCAAATGCTGCGCAGCAAAAAAAAAAAAAAAAAGGGGGGGAAAAGTCGATCGACTCGTCGATTTGCGGCCTCGATTTATCGATTTGCCAAATATGAGTCGTTTGACATCCCTACTTCCAGGCGACACTGGCACTCCTGCCTGCTTGTATTCCTGTTGGATCACCCCTGTGATCCGGTGGGACAGTCCAGCCTTCGACCGTGGTCTACCCGAGCACCCCTGCTAAAACACACGAAGCGCTGGTCCGTCACTTTGTGGGCCTACGTGTGGCCCTGACATACGACTCCAACGCTCTAGCGGGGCAGAGTGGGTGACCAGCTCTGTCTGCACACTTCATCCGTCTGCATGTAAAGAGAGGACAGAGCTCAATCACCTGATTGAGATGTGCCCCTGAGAGAACCTTGGGGAGAAGGTTGGGTCGAGGTGTAAAACGAGCTTGTTATGGGTTGACAGAGCTCGCAACTCCCACATTTCGCCTTGCAGACGTGACAGCCAACAATACTGCTGTCTTGAGTGACATTATGTCAGGCTCACTGACTAAATGATTTTAAAGGGGGCTCATCATAGAGCCTCCAGGGCTAACGCCTGGTGGGGCCCCTAACCTGAGCTCCTCTGAGCCCCAGGGTGCCCTTCGGGAAATGTAACCAGGTTACTGCAGTCTGCAGGGACATGCACTCCCGCTCAAGTCCGCCCGTCGGACAGTAGGCCAACAGACTGTTGAAGCCATGTCCTGATGCGGAGCCCCGCACAATCAGTGAGGATGGTGCTGGCTGCCACATGGATACCACACTGGTATAACCTGCTAAATGCGGACGGCATCGACACAGAGTCCGTCCCACAGATCTCAGATAGAGGGACATCTCGTCATCAGTGCATGGGCCACAAGGCCCTGCACGGATTGTGCCCACATCCCTGTTGGGGCTGGCCTGCCTGCCCACCTATATGCCTGCTAGATTGTTTCACAACCCAATGAGGGAGCCCAGTCTTGGAGACCATCTGCCTAAGACAGTTTGGCCCATTAGAGGCCCTGACAGGGCCCAACCGTGACTGCAATCCTGCTTCACCACCCTGCTTAGGAGGGTGGGAAGGGTGCCACTCAACAGGCTGACCGGCTCGTACTCTGATCAGGCCATATGGTAGAATGCAGGGATTGGTGCCAGCACCACCTAAACCTTGCCATGTAGGAAGCGGCAGCATCCTTCATGCACTGATAGGGACATTCTTGTGGCTGACACTGCTAACAACAAGAATGCTGTCCTGCGAGAAGCCACCCAGGTGTCCACGCTTAATTGGCTCATGCCGCAAGGCAGACAGTACCACCTCCCGTGGGGGGACTGCCGACCTAATGTGCGAGGGATTAACGGTGCGAGCACCCTTCAGTAACTGGGTGATCTTCGTGTTGCCCTTGTGTGGGACAGCGGTCCGCCGTGTCACCAGGTCACCGGCGTAGCCCATTACCCCTGGACGAGGAGGGAGCTCACTCCGTGGCTCTGATAACCGGTTTCCACCACACACAATTAACCCCAGGTGCGCCTAGATAGCCCTGAGTTTGTGACTTCTCTGGATGAGAAGAGTTTTCTCTGTGGTTTCAAACCGGTAACCGGATTCTACCACGCAGAGTCACACCTAGGTGCGTAAATGGCCCCGCCGTGACACGCCGTATAGTGTGCTCTGCCCGACAGTCACAGCACGCTCCGCTGTGTTACTGAACTCCACCCTGAAACTACACCACGGACGCATGAGCTGACCCTGTCAGCAATACGCCATATAGTGTGCCAATGGCTGAGATTCGGGCATACTTCCGGGCAGACCCAGCACGTCATGTCTGTGTCACTGGGGAACCAGATCCACAGACAGAACTACACCACGGTCGCGTAAGCTGACTCCCGCCAGCAATACGACAGTATAGTGCGCTATAATGCCTGCATAATTTGCCTTTAACCAAACCTCGGACAGACCCAGCACGTCATGTCTGTGTCACTGGGGAACCAGATCCACAGACAGAACTACACCACGGTCGCGTAAGCTGACGCCCCGCCAGCAATACGACAGTATAGTGCGCTATGATGACTGCCCAGCATAAAGGGAAACATTCGACTGACCCAGCACGTTCTGTTTGTGTCACTGAACCCAGATCCACAATACCGAACTATATCACAGGCGCGTAAGCTGGTGCAAGACCAACAATACATGTATCTATGTACTTTTTTAATGTATTATATATGGACCCCATGTCGCCCCGGCGTCAGCTAATGGGGATCCATTCAATAAACAATACGCCTGTATAGTGTGCTATAATGGCCGTCTGACCCCAAGGGATTTTGTTAGTCTCCCCTACAAACGAGACACAACAGCTACCCAGAGAGGGCGACTCAAAGCTCACTCCCTAAACTGCACACTGTAGTGCATTAATAGGCTGCCGACACTCGTAACACGATAGAGAACTCACATGTCCAACACTGTTACTTTTCAGGATTCAAATTCAAAAGCAGCAAAAGTAGCAGATCGACAAGCTCAAAACGCATTGCTTCATGGCGTGTTTCGAGTTTGCACCGGTATGATCAAGTGGGTGGTAATTTACAAAAATAACTCAATATGGAGATAAGAGTTTTCTGCTCGACAGCAACGATATGGATAGCCTACTCTCCCTGTTCTGGGCCTGCAGACCTCCTGTCTGCAGGCCCAGAACAGAACATACAGAACAGAACATAACTCAGCCGTGAATTCACAAAAGTTACAAAACATTGAGTTAACAACTGAAAGTTTAGACAGGAAACAATCACGTCAAAGTAGATTCACCTTATTATTGCAACACATGGTATACAGTTAAACTTAAAGGCTCCGCGCTCTGGGAGATATTCTCTGAATTTTGTCGAAGCAGCATGCTAAGCAAAGATCAGAGAGCAATAGTAAAAACAAAACATGGGTATACAAGAAAAGCACATATCAAGACAGTTAATGAGGTTAACTTGAATCATGCAAACTTGAAGCATACAACTTGAATGCATTTCAACGTTAAAGCCATGAATGAGATTAGAGCTACTACATCAACATTGAATTCTAGATTACTTTATCAATATTGAATTCTAGTTTACTTAGAGCCATGCACACACGAATTCCAGTTCAACATCCAGTTTACACGTTTGAGCAATACGTATTACGTAAGCAATACATTAATATTCACATTTAGCTTGAATCAGCAGACATATTTCCCAAGTATTTGAGCCTATGCCAGACTTGAGATCAAATGGTGGAGGCTGGAGTGGAGGAGGCAAGCTTTGACAGCAGCCGCGCGGCAGCTGCCTGTGATCCAAGAAGCAGCTATAGGGAAGCAGAAGCTTTATCTAAAGGAACGCTCTGCTAAGAGCGTGAGCTCTGATTGGACTTGGAGTATATGAATGAATGAGTGACGTAATGATCAGCTGAGATGTGAATGAGAATAGAAAGTGACTGACAGCTGATTACAGCTTCGGCATGCGACTCACGTGTCCCTGTATGAACTATGTGCTTCATTTTTAGTGAAATACTTGAAAGGCATTTTGTGTTTTTATTTCAGATGGTGACAGTAACGAGAGACAGGAAATGTGGGAGACCGTTTTCAGATTGTGGATCTGCTACTTTTGCCCCTTTTTTAAATCCTAGAACTGTAACTGTTTTGGACATATGAGGTTTCCACCCGACAGAGATGATACATAGCAGATCTACAAGCTCACAATGCATCATCATGTCTCGACATATTGCAAACTTGTAGATCTGCTATTTTCATTTTGTCGACATACAAACGATGTACAGGGGCTATAGGGGCTTAAGCACTGAAACTCCAGCATCCGTATTCTGGGGAAACTTTCAGAGACATAGCAGATCCACAAGCTCACAACGCATGTTGATCTGCCATTTTCAACAAAGATAATGATTTAATGTAGAGTGAGAGCTCTGATGGACTAAAAGCTTTCCCCACAATAACAGAAAACAAAAAGACACTTGTGCAAAGTCCTGAGGGACTCCGGTCAACCATATAGGGGTTTAAAGGGCTCCATTTTCGTCAGCGCTAAACCCCTTATCCCTAAACTTCTTTGCCTTTTTTTACTATTTTGCTAAACATTTTTGAATAGTTAAAATGGCCAGTCGACAAGCTCACAACGTGTCAATGTAGATTGGCTGGTTGAACTATTCAAAAACGTTTTGCAAAATAGTAAAAAATGCCAAAGAAGTTTAAGGATTAGGGGTTTAGCGCTGACGAAAATGGAGCCCTAAGTGTCCAATCCGCTGCGCTGTCTGCTTCAAAAAGCTTTATTGACATTGTCCACCAGTATCCCAGTCGCCTCCCAGCTCTAGCTGGCACCAGGGTCTACATTTCTCAACGGGAGAGTGTAGGGAGACTCCCCCAACCACTGTAAAGGTATTAGTTATAGCACTCCACCATAGACAATTATCAAACTAACATTTGATTTATAAACAATAAGTAGTTTTCATAACTTTGACTCATTATAGCCCACGTCAAACAAGCGACATTTACAAACTTTTGTTTTCTGGCTCCCGAACGAGCCACACGTTATGACACCAATTGAAAGCCGGGCGGGCGAGAGAGTAGCATTTTAATAAGTTTGATCTAACAGGCACATTAATCATAGCAGCATAAACCACACACACACACACACACACACACACACACACACACACACACACACACACACACACACACACACACACACACACACACACACACACACACACACACACACACACACACACACACACACACACACACACACACCCTTTGTAATAAACCGCTCCACTTAATCGAAATTAGTGAGAGCGTTTTTGTCTTTTCTCTCCTTGGAAGAAGGCTGTGAGCAGTCATTAACGACACAGCCCTCTCTCTCTCTCTCTCTCTCTCTCTCTCTCTCTCTCTCACGGCTCCACAGTGCAGTAGATTTGGGGTTCACGATGATTAAGTCTCTTCAATAAACCCACAGAAAAGGTGCTGCAATAAATAACATTCCTCCCCTCCGGTGATTAATGGTATTTATATCCTAGAACGATGGCGGCAGCAGATGCTGTGATCGAAGACGTTGTCATAATAGATAAGGGATGTCGCACGCATGCAAGCACGCACACACTGGCACTCACACATACACACATGCACGCACGCACACAAGCATGCGCACACGCACACACACACACATTTGCACACAAATATCAAAAATTCGAATTGGATTCTCCATCATACCATTTTTGAGGGAAACATGAAAATATGAGTCTGTCTGTCTGTCTGTCTGTCTGTCTGTCTGTCTGTCTGTCTGTCTGTCTGTCTACGTGCGTGCGTGCGGTTGTGCGCGCGTGTGTGTACTGTATGTGCATGCGTGCATGCGTATGTGCACATATATGCCTATATGCCTATTCATGTTTCCAAAAGTTGAGATATACTTAACTCACTATGCCTGACAATTATGGTCTCAAATCAACACATTCTCACCAAAAAGGTGTCACTTTGACCAAGCAAAGCGAGTTGAGAAGGGACAACCGATATATTGGGGTGAGAATGTGATGCCTCACGCATGGTATGGACAGATGGGATGGAAACCTTTTTCCAAAAAAACTTTATTTTCAGGAAATGGTAAAGCGCAACCTGTGGTCCACGACGACAATTTCCAAAAAGACATAACACGTTGACATACAGTATGGAGATACTTTATAAAGTTTCTGCCCGACAGTGGCGATTTACAAGGCAGGATGAGTACTGTCAGAAGCAGCCAGGTGAGGTGCCCCATAGGGAAGCAGGGGACAGAGTGCCATTCCGACTACGTGGCTTCCGAGTGTAGTTATGGTGAGGGACATAGTTAGTAATGAGCGAGTCGGAATGGCGGTGCATCGGAATAGCGGGCTTCAGAATACCGGTGTAAAACCAGGGAAGAAACAGCCGGGCGGGTGGCCACACACACACAGCACTGCAAAGTCATGTCAGCTGAGAATAGTAGCCTAAATGACTGTTCCCTCTTTGTCAAAATGGAGGACATGAAAGGGCACACACAACGCCAGCATCGGACGTGAAAGTTACCAGCCATGCGATACACTATGACTGCCATGCGATACACTATGACTTGGGGTGAGAATTGTGTGCCACTCACATGCCGAAACATCGTCAGGAGGCCCTGTCAAATAATGGCTTTGGGGTTTTCTAAGCAAAGCTAGTCCCAGTGACAATGCTGGCATAACATGAACTGTTCTGCTACAGTGGATTTACAAGAAACTAAAAGCCCACAGCTGTTCATGTGTGACCACACACTACTGTCCTCATTACCGCGTATCAACAAGGAGGAGGAAAATGTACCTCTTCTGAGGAAATCTCCATTTTATCTGCAGTTTAAATGATGGATGGAGAAACAAAGCATGTGTTGTTGCTCAAACTCAGTGAATGATGTTAGCATCATGTTAACAGTATTGATTTTCAGCCTACTTTTCCAGCTGCCAAGCTCCCCCCTCCCCCTCCCCTCTGCTATCAGAGGAGTGAACACCGGCCTTGAGGTTCTGTTCCCTCAACTTCCCTGTTGTGGTTTAAATCCTGGGTTGAAAAATGTACATGTCAAGTATTTTTCCTCCCCCAAAAAACATCCCTAAAGGAAGCTTTACAATCTTTCTTTGCTCCATCGTCTTTGTCCTCATTTAGTATTCCAGGATCTATGAATGTAGTATAGGCCTATATTCCGGTATTTAGGTAATCCAACAAGTAAGCTATTATGCACAGAGAACATCTGAACAGAAACACTTTGCATCAAAACCACGATCCTGTCACTTGCTTATTGCCGGGAAACATGGGCTATGTGTCATATCAACAGAAGAGTATACTGATTTTATATTACTCAACCATCCTGCATACTTACTCAATGACTAATGCATGCATTTAGTGAGGCCCAAGTTACGGATTTGACCTGGATTTCAAGGGGTGAGCGTTCTTGGGTTCCCAGAGTCGTATATGCCTTGTGTGAAACCTGGATCCAGCGAGTGCAAGTGTTTTAGTTCACTTCAGAAATGCTTTGGCAAGAAACTACCAGGAGTTTCACAAGTAAGCTTCAAAAAGACATTAACAAAACAGATTTTTGGGGGCACGGGTCTGGAGATCCACTTGTAAGTATTAGAAGAAAGCTGTAGAAAGGTGTAATCAGGAGACAGGTGGCAACACTGCGCTTCAGTTTACATGCTCTTCATCTTGACGGCATGTGCTTGAGTTCTCACAACTTATGGCAGCTACTTTTTATAAGTGTGGGAACCGATAATTCTAAATATTTCATGTTCTTGGACAAATGTTCAGTAGGTCTGAGTAGGTCTGACTAGATGGCTATAGCTGTATGCAAGCCAGTTCGTCTCCAAGGCCTGTCTTTGTTCTACTGTTATTCAAAGTCCCACCTGCAGTGAGGAGGGTGATGGTTTGTTTACACTCCTGAGTCTGTTCCTGTGGCAATTTGTGTTGATAGCTGGGAACAAATGGTTGATCAATGGGTAAGCATCTCGTCTTCAGAGAAGCAGTGAACACGCCTATATTCTCACCTCTGTCTGTGAAACTGTACTTAATATCATTACTTTGTATGAGAAGGGTCAGTTGGGGCCAGCCAGCCAGGCCCCTGCGTGAGCTTATGCTGTGTTGTGCTGTGCTGTACTTTGCTGAAATAAACATCGGAACATCTCATCTGCCGTCGTGCCGTGTCACAACTTTCTCTTCTGTTCTCCAGTTTTGGTTAAGTCTCTGTACAGTGTACAATGGTAGAAACTAAGCTTTCACTGAATATATGACATGTCACCTCACCGCACCTCATCTGGTCTGTCTACAAAAAAAAAGATATTTTGTACTGTAGGCTACACATCGGCATCAACTACAACAAAGGTAATGGTAAGTCACCAACAGAAAGCCAGACGACTGATGAGGGAGAGAGAGAAAGAGAAGCGTGCGTGTGTGTGTGTGTGTGTGTGTGTGTGTGTGTGTGTGTGTGTGTGTGTGTGTGTGTGTGTGTGTGTGTGTGCTTCTCCGTTCTCCGCGGGTGTGATCGCGGGAGACCAGCTGTTAATGTGTGCATATCTAAACCGTCTTTCTTCACCAACCGATAAAATATTACTGGCACATAAAAGTGAATCGCCGGAGGCGCACATCACACACACTTCCAATGACAAACAGGCTATAGACATTATTTCACAGCTCGTCCTCTCAGACTCATCAACGTGACGTTCAGCTTGATGATGGGTACTTTACTACTATTAAACGCTGTTTGTTCACACGTTACATTCTGGATGATTGACGGAGAGAAGGTGACTTAAGGGCTGTAATAAAGATGATCATAATGGAGTTTGCAGATATGTACCACGCAATATGGATTCTTCATTATGTGCCCAAGGACACGTTAGCAGAGCAACGACCTGGTACCACCCACTTATAAAACAAACTTGGGAAAATTATCCTTCTAGGCCTACAGCACTGCCACCCAAGCGTGGAATGTCCTGACCCTTTCCCTCAAAAAGTGTATCACTCTCCCCACCCGGCTGCCCTCCCCCGAACACGGTCAATACATGTTCATGTAGACGCTCGACAAAGCCGGATGCACCGCAATGGATTCGAATCCATAACCTGCGCTGTGGTGGGCAGGTGTGCACCACCCAATATATATTATTATTACTTGCAAAAGTAGAGCGCGCAAGTACTGTGGTCGGCTGCGTATGACTTTGTGTGGTATGTAGGCCTGTCCTCGGTGGTCCCTAATTGACTGTTGATGGTGACGTAATTACTTGCGTGAGCAGAGCGTGCGCGCAAATACTGTTTTCGGCTGCGTATGTCGGTGACACCCTCGGCCAATCAGGGCGCTGCGTGCGTACGTCGGTGCGTCGCTCGGCCAATCAGAGCGCGAGTTGGCAGCTTGCTGCATACGTCGGTGGCCCCTTTGACCCTTTGGATTGCCTCCTTGTGTTGGTGGCGTTTCTGCGCGCTCTGCTTGCGCACAAGTAGGCCAACTTGTGTACAAAGCGCAAGTTGGCAGCTCGCCAGAGTGCATTTCTAGTTATATTTCTAGTTATATGTTTCTTGGAATGGACAGTGCTTTAAGACACATAACACACACCTTTATTTTTCACCGAGAGCATTTGATCATGGTGGGCTATACCAAATCTAACTGGGGAATGCAATAACCCCCCCAGGCCATTCCTATATGTAAGTGACAGCATGAAGAAGAGACGATAAGAACAGTCAAATTAGGCCGAGGCTTGGAAAGGGGGAACGCGCTCCATGATCAAAGACAGCACTGACACTGCGGTTTGACTGCTCCATGTTACCACGGCGAGGTGGATTTGATTTCAGCACTGAAAAGAAGAAACCGCATCGGATGGTTTTATCTCGACAGAAATTATACCTGATCCTGGAAGCGAGAGAGAGAGAGAGAGAGAGAGAGAGAGAGAGAGAGAGAGAGAGAGAGAGAGAGAGAGAGAGAGATGCAACTCAGGGAGTGACAGGCACAGAAAAGGAGAGTGAGAAAAATAGAGAGGGACTCTGCGGTGGAGATGAAGGGGGGGACCTTGACATAATTCCAGGCTGATTAAATGAAATCCGCGGCGAGGTGAAATGAGCAGGAAATCGTGGCTGAAGTTAAATGGTGATATTCTTTGATCTGTGGCTCCAGAGCAGACCCGGTATTCTGTTAACAGCCTGAGGCACAGCAAGCCCCCCCGAAGCCATGGCACTGGGTGGCACCTGATCCACCCCCTCTGCTACAAAACACAGGAGATGCTGGTGGTTGTCTACTGTGTCTGACTCATGTGTGTGTGTGTGTGTGTGTGTGTGTGTGTGTGTGTGTGTGTGTGTGTGTGTGTGTGTGTGTGTGTGTGTGTGTGTGTGTGTGTGTGTGTGTGTGTGTGTGTGTGTGTGCGCGCGCGTGTGTGCGTCTGTGCGTGCGCATGCATGTTTGTGACAAGGCCTTGTCCTAATGGCAACCATTGCGGTATCATCCATGGACTTACTGACACTCTGTGGATGCATATGGAACTACAGTTCGATGGGTGTGTGTCTCTGTGGTGCGTCAAGGGCCATGAGTTCGATTAATAGTGCAGTGTGAGAGTTAATTGTATTTATGCTCATGGCTGAGGGAAGTAGGGGTGCTGGGGGGGCTGCACCCCCTCCCCCCAGGCACAGCCCCCCCTCGAACAGGAGGGGAAGAAAAAAAAGAGATAGGCCAGGCCTAATAAATATGCTGTATCACAGTATTGGCACCTTATCCTGGTTAATTGCCTGTGTCAGTTCGTTCATATAACTTGCGTGTGGAGAGGGAAAGTAAAGGCCACGTTTGCGCGTGAAAATGCGCAAAAATGCGCGTGCATGATGCGCGTGCACGCGCATTTTTGCGGCGCGCGCTATGCGCGCTTACCCCCTACTAGACGCTCAGCCCCTGCGAGTGTAAAGTACTTCCCGCGGGCCTGTTTATGCTCCGAGTCTACGGATATACGGGTCATTTGTGACAACGTAGCCGCCGTTATATATCCAAAAACATTTACTTTCCGGGAAATGGAATGAAATAGTGATATCGGCAGTGATATATTGCCGATTCAAAAATAGCAGATTTACAAGCTACAAACTTGTAGATCTGGTAAGTATTTTTTTTAAATCATGAACATTAATTGCAAATCTTTGAATATATTTTTAAAGCAAACATTTTTAACTCAAATCTTTGCTTCGAATAGTCCCTCGAATAAAATAATTTGAGATTGGGGTCCGTGGCCAAATACATAGTCCTATAACTTTGGGGGTCATTGACATGAAAATGTTTGAGCAGCACTGATATAGCAACATACAGTACATATTTCATAAAACTCTTAGGATTTAGTATACATTGAATCGGCCTCAGGTCTTAATGGGTTAAGTTTCGGGGAAAAAGAGAGTTGAAATGTGGATATATGAGGTGTCTGCCCGACAGTGACAAGTGATAAGCATTGCAGCTAAATGGAGAGGGACGGCTGATGCTAAATGGCCTGCTAACCGATGTCGGTCAATGAAGCAGCACGCCCATTATGAGCACAGATCCATCAGCGGATTCCTCTGAAATCACTGCTGTGACCTCTAGTCTGTGAACACCACTGGAGAAACACTTTGGAAGTCCACAAGGCTGATAGAATGTGCCGCAAGAAACCATGAAATCACACAAATCTAAATCTTTTTTTAATGGATTTTCATAGTTGGTGTCGCGCAGAAACCTCCCATCTCCATATTCTAACCTTTTCGGGAATGAATTTGAATGCCATACTTGATCATTATTATACAGCGTCACACAAAAGCTTAAAGCATCAAAAGTAGATCGAACTACTAGTCTCTATACGTCCTCCCCTTGGTCAGCTGGGGCACCTGATTGAGGGGAAAGGAACTGGTTTGAATAACATGTTCCTTCCTCGCGTTTTAGGACCACAAAACACGTATTTGTCCCAACTCTGTATACTGTATATGTTGACTATAGGGTCCCCCCCAGGGGTGTATACTTGGTCCCCTCCTCATTTCCCTCTACACGAAATCTGTCTAAATCAGCGACATTGTGAGCGTAGCTATTTTGGGATGCTATTGAGGCGGCTGCGGTAGGAGACCCAATTGGGTGAACTACTCCTTTAAACTAATAACTGCAGTGAGGCGTGTGAGATGACACACAGATATGGCTTTTAATCAGCTTCTTTATTTGAGTTTGATAAACATTCATGTATTTTCTTCCACACAAGAGAACTGCATCCAATGTCACATCATGTGGGCACTGTTGTTACGGTGGCAAGACAACGGCTCCCTGCTTGGCATGGAAGATGCTCTCTACTCATCACCGCACGCCAAAGGCTCCACAGACGGTGGGTAAAACAGCACAGCACCAGGACTGAGCTGCCAGCCACGCAAGACCTTCACATCACACCCACATGGTATAGTGGAGAGACAGGTTTCATAACATTGTATATTATCGTCACGGTTTATATATCTATCATGATCCAACATGTGCTGTTTTCAATACATACATTATGAATAATAATAAAATCTATTTGTAGTAAAATACTTACCTTGGTTTATTTGATAAACATTGTTCCTATATGCACACCTGACTGAAGAGCGAGATCATTTGCAAACCAGATGTAACAAACCGATTGAAAGAGGAAGAGAAAGAGAGAAAGAACTGTGGTGGTCAGTGAGACGATCCAATCCTTTATTGTACTGTATACTGTATTTATTTATTTTTACTTGGAGGCTGCAGATGTTGTGGGGGCTTTGTTTATTTATTTATTTATTTATTTTTTGGAAAATCACGTGTGTGTCACGCATGTAGCAGAGCTCCATCCCATAGCCTGGAGGGATGGAACGTTCTGATTGGTTCAAAATCAGTGATGTTGCCTTTTCAAGGTGAAACTTCAAAATAAAATGCCACACCTTTAAGATGTTTACATACATTTTGATAAGCAGGATGCCAAGCAAAATCAGGGTGGATCAAGACATTTAATCAGATTAACTTGAGTCGTGCAAACTATAAATAAATAGTTTGTCATTAAAGCCCTAGAACATTGAATTCAGTTTAACTTTTATAGCCATGCACACTTGAATTCCAACGTTCAGTTAAACATTTGAGTCATGCAAGAGGTAAGAGGCTGGGGTGGTTGATCAGGCAAGCTTTCCCAGCAGCAGCAGTGTTGTTGAGGGAGTGATTGTGATTGAAAACAATCAGCAAACTGACAGCCGATTACAGTTGGGCGTGTATGACTCCTAGCTGTGCCCTACATGAAATAATGCAATGCTTTATTTTTGACAAATGTTAAGGATGATGATTGGAGAAATGTCCAGACTGAAGAACAACTGTAATCAATGGTGTTTTTTTCAATCATGCACACACTGGCCAAGTCAATGTGGACATGCTTCATACCACTCAATGTGTAAAGGAAAGAGTATAGAGTGACACTAGAGTACAATTTAGGCATTTGCAGATCTCTTTATCCAGATCAATTTGCAGAAAGCAAGGTAACCAAATACAACATCAAACGCAGTAAGTGTCTGTGTTGGGGTACAAAAAAAGTGTTCTAAGTAATTTGCTTAGAACTCATAATTATGGTGTGTTCAGACTCGGATGGTTGGAGTGGCACGATTATATACAAAGTCAATGCAAAGATGAGAAGTTGCGAGGCAAATACCGGTATATATTCAGGTCTGTAGAACCATCTGGTAAGGCCAGAGGCCTTAGAGGGAGTGTAGTGCTTGGTGTGGCGTAAAGTTGGCCGGGCATGTCGGAATTGCCAGATTTGGGACCAATTGCCTTGTATAATTTATCTTCTTTCCAAGATATAGGCCAACCCCATTTCCCAGACTAACTGATGGTCACCCAAAATAGAGAAATTATTAACATTTTAAAGTAATGGAGTAATCACTTGTGTGAAGTGAAGCTCCAGGGAGGGGCAAGGGGGGGCTTTAGCCCCCTCTGGTGGAGGCTAAGCCCCCCCCTCCAAACAAGTCCAATTTACTGACTTCTATGTAAACCAAGATTCATTAGCCCCCCTCCCACCTAAATAGCCAGCCCATCCATAGCACCCACTGTGGCTGCCACATGAAATTATTGCTTAAAGCAAATGTTAAAAGTCCATAGACTTGGCTGCCAAAGCCAGATGTTGGAGGGGTTAGTGCCCCGGCCTCAACAATATAATTTAATGCAATGCACAGTTCACTTGTATCTCTTAGTTATCATCAAAGACCAAAGTCTCCCTTTCTTCCCTATGATTGGGCTCGGAGCCTGGCGAGCCGCTGAGACAGCTCATCCTGATCTGCAGAAGCCACAGTGCTGCTGATGGGGGCTGTCTGCCCCTGCGGCAGCTGAATGTTCAGATCTAATCCCGCCTCGTCGGCCATCTCTAGCATCAGTGACTCCACCTGATGCTGTGGCGTTGAAAGTGTCGTCGTGCTACTCATGGTGTCCTCCATGTGGGCCGTCTGAACATCCAGCGTCTCAAACTGACTTTCAAATCTTTCCATGAGACCCGAGATCTTTTCCAGGTTCATGCTCTTCAGCGTAGCGCCCATGCCCGTCACCACTCCCGCCATAGATCTCGTGACCTTGTTCATCGTCATTGCAGTTTGGACCCTTACTGTAACCGCATCGACTCGATGGCTCATTCGCAGATAGTTGAGTGACTGGGTCTTCTGTCTAATAGCATTCTCCGCGTGGATCCTGGCCACGTCGTCATTTCCTTTTTGGATTGCTTTCTTGATTTTGGCCTTCTCTGCTTTTTCCTCTTTTTCACATTTCTTTGAATTACGCTGAAGTTCTTTGGCAGCAAACTTCAGGTTGTAGAGCTGATTCTCCATATTCACCATTTTGAAAATAATACTGCTAACACTGAAAAAATACTGGAACACTGCTGTTATGTATTTGACGTCTTCCTAATAAGCTACCCGTAGCAAGCCGTTTTTAAAATATTGCATAGATTATGTATAATGTAGCTTTAATATGTTGCACAAATGATGTGCAAGGTCATAGAATAAAGACATTATATATAGTGTAGTGTGATGTCACCATGGACGTGTGATGTCACGTCCAAATATGGTGCCGCTATAAGAACGTTGCTATGGTGATTCATTTAAGTTCTTTGAGAAGGGGACATTTTATAAAGAGATCTCCATATATGGACATAAAAGGGACAGTCAAAGGACATGAGGGACCATGGGAACCAAAGGCAGACAGGTACAACGGGTACTCTAACAGAGCCCCCAACACTATGAATCGGACATATTGGTCGGATCGGCAGTGCGACATACTGTAGGTAGCTGTAGTAGTTTATGCATCATTAAAACATTTAAAAGGGTCAGGACACCCCAAATCACTTTTTAAAGGGGAATTCCACTCATTTCCAACATTTTACTATGTCTGAAAATAATCATTAACATGGTGAAACACATCTTGATGATGTCATCAACATGTGTTTCACCATGTTAATGGTTTTTGAGTGGTGCAAACCACTCCAACAACCAGCTTTGTCTGTATGTTTGTGTACCTGTATACCTAAGTGTCCATGCAAAGGTGAGCATGGTTACTATGGTTAGTGTGTGACGTCACTGACATAGCTGTTCAGACTATATACAGTAAGACCTTGCACCACTCAGTTCACACGGGTGTGGTTTTTTTCAGACCTCCAGTTCTAGGAAACACAAAACAGCTCTAATGACAGTAAAATGTTGAAAATGAGTGGTATTCCCCTTTAACTTCCAGTTTCTTGGTAGAAAATAAATGTTTGGTGCCACTCATTACATATTTGCTCACTCTGTTCTATGTATGCAAGGTAGGTAGGCCTATATCTAATTAATATTTTTGTGTGTTATATAGATTTGATAGGGGGCGTGGTTTCACCGTCCTTACAACACCGCTCGTGAAACATCCTCCACCTGAGGCTTTGGTTCTAGTAGTTTATGCACCATTAAAACATTTAAGAGTAAATAGAGTCACGGTCAAAGCTCTGATATACCCACCCAAGGAAGCTCTGAGAAGGAAGGGAAGTGGTCACGTGACTGGGCTGCGCCATGACACTTTCAAAATAACAGAAGACATGTAAAGGCTGCGTTCGAATTGCTAGGGTTGTTCCCTACTCCCTACTCCCCATACGGGGACCCAGACTCAGTGGACTCAAATAGTGATTAATTCGGACAATACTCCCTGTATGGGGAGCACCGACTCTGACATCAATATCGGTAGAGGGCGCTATAGGTCCACGGGTTCATGTACTTTTTATTTGCATTGTAATCCCCATAGGGCTTTTTCAGATCACCTCATAAAGAACTTTATGAAAAATAAACAAATCATCCCGGCCGTTTCACTCATTTGGATATGAAGAATCAACTGACTAAACCTTTGAAATCTGAAATGATGATAAAAAGGTTATTCTTTTAAAATAACATAGGCCTATGATTATTATCAATAAATTAATATTATATCCATTATCCAGCAATATGAAAACAGTGCACCACCTTGACAATATGAAAATATCAGCAGCATGATTATGAACCCCCGCTAATCCTGGGGGGGGGGGGGGGGGTACGACAAAAATAGCCGATCTATAAGCAACGCGACGTCCGTGTTGTGAGCTTGTAGATCGGGTACTTTTGGTAAAGAATTACCAAAAGTAGCCGATCTACAAGCTCTGCTCACAATACGGACGTTAACAGAAACAGCAGTCCAATAAATTACTGCCTACATAATGAAGTTTTAATGTATTTAGCGCAATTCAATGAAATAATGTTAGATAACATATATTTTTTAATGGCAGGAATTAATTAATATTAATAAAACATATGTTCGGAGACACAATTAATGTGTCTCACATGCATGTACAAAATATATATTGGACTTTAGCACATAGCTTTACAACCTCACCAACCTTAATCCAAAAACTATTAAAATATAAGGCCTTCTACAGCAAGCAACTCATTCCTCTGCGCTGGCCCTGGGTGATACAATGAATCAGATTAGTAATACTATTGCAAATGAATTGTTTTATTATAAATAAATAAAACAAAACAATTGCAAATAAATGCACAGATCATTTATCTCGAGATCTGTAGCTTCGAGATCCGCCAGGGAAGAAAAGAGAGGGGAAACGAAAGTTTAAAAAGTACATTTGTGTTGATTTATTTCGCTGGTTCAACTTCTGCCTCTTCTGAGTTGGAGCGCAATAAGCGCATGCATGCAGAAGTAGCGCACGCGCGCGCAAACGCGTGCATGTGCGCTCAAGAGCGAGCTTGCGCAATGCATTATGGGGCAGATTTGCTTCGCTGTGTTTTTGTAGTGACCATCGGATGGTCCCTACAATTCCCGGTGCATTGTGGGATACTTCAGTCCACTACATTAGGGTGCAAAAATGCTCACTACATATTCGGACACTATAACAAAATGGCGGAACCCCAAAGTAGTGCACTATATGGGGCATAGGGAATGAATTCGAACGCAGCCATGTAACACATTATTGTCTGCTGTGTCGTTATTCAATGTGTACACTGTGTAATGTATCGCGATACTTCCCACCGTTTCCTGTCTGGCAGCCAAATCTCGCGATACTTCGGAGCCAGAAACGATACCTGCTGCTGTTTAGATCCTCAGATAAAATGATATACTGTGCACATCGAAAAGTAAGTGATTAGAAAACAACCTGTGATTTGTCTTTTGTTATTTTCCAGAAGTGATTACTTTACAAAAGGTCTCAATTGTTCATAAGTAATGTTTGTTATGAGCTGGTCCAGCCGGCTCCATTCACTGCCATGTATTCATTGCACTTCCGGTGTGAGTTTGGCTCCCATGAAAGTGTCCATGAAAGTGTCATGGCGCAGACCAGTCACGTGACCACTTCCATTCCTTCTCAGAGCTTCCTTGGTACCCACCCTAGAGCCAAATTCCAATACCGCAACTTTCACACTCGCTCACTCCCCTCGCGTCCTCCACTCGCTCCTCGGCTCCGCCCCCAGCGAGGAGGAGTGGAGGAGGAGAGGATTCGATGCGAGGACAGAGTGGTGGAGTGGATTTGTCTCTAGAATCGGAATGTACTCCGCTGTCATTTCAAAGCGACGGCACATTCCGCGATCATTTATGACGTGAATCAATTCAATTCAATTCAAAGGGCTTTATTGGCATGGGAAAACATACGTTTACATTGCCAAAGCAAAAGTGGTGGAACAATACAGTGTCACACAGCTGGATCACTGGAACTCTGAACCCAGAGCCGTACAGTCTACAGAATAGACAATTCATTTTTGTGCATGTAACCGAGGCCAATGTGTATGTATTGGTAACATGTGCAACAAGGCTATTTATTCCTGAAATAGTGAATAATTTCACTATTCTTTTGAATCTTTTCGCAGTTAAGTGAGCCTGGGACCGAGGCTACCGCAGCCCGCGTTCCTTTTTGCTCGTATAAATCCCCCCCCCCCCCCCCCCCCCCCTCATTGGACAGTCCCTCCTCCAACGGTCTTTGCAAATAACGGACACTATAACAGGAATTATAGGTAGTCTCTCTGACTTACATATTCAGTTCAGTCCACATATAAATAAATACATTTTTGTCACCGTCATTCATAGCAGTCTGTGCATTCAGGCATGCACAGAGAGAAATTAACTATAGCTTTTGAGGTGCGCACAATATAGCCTACTTTTATTATGCTTATATCACACAACGCAATAAAGCCAGTGGCTTGTTGTGGTCCTTTCACTTTCACATAGGCTATAGGCTACTGTATCATTCTGAAGCTCTATTAATTCAGCGAAAATGTGTCTCTTCAACAAACAGCAAAGCTTTTTAGTTTAATGTGTGTGTGTGCGTGCATGTGTGTGTTGGGTCAGCAACAGCGTCTCATCAGCCGCAGCGGCCGTCAGCTAGTGGATGGAGGGTGTGTGTGTGTGGGGGGGGGGGGGGGGGGGTGCATAGTATCGGGTTTCAAGCAGTGTTTTCTGTGCCACATGTGGAGGAGGCGGACTTATGTCACTGGAGAAGGAAAAAAACATGTACACGTGATGCGGAAATCCGCAGCGAGGAGACAACATACTCCACCGAGCCTGCACCTGATGTACACTCGCTCTATGCGGTCTCGAGCCAAATTCCAATACCCAAAATCTCGGCCACTCGCTCACTCCCACTCGATCACTCGGGGTCATTCCAGCTTGACCCGGAAATGGTTAACGTTCCGATTGTTAAAGTGCTCCATCGAGGAGGAGAGTGGAGTCGAGTGGAGGAGCCGAGTGGGCTCTCCGAGACCGCATAGAGCGAGTGTACATCAGGTGCAGGCTCGGTGGGGTATGTTGTCTCCTCGCTGCGGATTTCCGCATCACGTGTACATGTTTTTTTCCTTCTCCAGTGACATAAGTCCGCCTCCTCCACATGTGGCACAGAAAACACTGCTTGAAACCCGATACTATGCACCCCCCCACCCCCCATCCATAGCTGCCGGCCGCTGCGGCTGATGAGACGCTGTCGCTGACCCAACACACAAATGCACGCACACACGCACACACATTAAACTAAAAAGCTTTCCCGTTTGTTGAAGAGACACATTTTCGCTGAATTAATAGAGCTTCAGAATGATACAGTAGCCTATAGCCTATGTGAAAGTGAAAGGACCACAACAAGCCACTGGCTTTATTGCGTTGTGTGATATAAGCATAATAAAAGTAGGCTATATTGTGCGCACCTCAAAAGCTATAGTTAATTTCTCTCTGTGCATGACTGAATGCAGACTGCTATGAATGACGTTGACAAAAATGTATTTATTTATATGTGGACTGAACTGAATATGTAAATCAGAGAGACTACCTATAATTCCTGTTATAGTGTCCGTTATTTGCAAAGACCGTCGGAGGAGGGACTGTCCGAGGAGGGGGGGGGGGGTATTTATACGAGCAAAAAGGAACGCGGGCTGCGGGCAGGTCAGGAATTCCCTTCACATTCACAATCATATAATATAAAAGTGTGCGCATCCTGGCGCTTATTCACTATTTCAGGAATAAATAGCCTTGTTGCACATGTTACCAATACATACACAGTGACATTGGCCTCGGTTTAATACATGCACAAAAATGATTTGTCTATTCTGTAGACTGCATGGGTTCAGAGTTCCAGTGATCCAGCTGTGTGACACTGTATTGTTCCACCACTTTTGCTTTGGTAATGTAAACGTATGTTTTCCCATGCCAATAAAGCCCTTTGAATTGAATTGAATTGATTCACGTCATAAGTGATCGCGGAATGTGCCGTCGCTTTGAAATGACAGCGGAGTACATTCCGATTCTAGAGGCAAATCCACTCCACCGTCTCCACCACTCTGTCCTCGCATCGAATCCTCTCCTCCTCCACTCCTCCTCGCTGGGGGCGGAGCCGAGGAGCGAGTGGAGGACGCGAGGGGAGTGAGCGAGTGTGAAAGTTGCGGTATTGGAATTTGGCTTCGGAGAGCCCACTCGGCTCCTCCACTCGACTCCACTCTCCTCCTCGATGGAGCACTTTAACAATCGGAACGTTAACCATTTCCGGGTCAAGCTGGAATGACCCCGAGTGATCGAGTGGGAGTGAGCGAGTGGCCGAGATTTTGGGTATTGGAATTTGGCTTAGGACAAATAAAGAGGATGGTGCACGGAGGTGCGGCCCACTCTCCTGCGGGAGGTTTGCACATGCTCAGTGTAAACAGGAACTGCGATGATGGAGTGTTCCAGCAGAGGTGCTAGATAGAAAGCTCATAACTTTCATGTAAATAATGAGATCCAGAACAGTTGAGAATTAAACAGCAGTCACCCTTCCCTTTTCAAATGTTTTATATCATCCACAGCACTTGAATGAACAGTATCCATGTTTCTTTGTCATTTCACAAAAATAAAAGTTTGACACATTAAAGAACATGGAAAATCCACAAAAGAAAATATACAAAAACATTAACATTTAGTAAATGTACTTGTCCTTAATCTTTCAGTCTGTTATACACAAAAGAATTTCCACAGTTATGAAATTGATGTACTTTTTAAAATAAAAACAAAATACTATTCTCTTTTTGTGATATCCTTTTTATTATTTCAGTTCAGGGTCAGCAACTCTCATGCACCTCTAGCACCTCTGCTGGAACACTCCATCATCGCAGTTCCTGTTTACACTGAGCATGTGCAAACCTCCCGCAGGAGAGTGGGCCGCACCTCCGTGCACCATCCTCTTTATTTGTCCTAGTACCCACCCAGGAACTATCATCCATCAGAGAATCAAAGTCTGTGCTATTGTCACGCACGCCGACACTGACACCTAGTGGTAGTATTGTAGACACCAGTTGAATAAATGCTCTGACTTACACCAGATATGCCTAATATCATAGCACAGTTCATATCGATATAATCAAATCAAATATAAACACAATGTAATAGCACAGTTAGCAAAATGGTGGTGACACTGGTAGTGTAGACATTACAGCTCCAACGGTGTGCCGAGGCACAATGGTGCTTATATGGTGTGAAGTCCAGGGCATTTTGTGACTAAACCACACATTATTACAGTAATGCAATATAGACAACTAGTCAACTACACATCAGCCCTCTGATGTTAGTAGTTTTCACTATAATCACGGAATTACATCACATGCAAAATGTGAATGATGGACACCTGGTTGTGCACACTCACAGATCCACTAACCTGTTCTTCACTGTTGATGACCACCAGGTGTGTCTTCAGACATTGCTCTCTACTTTCCTCCCAGGTTTTCCCTTCAGTAGTAGATCTATAGCAGCTGCTTCCAAACATCTGCCATCCACTGGAGTCTGGGACACGATTTGTCATGGCCTATACCAATTAGTAGTGATCAAAGAGCCGATATTAGCCGATATTAAAAAAATGATATTAATTAATTTAAATTATAATTGTCAAAATGTAAAAGCAACACAAAACAGTGTTCTTTAAATGCATTTAAGAATATTCATCAATTCGGGGGGGAAAATGATCGTCAATGGGAATTGTATTGAATTGAATTTATGTAAGACAAAAATCTACACCACATCTGAATATAGGCCCTCAAAAAACTTGTATAAGTGCAGGGAGCTCCTATTTAACACAATTTCTTATAAATTGAACAGAAATTTTAAAAATGATGAACAAAATACTATACCCTCAAATGTTTTGTTCTATCAAATGCAACATTAATAAGCTCCCACTTAGCAGCATTTCTTATACACTGACTGATAAATAAAACATGACAAAACAACAAATTAGAAATGCACTCTGTCGAGCTGCCAACTTGCGCTTTGCACACAAGTTGACCATGAATGGCCTACTTGTGCGCAAGCAGAGCGCAAAGCAACACCACCAACACAAGGAGGCGATCCAAAGAGTCAAAGGGACCACCGACATAAGCAGCAAGCTGCCAACTCGCGCTCTGATTGGCCGACCTACTGCTGACTCCTGTCAACTTACGGCCGCCCCTCTTAAAAATATAAAAAAAAGACAAAAGCCATAAACAAACATTTAAAATAAAACTTACACCAGGAGCTGCAAGTGGCTTTGCTGTGGGAGATCAACACCCCATTCGACTGTTATCAGTGCATATAATAGGCGTTATCAACCGTTATTAGGACCATACAATGGGCCCAGTATGGACATTTTCCACATACTCACGGTTTCAGTATGTCATTATCAGCTATTGTGACGGGTGATAAGGGTATTTTCATTATAGAATGCCCATACTGTTGTTTGAACAATGTGACCAGCCGAGTCAGTATGTTGTTATCATCTATTGTATCCGTTGATAATGATATTAGGACCATACAATGGGCCCAGTATGGACATTTTCCACATACTCACGGTTTCAGTATGTCATTATCAGCTATTGTGACGGATGATAAGGGTATTTTCATTATAGAATGCCCATACTGTTGTTTGAACAATGTGACCAGCCGAGTCAGTATGTTGTTATCATCTATTGTATCCGTTGATAATGATATTAGGACCATACAATGGGCCCAGTATGGACATTTTCCACATACTCACGGTTTCAGTATGTCATTATCAGCTATTGTGACGGGTGATAAGGGTATTTTCATTATAGAATGCCCATACTGTTGTTTGAACAATGTGACCAGCCGAGTCAGTATGTTGTTATCATGTATTGTATCCGTTGATAATGAGATTAGGACCATACAATGGGCCCAGTATGGACATTTTCCACATACTCACGGTTTCAGTATGTCATTATCAGCTATTGTGACGGATGATAAGGGTATTTTCATTATAGAATGCCCATACTGTTGTTTGAACAATGTGACCAGCCGAGTCAGTATGTTGTTATCATCTATTGTATCCGTTGATAATGATATTAGGACCATACAATGGGCCCAGTATGGACATTTTCCACATACTCACGGTTTCAGTATGTCATTATCAGCTATTGTGACGGGTGATAAGGGTATTTTCATTATAGAATGCCCATACTGTTGTTTGAACAATGTGACCAGCCGAGTCAGTATGTTGTTATCATCTATTGTATCCGTTGATAATGATATTAGGACCATACAATGGGCCCAGTATGGACATTTTCCACATACTCACGGTTTCAGTATGTCATTATCAGCTATTGTGACGGGTGATAAGGGTATTTTCATTATAGAATGCCCATACTGTTGTTTGAACAATGTGACCAGCCGAGTCAGTATGTTGTTATCATGTATTGTATCCGTTGATAATGATATTAGGACCATACAATGGGCCCAGTATGGACATTTTCCACATACTCACGGTTTCAGTATGTCATTATCAGCTATTGTGACGGGTGATAAGGGTATTTTCATTATAGAATGCCCATACTGTTGTTTGAACAATGTGACCAGCCGAGTCAGTATGTTGTTATCATCTATTGTATCCGTTGATAATGATATTAGGACCATACAATGGGCCCAGTATGGACATTTTCCACATACTCACGGTTTCAGTATGTCATTATCAGCTATTGTGACGGGTGATAAGGGTATTTTCATTATAGAATGCCCATACTGTTGTTTGAACAATGTGACCAGCCGAGTCAGTATGTTGTTATCATCTATTGTATCCGTTGATAATGATATTAGGACCATACAATGGGCCCAGTATGGACATTTTCCACATACTCACGGTTTCAGTATGTCATTATCAGCTATTGTGACGGGTGATAAGGGTATTTTCATTATAGAATGCCCATACTGTTGTTTGAACAATGTGACCAGCCGAGTCAGTATGTTGTTATCATCTATTGTATCCGTTGATAATGATATTAGGACCATACAATGGGCCCAGTATGGACATTTTCCACATACTCACGGTTTCAGTATGTCATTATCAGCTATTGTGACGGGTGATAAGGGTATTTTCATTATAGAATGCCCATACTGTTGTTTGAACAATGTGACCAGCCGAGTCAGTATGTTGTTATCATCTATTGTATCCGTTGATAATGATATTAGGACCATACAATGGGCCCAGTATGGACATTTTCCACATACTCACGGTTTCAGTATGTCATTATCAGCTATTGTGACGGGTGATAAGGGTATTTTCATTATAGAATGCCCATACTGTTGTTTGAACAATGTGACCAGCCGAGTCAGTATGTTATTATCATCTATTGTATCCGTTGATAATGATATTAGGACCATACAATGGGCCCAGTATGGACATTTTCCACATACTCACGGTTTCAGTATGTCATTATCAGCTATTGTGACGGGTGATAAGGGTATTTTCATTATATAATGCCCATACTGTTGTTTGAACAATGTGACCAGCCGAGTCAGTATGTTGTTATCATGTATTGTATCCGTTGATAATGATATTAGGACCATACAATGGGCCCAGTATGGACATTTTCCACATACTCACGGTTTCAGTATGTCATTATCAGCTATTGTGACGGGTGATAAGGGTATTTTCATTATAGAATGCCCATACTGTTGTTTGAACAATGTGACCAGCCGAGTCAGTATGTTGTTATCATCTATTGTATCCGTTGATAATGATATTAGGACCATACAATGGGCCCAGTATGGACATTTTCCACATACTCACGGTTTCAGTATGTCATTATCAGCTATTGTGACGGGTGATAAGGGTATTTTCATTATAGAATGCCCATACTGTTGTTTGAACAATGTGACCAGGGTACAGGGTTTCTGACCAGGGTACAGGGTTTCTTTGACTATGCATGCACCTCCTGGTACCACAGCACCTCAAAGGCCCTTAAAACCAGGCTCCAGACTTCCCAAAACAAACTGGTCAGGCTCCTACTTGATCTAGCCCCCCGAACCCACCTCACCCCTGCCCACTTCGACAGGCTGGAATGGCTTAGGGTCGACGACAGAGTACAGCAACTTGCAATGGGTCTGGTCCACAAGATTCGATACACCACCAAGATACCCATGTACCTGTCTAGATACTTCCTTAATGTTAACGAAGTCCACACCCACAACACCAGAGGGAGTGCAACGAACCATGTACAACCCAGATTCGGCACAAACAAGGGACTAAATTCTTTTCGCTCCTATGCCACCAAAATGTGGAACGCCCTACCAACTGTCATTAAGACATGCGAATCCCTTGACTCCTTCAAAACCGCTCTCAAAGGGCACCTACGGATGGCTGCAATTCGAAACTGGCCCCCGTAAAATCTGAATCCCCCCCCCGCCCCCCCTTTTTTTTCCCTCACTGTATATATTTCTTTTCCCTTTTTACCTCCTTTTTGATGAATTCCTGTTCTGTCTATAGAAGTGTCTATTTGTACGTCTCTAAATGTTTTGATGATTTGAACATGGTGGACCCTGTTGGAAACAAGTGTAATGCTTAATTGGGTCGTCCACTCACAGTTAACAGCCTTTGTATTGAGTTTGTGCTTGAAATGTACTGTAATTCTGCAAACTGTTAATAAATTCTTCAATCAATCAATCAATCAAACCAGCCGAGTCAGTATGTTGTTATCATCTATTGTATCCGTTGATAATGATATTAGGACCATACAATGGGCCCAGTATGGACATTTTCCACATACTCACGGTTTCAGTATGTCATTATCAGCTATTGTGACGGGTGATAAGGGTATTTTCATTATAGAATGCCCATACTGTTGTTTGAACAATGTGACCAGCCGAGTCAGTATGTTGTTATCATCTATTGTATCCGTTGATAATGATATTAGGACCATACAATGGGCCCAGTATGGACATTTTCCACATACTCACGGTTTCAGTATGTCATTATCAGCTATTGTGATGGGTGATAAGGGTATTTTCATTATAGAATGCCCATACTGTTGTTTGAACAATGTGACCAGCCGAGTCAGTATGTTGTTATCATGTATTGTATCCGTTGATAATGATATTAGGACCATACAATGGGCCCAGTATGGACATTTTCCACATACTCACGGTTTCAGTATGTCATTATCAGCTATTGTGACGGGTGATAAGGGTATTTTCATTATAGAATGCCCATACTGTTGTTTGAACAATGTGACCAGCCGAGTCAGTATGTTGTTATCATGTATTGTATCCGTTGATAATGATATTAGGACCATACAATGGGCCCAGTATGGACATTTTCCACATACTCACGGTTTCAGTATGTCATTATCAGCTATTGTGACGGGTGATAAGGGTATTTTCATTATAGAATGCCCATACTGTTGTTTGAACAATGTGACCAGCCGAGTCAGTATGTTGTTATCATCTATTGTATCCGTTGATAATGATATTAGGACCATACAATGGGCCCAGTATGGACATTTTCCACATACTCACGGTTTCAGTATGTCATTATCAGCTATTGTGACGGGTGATAAGGGTATTTTCATTATAGAATGCCCATACTGTTGTTTGAACAATGTGACCAGCCGAGTCAGTATGTTGTTATCATGTATTGTATCCGTTGATAATGATATTAGGACCATACAATGGGCCCAGTATGGACATTTTCCACATACTCACGGTTTCAGTATGTCATTATCAGCTATTGTGACGGGTGATAAGGGTATTTTCATTATAGAATGCCCATACTGTTGTTTGAACAATGTGACCAGCCGAGTCAGTATGTTGTTATCATCTATTGTATCCGTTGATAATGATATTAGGACCATACAATGGGCCCAGTATGGACATTTTCCACATACTCACGGTTTCAGTATGTCATTATCAGCTATTGTGACGGATGATAAGGGTATTTTCATTATAGAATGCCCATACTGTTGTTTGAACAATGTGACCAGCCGAGTCAGTATGTTGTTATCATCTATTGTATCCGTTGATAATGATATTAGGACCATACAATGGGCCCAGTATGGACATTTTCCACATACTCACGGTTTCAGTATGTCATTATCAGCTATTGTGACGGGTGATAAGGGTATTTTCATTATAGAATGCCCATACTGTTGTTTGAACAATGTGACCAGCCGAGTCAGTATGTTGTTATCATGTATTGTATCCGTTGATAATGAGATTAGGACCATACAATGGGCCCAGTATGGACATTTTCCACATACTCACGGTTTCAGTATGTCATTATCAGCTATTGTGACGGATGATAAGGGTATTTTCATTATAGAATGCCCATACTGTTGTTTGAACAATGTGACCAGCCGAGTCAGTATGTTGTTATCATCTATTGTATCCGTTGATAATGATATTAGGACCATACAATGGGCCCAGTATGGACATTTTCCACATACTCACGGTTTCAGTATGTCATTATCAGCTATTGTGACGGGTGATAAGGGTATTTTCATTATAGAATGCCCATACTGTTGTTTGAACAATGTGACCAGCCGAGTCAGTATGTTGTTATCATCTATTGTATCCGTTGATAATGATATTAGGACCATACAATGGGCCCAGTATGGACATTTTCCACATACTCACGGTTTCAGTATGTCATTATCAGCTATTGTGACGGGTGATAAGGGTATTTTCATTATAGAATGCCCATACTGTTGTTTGAACAATGTGACCAGCCGAGTCAGTATGTTGTTATCATGTATTGTATCCGTTGATAATGATATTAGGACCATACAATGGGCCCAGTATGGACATTTTCCACATACTCACGGTTTCAGTATGTCATTATCAGCTATTGTGACGGGTGATAAGGGTATTTTCATTATAGAATGCCCATACTGTTGTTTGAACAATGTGACCAGCCGAGTCAGTATGTTGTTATCATCTATTGTATCCGTTGATAATGATATTAGGACCATACAATGGGCCCAGTATGGACATTTTCCACATACTCACGGTTTCAGTATGTCATTATCAGCTATTGTGACGGGTGATAAGGGTATTTTCATTATAGAATGCCCATACTGTTGTTTGAACAATGTGATCAGCCGAGTCAGTATGTTGTTATCATCTATTGTATCCGTTGATAATGATATTAGGACCATACAATGGGCCCAGTATGGACATTTTCCACATACTCACGGTTTCAGTATGTCATTATCAGCTATTGTGACGGGTGATAAGGGTATTTTCATTATAGAATGCCCATACTGTTGTTTGAACAATGTGACCAGCCGAGTCAGTATGTTGTTATCATCTATTGTATCCGTTGATAATGATATTAGGACCATACAATGGGCCCAGTATGGACATTTTCCACATACTCACGGTTTCAGTATGTCATTATCAGCTATTGTGACGGGTGATAAGGGTATTTTCATTATAGAATGCCCATACTGTTGTTTGAACAATGTGACCAGCCGAGTCAGTATGTTGTTATCATCTATTGTATCCGTTGATAATGATATTAGGACCATACAATGGGCCCAGTATGGACATTTTCCACATACTCACGGTTTCAGTATGTCATTATCAGCTATTGTGACGGGTGATAAGGGTATTTTCATTATAGAATGCCCATACTGTTGTTTGAACAATGTGACCAGCCGAGTCAGTATGTTATTATCATCTATTGTATCCGTTGATAATGATATTAGGACCATACAATGGGCCCAGTATGGACATTTTCCACATACTCACGGTTTCAGTATGTCATTATCAGCTATTGTGACGGGTGATAAGGGTATTTTCATTATATAATGCCCATACTGTTGTTTGAACAATGTGACCAGCCGAGTCAGTATGTTGTTATCATGTATTGTATCCGTTGATAATGATATTAGGACCATACAATGGGCCCAGTATGGACATTTTCCACATACTCACGGTTTCAGTATGTCATTATCAGCTATTGTGACGGGTGATAAGGGTATTTTCATTATAGAATGCCCATACTGTTGTTTGAACAATGTGACCAGCCGAGTCAGTATGTTGTTATCATCTATTGTATCCGTTGATAATGATATTAGGACCATACAATGGGCCCAGTATGGACATTTTCCACATACTCACGGTTTCAGTATGTCATTATCAGCTATTGTGACGGGTGATAAGGGTATTTTCATTATAGAATGCCCATACTGTTGTTTGAACAATGTGACCAGGGTACAGGGTTTCTGACCAGGGTACAGGGTTTCTTTGACTATGCATGCACCTCCTGGTACCACAGCACCTCAAAGGCCCTTAAAACCAGGCTCCAGACTTACCAGGCTCCAGACTTCCCAAAACAAACTGGTCAGGCTCCTACTTGATCTAGCCCCCCGAACCCACCTCACCCCTGCCCACTTCGACAGGCTGGAATGGCTTAGGGTCGACGACAGAGTACAGCAACTTGCAATGGGTCTGGTCCACAAGATTCGATACACCACCAAGATACCCATGTACCTGTCTAGATACTTCCTTAATGTTAACGAAGTCCACACCCACAACACCAGAGGGAGTGCAACGAACCATGTACAACCCAGATTCGGCACAAACAAGGGACTAAATTCTTTTCGCTCCTATGCCACCAAAATGTGGAACGCCCTACCAACTGTCATTAAGACATGCGAATCCCTTGACTCCTTCAAAACCGCTCTCAAAGGGCACCTACGGATGGCTGCAATTCGAAACTGGCCCCCGTAAAATCTGAATCCCCCCCCCGCCCCCCCTTTTTTTTCCCTCACTGTATATATTTCTTTTCCCTTTTTACCTCCTTTTTGATGAATTCCTGTTCTGTCTATAGAAGTGTCTATTTGTACGTCTCTAAATGTTTTGATGATTTGAACATGGTGGACCCTGTTGGAAACAAGTGTAATGCTTAATTGGGTCGTCCACTCACAGTTAACAGCCTTTGTATTGAGTTTGTGCTTGAAATGTACTGTAATTCTGCAAACTGTTAATAAATTCTTCAATCAATCAATCAATCAAACCAGCCGAGTCAGTATGTTGTTATCATCTATTGTATCCGTTGATAATGATATTAGGACCATACAATGGGCCCAGTATGGACATTTTCCACATACTCACGGTTTCAGTATGTCATTATCAGCTATTGTGACGGGTGATAAGGGTATTTTCATTATAGAATGCCCATACTGTTGTTTGAACAATGTGACCAGCCGAGTCAGTATGTTGTTATCATCTATTGTATCCGTTGATAATGATATTAGGACCATACAATGGGCCCAGTATGGACATTTTCCACATACTCACGGTTTCAGTATGTCATTATCAGCTATTGTGATGGGTGATAAGGGTATTTTCATTATAGAATGCCCATACTGTTGTTTGAACAATGTGACCAGCCGAGTCAGTATGTTGTTATCATGTATTGTATCCGTTGATAATGATATTAGGACCATACAATGGGCCCAGTATGGACATTTTCCACATACTCACGGTTTCAGTATGTCATTATCAGCTATTGTGACGGGTGATAAGGGTATTTTCATTATAGAATGCCCATACTGTTGTTTGAACAATGTGACCAGCCGAGTCAGTATGTTGTTATCATCTATTGTATCCGTTGATAATGATATTAGGACCATACAATGGGCCCAGTATGGACATTTTCCACATACTCACGGTTTCAGTATGTCATTATCAGCTATTGTGACGGGTGATAAGGGTATTTTCATTATAGAATGCCCATACTGTTGTTTGAACAATGTGACCAGCCGAGTCAGTATGTTGTTATCATCTATTGTATCCGTTGATAATGATATTAGGACCATACAATGGGCCCAGTATGGACATTTTCCACATACTCACGGTTTCAGTATGTCATTATCAGCTATTGTGACGGGTGATAAGGGTATTTTCATTATAGAATGCCCATACTGTTGTTTGAACAATGTGACCAGCCGAGTCAGTATGTTGTTATCATCTATTGTATCCGTTGATAATGATATTAGGACCATACAATGGGCCCAGTATGGACATTTTCCACATACTCACGGTTTCAGTATGTCATTATCAGCTATTGTGACGGGTGATAAGGGTATTTTCATTATAGAATGCCCATACTGTTGTTTGAACAATGTGACCAGCCGAGTCAGTATGTTGTTATCATGTATTGTATCCGTTGATAATGATATTAGGACCATACAATGGGCCCAGTATGGACATTTTCCACATACTCATGGTTTCAGTATGTCATTATCAGCTATTGTGACCGATGATAAGGGTATTTTCATTATAGAATGCCCATACTGTTGTTGTCTCCACCAGGCCGAAGGCATGGGGAGAGAGTATGTTTTGCACTCCGTCCGTCCGTCCGTCCGTGTGTGTGTGTGTGTGTGTGTCCGTCCGTCCGTCCTTCCGTCTGTGACCAGCTAATCTCCGGCACCGTTAACCCGGTCGATGCCAAATTTTGCACTCACACTCCCTGGATGCCAATGATGAACCTCTGCCCCAAAATTTCCAGAACGGCCTGTTATAGCGCCACCAGGAGGCCACTTTGTGCAAAACAAGTTTTTGGACAGTACACCTACAGATTTTGTCCAAACATCACGCAAATTGGTACACAGTCTCTCTAGAGCCATTCAACGAAACGGGTCTTTCAGATTTCTCAGACTCCATCCTGATTGGCTAAGATTGGCTTCCAAAGTTCGCAGGAGTGCTCAGTTTCAAACAAAATGCTGCAAATCATGAACACATCGTGTGATTTCCGTGAAATTTTTCACACACATTCCCACTAGGCCGAGGAAGAAATGCCAAATGAACATTTTCAACTCAGCCTCATGGTGGCGCTATAACTGGCCGAAAAGTGTTTTTACCTCTAACTGCACAGATCTGTGGATAACTTTGTATGCCAACTCCCTAGAGGCCAAGGAAAAACCTTTGCCTGGAATTTTTCACATCTGCTGTTTATAGCGCCACCAGGAGGCCTGTAAAACACATTTTGTAATATTACTCCTTCAGATTTTATCCAAATTTCACGCAAATCGGTACAAATGCTCTCCATAGTCAGGTTTGTTTGATTTCTCATAATCCACCCTCATTGGCTACGATTGACTTCTACACTTTTCAGGAGTAGCCCGCTTTGTACCCGTTTTGTACAAAACTACTCAACGCAGCGTCCGATTGTGGTGAAACTGCATGCATATTCCCACTAGGCTTTGGAAGAAATGCCACTTGACAGTTTTCAAATCAGCCTCATGGTGGCGCTACAACAGGCCAAGCCGCGTCACACACACACACACACATACACACACACACACACACAGGTCTCCTGGTGGAGACCTGTGCCCAGAAGGGCACTTTTTCTAGTTTTACCTCCTTTATGATGATGTCCTGTTTTTGGCTATAGCAGTGTATATTTGTACGTCTCTAATGAATGCCAAGTCCACATTATTTATCCATAAAGTATATATGATGGATAAGGGGTCAGGAGAACGAGGCCTTTTCGTGGAGGGGTCAGTATGAAATTTGGACTTAGACTGTTTTTCGTCTGTGGTACTATTGAATTGAAAACGGTGGACCCTCTTGTAAACAAGTGTAATGCTTCATGGTGTCGTCCACTCACAGTTGTATTGAGTTGTGCTTGAAATGTACTGTAATTCTGCAAACTGTTAATAAATCAGTAATTTAATCAGGAGTGTGATCACATGGTTATAGCTCGCAGGTGGTTACATTTTAGACATGGGTTTGATGTGTGGTTGAATTACATAACTGTATTTAAGCACTTACTGTACCATTTCCTTGTGTGAGGGATTCAAATGTGCATCTACATAATTTGACGTGTATACTTAAAAAATGCAGTAATTTGTATCTGATTGTGATGGTATCTGTAGCATCAGTGCAAATAAAACTATGGTAAGGATATATTATGTTGTATTGTCTGAAACCTTCAGAGAACTAAAAGTAGACAAATGACTGCCATCATCAGTGGCAGCCACAGTATAGCTGAGTGAGTGGGAAGCAAAAGGTCCCACGTTTGGCAATGAGTCGAGGTTGTCTCTGACGTCCAACCCCTAAGTGCTACCACTGCAATATGGCATGCATGCACGCACGCACGCACGCACGCACGCACTCACTCACGCACGCACGCACGCACGCACGCACGCGTTTTTTTCACTCTACAGCAAGTCGCTCTGTCAAAACAAGTCCATACAATGTCACGTTGTGAACTTGTAGATCTGCTGGCAAACGTTCCCCCCAATCCACAGAGTTGCAACTGTACGTGGTACATTGTTATTATTATTTGTTTCACTCTACAGCAAAACTACGTCACATTGTGGCAAACGTTCCCCCCAAAATAGGGATGTGGGGGTTCAAGTTAAGTCAGGGCAAATAAAGTAAATACAGTGTGGGTGTGTCATACACAAATCATCGCCACATCGTTGTTGGACGAGGTTTGCCTAATGACTGTGTATGACGGGTCATTAAATATGAATTTCCATGGAATGACCATCAACAGAAATACTTATCTGTGCAGCTGTACAACAAGCAATACAGTGGAAGGAGAAGCAGGGAAGGGAATGGTTAGAGGAGGTAAAGTGGAGAGTACATCATGTGAAGGACGTCGTGCTATCGGGAAGACAGTGACCGTCTGAAGAAGAGACTTCACTTCATCACAACACCCAACTCAGAGATCTGAGACACTCTGCTGGCATCCAAAACGTGAGATCACTTTAACCTTTAAGCGTTCATTGTTTATTAGAATAGTTTTTATTTTAAGAGTTTAATGTTTAATGTTTAGTTGTGTCATTGTTATATTCAGGCAACTGCACTCAAATGTATTATATCTTTCTCTTCTGAACCAGCTGCAGGACACAGCAACTGCACTCAAATGTATTATATCTTTCTCTTCTGAACCAGCTGCAGGACACAGCCTTAAGATGAACGACACCCTGGGAAATGGCACCGACTCCTACATCCGCGTCTTCATGCCCATATTCATCACCAATCTGGCTATCGACCTCGTCCTGGTTCTCCCCAGCAACATCTACGTCCTGTGGCTGATACTGAGTGGAGCTGGTGGGACGATAGCCTCCGAGTTCTTCTATCTCAACCTGACTGCATCTGTGATCATCTCTACCCTGGCCTCTGTCTTTGACTTGGCATATGTCTTCACAGACAACTTTACTTTGTATACGGTTGCATTCTTCATCTTTGTTTTGTTTTTCTGGTTCTCGGTCCCATCGTTCCAGTGTTGTATCTGTGTGGAGCGTTACATAGCGGTGGTTCACCCTGTGGTGTTTCTCAGGTACAAACCTCTCCGGTACAGGGTGGCCTGTTGCTGCGTTGTCTGGCTGATGGTGATTGCACTCAGCTTGTTTTATTTTTGGTTACCGAGAGTGGTGCGTTACATCTTTCTGGGCTTTAGCATTGTGTGCATTTCTGTGCTGTCTTTCTGCTGCCTCTCTGTCCTCAGAGCTCTGAAACAGCCTGGACCAGGAGAAGGACAGAGGGACAGTGGCAAAGACATGAAGAGAAGGGCTTTTAGGATTATTCTCATCAGCTTGGTAGTAATGGTAGGGACTACTGTAATGACCTGTATTCCCTATATTCTGTCTGAACTGAGCTCGACAACTGAACTGGTCAGCCCAGTTGCTATGTTAATCACATATACATTAGCCAAGGTGTCAGGGTTTGTTCATCCTTTGCTCTACATCTACAAAGCTGGGAAACTGCCATGCTTCAATTAAAGGGCACTAAAAGAAAGACAGATCTCTTAAACAGACCTGTGTGTAATATTACACCCATGACCAAGCTCCGCACCATGGGCGACCGGGCATTCTGCTCCACTGCCCCACGCCTGTGGAATGCCCTCCCCGACCATTTGAGAGCAGCACAGTCTATCAATGCTTTAAAAAAGGACTAAAACATACCTTTTTAACAAAGCTTTTGCTTAGTCTATTTTTCTCCTCAGTCTCGTTTCCCTTATCTCTACTGTAATTTACTCTATGCATTGATTACTTTTCAATCTACTTTTAACCCCAAGAAGGATTAAAACAATGTCGTTGCCGATGTTTTATTTTGTTGGTTTTGCCGTCGCTAATTGTATGCTATTGTTTCTAAACCTTATAGCAGTTTGTGATTTGGAAATAATTTAAGTGTGTTATTTATTATTTATTATGTTGGTTGTTGTTGTTATTATTATTATTATTCAGCTATTTGTTGTGTTGTAATAAATATAGCCTAGACTGAGCCTCTTGAATTAATTACGCATGGTAGAGAAAACTATATTTGAAACATTATTGTTCATCATACATTGTTTTGTTTTCATTTATGAAAAAGTGTGTTTCTGCTAAATGCAATATTTCCAATTAATGTAAAAATATACAAAAGCTGAAATGATGACTCCTCAAGCTGACTCTTATAGCAGGTGATTTGACACCACTTTATCTGACTCTTATAGCAGGTGATTTGATACCACTTTATCTGACTCTTATAGCAGGTGATTTGACACCACTTTATCTGACTCTTATAGCAGGTGATTTGACACCACTTTATCTGACTCTTATAGCAGGTGATTTGACACAACTTTATCTGACTCTTATAGCAGGTGATTTGACACCACTTTATCTGACTCTTATAGCAGGTGATTTGACACCACTTTATCTGACTCTTATAGCAGGTGATTTGACACCACTTTATCTGACTCTTATAGCAGGTGATTTGACACCACTTTATCTGACTCTTATAGCAGGTGATTTGACACCACTTTATCTGACTCTTATAGCAGGTGATTTGACACCACTTTATCTGAAATAATACTAGTGAATATTCAACCCTCAGACCATCTGTACCCCTTTTCCCCCTCACTGTCTGGGCTATATCTTGCGCCACCCCTTACCCTTATCCCTACAATTATTTGCCATGTTTTACTATTTAAAAAAACCTTTTAAAATTGTTCAAATAGCTGATCTACAAGCTCACAACATGTATATGTAGATCGGCTAGTTGAACTATTTTAAAATGATTTTCAAAATAGTAAAAAATGGCAAATAAGTTTAGGAATAAGGGATAAGGGTGGCCCAAGATGGAGCCCTATATGTGTTTTCCTCCGTTTTACCTCCTTTATGATGATTTCCTGTTTTTGGCTATATAGAAGTGTATATTTGTACGTCTCTAAATGTTGAATTGAAAACGGTGGACCCTCTTGTAAACAAGTGTAATGCTTTATGGTGTCGTCCAGTTAACAGTCTTTGTATTGAGTTGTGCTTGAAATGTACTGTAATTCTGCAAACTGTTAATAAATTAATTTAATCAGGAGTGTGATCACATGGTTATAGCTCACAGGTGGTTACGTTTTAGACATGGGTTTGATGTGTGGTTGAATTAAATAACTGTATTTAAGCACTTACCATTTCCTTTCTCAATGTTGTGTGATGGATTCATATGTGCACTGTCTACATCATTTGACCTTAACTACTTTAAAAATGCAGTCATTTGTATCTGATTGTGATGTTATCTGTAGAAATAAAACTATGGTAAGGATATATTATGTTGTGTTGTCTGAAACCTTCAGAGAACTAAGAGTAGACAAATGACTTCCATCATCAGTGGCAGCCACAGTATAGTTGAGTGAGTGGGAAGCAAAAGGTCCCATGTTTGATTCCCGGCCCGGCAATGAGTCGAGGTTGTCTCTGACATCCAACCCCTAAGTGCTACCACTGCAATATGGCACGCACGCACGCACGCACGCGCGCGCGCGCGCGCGCGCGCACGCACGCACGCACGCACGCACGCACGCACGCACGCACGCACGCACGCACGCACGCACGCACGCACGCACGCACGCACGCACGCACGCACGCACGCACGCACGCACGCACGCACGCACGCACGCACGCACGCACGCACGCACGCACGCACACACACACACACACACACACACACACACACACACACACACACACACACACACACACACACACACACACACACACACACACACACACACACACACACACACACACACACACACACACACACACACACACACACACACACACACACACACACACACACACACACACACACACACACACACACACACACACACACACAGCTTTGTAATACAGTGTACAACATTGTGTAGCACCCAGCCAGCCAAGACCCGCCCACAGCCCTGCTAATCAGGCTCAGTCCTACTACTACTCTGAAAAGCCCCGCCTTCCATTTACCCCGTAAACCGGGAGGTATAGGCCCTCATTTATCAATTGAGTGTAAATTCTGCCCCAAATTCGAGTGTAGGATTCGTAGTACACCCACGTCGGGTCGGCATTTACAAAGTGATCGCAGACAGCTGTTCCTTCCTAATTTCATTCCTAGCAGTAATAAATGTGACGGCTGAAATCAATCTGGCACGCCCTATAAAATCTAGCCTCGCCCTCGTTTTTGCGACATTAACAACTGCAATACGACCTGGAAACCATGGTTACAGGGGAAAAAAAGTTTCACCTGCCAAACGAAGTGCACTTTCTGACAATGCGCAGGATTCGTTTGAATCGCAGCAAAGCTTTCTGGTGTGAATGTCACCTAAGTTGCCTTGCTGCCCCCTCCCATACACACACACAGACGCACGCAACTTGTTGTATCTTAAATAAATAAACCTGCATGAATTAAATAAAGCTGTAGGACTACCCTGTCTGTTTCTCCTCTCGCTTCGCTTCCCTTGCTGCCCGCATCACCCCCCCCGCACGCACGCACGCACATATCGCAATTTGCAAGCAACTGTCACTGTGTTGTTAGTTGTATATTAAATTATTAAAGTATTTTTAATTTAATATACAACAAGATATATTAGTGAACGAAAACCTGAACCTGTGAACCATGAATTAAATAACAAATAGGCACACACACGCTGCTGTTTTGCATAGGTGCTCCTCCTGTCCTGTCTGTCTGTCTCTCTCTATCACTGTGGTCCGTCCGTGACCAACTGACCATGCACCGGCCGCACGTTCGACAGACTATTTAGATTGCCTCGCAGTCGCTGCAGTGGCTGGGCACTGGTGGTGGTGGGCTGGCTGGGTAGCCTACCTATATCTCCGATGCGGTTCCCACGTGCGCTGGCACGGTACATTTGGCATTCGAGCGACGCGTCGGGTTTATTAAACGAGGAGGAGATTGCACATACCGTAACTCCAGAAAGACATCGGCCTGCTGTAGATTAGGCTACAGTAGGCTACCCACGTTGGGACTCTCCGCAGCTGCAGCACTGCACTAGCCTATAATACTCTCCAACGTCCCGTCATGGAAATATTTCAGCACAGACAGCCCAAATCCTCGCATGTATGCGCTCATGCAAAACACTGTTTAAATGGCTTAAGCATCTGACTTGCAACATTGTTTTTAATTGCGCGATTTTAATTACTTGTAAAGTTGGAAATCTCCTACAAATTTCATATGACACAAAGACACATCTTATATGTATTTAGCCCATATATACCTATACAGTTTTATATAAACATTTTAGGAGTGAATACATATGTTTAGATGCCTGTGACAGCCTCTCAGCTGGTCAAACAATGCTGCTCCGCTGTTCTACGACAAAAAACAGGTGAGGACAAAGCGTACGACAGCTCCCGACCAGACGTGAGTTTTGTCTTGGCACAAGATAATTTTCAATCTTTGGCGCAAATCGTAAATGCCGAAAATTGCGGTAATTTCGGCGTACACCCATATTTTGGCGTATACGCACGGTTGATAAATGAGGGCCATAATGAGGACAGAACATTGACCCAAACCGGGAGGTATAATGAGGACAGAACATTGACCCAAACCGGGAGGTATAATGAGGACAGAACATTGCCGTTCTGATCAAAACCATGTAGAGTGACGTAGATTTAGAGAGAATGTTTGGGGGGGAAAAAAGAAAAAAATAGTTTTATAGTTTAATAGCGGTTGTGGTGTCAACAATAACAATATGAAGTCTTGCTTCAGTCCAATGATGTTAATGTCAGGAACACAGTTTTGCATTGAAAAGCCATGTTGGTGAATGATGGTATTTAATTCTGGTCCATGGAGCAACACGCAAGTCAAATTTGAATGTCACACAGAGGCCTCATTTTACTGGACGATGGCAGAAAAACAAGGCGAGGCAAATGGATTTGTATAGCACATTTCAACAAGGCCACTCAAAGTGTTTTACATACAACATTAAGCAACAAATGAGACAGAGAAAAAAACAAAAAACTTAACACAAATTAAATCATTATTAACTCAGCACACAAAGTTTGCCACCAAAAATGTTTAAATGTAATCCGCAACACAGATTTATACAATATGTAGTGGGGGTCCCATGCTTCATCTCTCTCTCAGCAAAGGGGCCCTTGGACTGAAAAACATTGAAAGCGATTGTGACATAAACATAGTTTTTGTAATTTTTCTTAATTGTCTCCACCAGGCCGAAGGCATGGGCAGAGAGTATGTTTTCCACTCCGTCCGTGTGTGTTCGAGTCCTTGTGTGTGTGTGTGTGCGTGCGTGCGTGCGTGCGTGTCCATCCATCTGTTACCAGCTAATCTCTGGCACCGTTAACCTGGTCGATGCCAAATTTTGCACACACACTCCCTGGATGCCAACGATGAACCTCTGCCCCAGATTTTCCAGAACGGCCTGTTATAGCGCCACCAGGAGGCCGACTTGTAAAAAACACATTATTTGATATTACTGCTCCAGATTCTGTCCAAAAATCCCGCAAATCGTTTCAGACTATCTCTATAGTCATGTGTTCAAGTCCGATATTTCATATTCCATCCTAATTGGTAAACATTGGCTTTCAAAGTTTGCAGGATTGGCCCGTTTTGAACAAAAAGCCTCAAATCATGAACACAGCGAGCAATTTACGTGAAATCTTTCACAGACTTTCTTACTATGCTGAGGAATATATCCCACCCTTTTCACATTGCCTGTGCTTGTTATAGCGCCACCAACAGATGATTTTTTGCAAAACACATTTTTGGAACAAAATGCCTCAAATCATCCAATTGCCATCCAAGGCGTAAGAAGAAATTACACCCTTTTCACATTGGCCTATTATAGCGCCACCAGGAGGCCACAATCTGACCTGCTCTGGTGGAGACCTGTGCCCCGAGGGGCACTTTATCTATTTATTTATTTTAGATTTTCTGAGCTCAATTGCACCCAAAAAAACAGAATTTAATTCAGTAGATTTTCTGTGGTCTGGGGTTTTCTGGCTCAAACAAGTGCTCTTATATTCCTGCTGACTGTGATGTCACAGCCTGCAAATCCCATGACAATGGTATTTGCCAGCAGATGTCACTGTTTTCACTGTTTTGCCTGTTTTCATTGCAGCTCAAAAAGGCTTCACAGACAGACCACAGAAAATCCACTGAATGTTCAAAATTCAGGTTTTGAAGACCCCTGGCTGGGAGTGGGTGGAGTCGGATCCTGTGGTTCTAATCATTTCACTTAGTGGTGGGTGGGGTCTGGTGTTAGCCTTATTAGGCACACCTGAGGTAGGCCTATATAGACCCAGGTAGAATTATTCAGAGCAAACATTTGGTCTGAAGGGTGAAGAGGTTGAGCTCCATGGCTGTGTCTTTGATGCTTTCATAATTAAACCATCATCATCATGTTTTCATCACAATCATATGTACACAGAGACTGAAATAAAACCATCTCATGAACCCTGACACCCTGGTCCTCATACATTGGCAGGCATGCTGCTGTAGGAGTTTAATGTGTGGCCAGTGAACGTTTCACCCAATCCACAGAGTTGCAACTGTAGCCTACGTGGTACATTGTTATTATTATTTTTTCACTCTACAGCAAGTCTCTCTGTCAAAACAAGTCCAAACCACGTCACGTTGTGCAGTGGCGTGCACAGACATTTATAGGGGCAGGTGCTCACGTGAAAAAAGGGCACCTCGTGCAGCACGTGGAACCGGCCAGTTGCCTTAATAGTGTGAGATTTATAGATTGTGTGGCCTAAATAATATATTAGAAGCTTTTTATAAAGAATTGATCAATGTCACCATGGTCCACATACTGTGGACACTGTACACTGTACAATTCTTTTTTTTTTTAAGGGGCACATTTGTCCAGAGGGAAAAGGGCAGGGGGTGCTCTAGCACCCTCTAGTGTCTATCTGTGCACGCCACTGACATTGTGAACTTGTAGATCTGCTTGCAAACGTTCCCCCCAAAATAGGGATGTGGGGGTTCAAGTTAAGTCAGGGCAAATAAAGTAAATAAAGTGTGGGTGTGTCATACACAAATCAGGTTATACGAGGTTATACCAGGGCAATGTTTGCCTAATGACTGTGTCATTAATATGAATTTGCATAGAATGACCATCCAAAGAAATACGTATCTGTGCAGCTGTACAACAAGCAATACAGTGGAAGGAGAAGCAGGGAAGGGAATGGTTAGAGGAGGTAAAGTGGAGAGTACATCATGTGAAGGACGTCGTGCTATCGGGAAGACAGTGACCGTCTGAAGAAGAGACTTCACTTCATCACACCCAACTCAGAGATCTGAGACACTCTGCTGGCATCCAAAACGTGAGATCACTTTAACCTTTAAACATTCATTGTTTATTAGAATAGTTTTTATTTTATTTATTTTAAGAGGAGCACTGAGAAGAGTTGTCAAAATGTTTAATGTTTAGTTGTGTCATTGTTATATTCAGGCAACTGCACTCAAATGTATTATATCTTTCTCTTCTGAACCAGCTGCAGGACACAGCCTTAAGATGAACGACACCCTGGGAAATGGCACCGACTCCTACATCCCCTCCAACTACGGTGCCATCGACATGGCCTTAGTCATCCCCGATCTGGCTATCGCCCTCATCCTGGTTCTCCCCAGCAACATCTACGTCCTGTGGCTGATACTGAGTGGAGCTGGTGGGACGATAGCCTCCGAGTTCTTCTATATCAACCTGACTGCATCTCTGATCATCTCAACCCTGGCCTCTGTCTCTGGCTTTGCAAAGCTCTTAACAGGCAACTTTATTTTCATGATGTTTGCATCCTTCATCGTTGTTGCGTTTTTCTGGTTCTCTGTTCCATCGTTCCAGTGTTGTATCTGTGTGGAGCGTTACATAGCGGTGGTTCACCCTGTGGTGTTTCTCAGGTACAAAGCTCTCCGGTACAGGGTGGCCTGTTGCTGCGTTGTCTGGCTGATGGTGATTGTACTCAGCTTGTTTCGTTTGTGGTTTCAGAGAGTGGTGGCTTACATCTTTCTGGGCTTTAGCATTGTGTGCATTTCTGTGCTGTCTTTCTGCTGCCTCTCGGTCCTCAGAGCTCTGAAACAGCCTGGACCAGGAGAAGGACAGAGGGACAGTGGCAATAACATGAAGAGAAGGGCTTTTAGGATTATTCTCATCAGCTTGGTAGTAATGGTAGGGACTACTATAATGACCTGTATTCCCGGAATTCTTAAGGAACTCGTCAGCCCAGTTGTTCCGTTAATCACATATGCATTATCCAGGGTGTCAGGGCTTGTTCATCCTTTGCTCTACATCTACAAAGCTGGGAAACTGCCATGCTTCAATTAAAGGGCTCTAAAAGCAAGACAGATCTCTTAACCAGACCTGTGTGTAATATTACACCCATGACCAAGCTCCGCACCATGGGCGACCGGGCATTCTGCTCCACTGCCCCACGCCTGTGGAATGCCCTCCCCGACCATTTGAGAGCAGCACAGTCTATCAATGCTTTAAAAAAGGACTAAAACATACCTTTTTAACAAAGCTTTTGCTTAGTCTATTTCTCTCCTCAGTCTCGTTTCCCTTATCTCTACTGTAATTTACTCTATGCATAAATTACTTTTCAATCTACTTTTAACCCCAAGAATGATTAAAACATGTTATTGCCGATGTTTTATGTCTTCCCCCGCTATTGTTTCTAAACCCTATAGCAGTTTGTGATTTGGAAATAATTTAAGTGTGTTATTTATTATTTTGATTATTGTTGTAATAAATATAGCCCAGTGAGCCTATTGAATGAATTACTCATGGTAGAGAAAACATTATTGTTCATCAAACATTGTTTTGTTTTCAATTATGAAAAAGTGTGTTTCTGCTAAATGCAATGTTTCCAATTAATGTAAAAATATACAAAAGCTGAAATGATGACTCCTCAAGCTGACTCTTATAGCAGGTGATTTGACACCACTTTATCTGACTCTTATAGCAGGTGATTTGACACCACTTTATCTGACTCTTATAGCAGGTGATTTGACACCACTTTATCTGACTCTTATAGCAGGTGATTTGACACCACTTTATCTGACTCTTATAGCAGGTGATTTGACACCACTTTATCTGAAATAATACTAGTGAATATTCAACCCTCAGACTATCTTTGACTATCTATCTCTTTTTACCTCCTTTATGATGATTTCCTGTTTTGGCTATATAGAAGTGTATATTTGTACGTCTCTAAATGTTGAATTGAAAACGGTGGACCCTATTGTACTTCAACAATCAGTCATTTAATCAGGAGTGTGATCACATGGTTATAGCTCGCAGGTGGTTTAAGTTTAGACATGGGTTTGATGTGTGGTTGAATTACATAACTGTATTTAAGCACTGTCTACAAAATGTGACCTGTTCAATTAACTACTTTAAAAATCACACCCGTGTGAAGTGAGGGGCACTAATATATTATTCTAACTCATGTTGATTAGCGGTGATGTAATGGTGATGTAAAACAAACGGTGCAAACACAAACATTAAACGCCATTAAGCGCCCCTCAAAAATGCAGTAATTTGTATATGATTGTGATGTTTTCTGTAGCATCAGTGCAAATAAAACTATGGTAAAGGATATATTATGTTGTATTGTCTGAAACCTTCAGAGAACTAAAAGTAGACCAATTACTGCCATCATCAGTGGCAGCCACAGTATAGCTGAGTGAGTGGGAAGCAAAAGGTCCCAAGTTTGATTCCCGGCCCGGCAATGAGTCGAGGTTGTCTCTGACATCCAACCCCTAAGTGCTACCACTGCAATATGGCACAACACACACACACACACACACACACACACACACACACACACACACACACACACACACACACACACACACACACACACACACACACACACACACACACACACACACACACACACACACACACACACACACACACACACACACACACACACACAGCCCTATACTACTCTGAAAAGCCCCGCCTTCCATTTCCCCCCAAAACCGGGAGGTATAATGAGGACAGAACATTGACCCAAACCGGGAGGTATAATGAGGACAGAACATTGACCCAAACCGGGAGGTATAATGAGGACAGAACATTGCCGTTCTGATCAAAACCATGGAGAGTGACGTAGATTTAGAGAGAATAAAAAATATTCAAAAAATATTCAAATTTGAATGTCACACAGAGGCCTCATTTTACTGGACGATGGCAGAAAAACAAGGCGAGGCATATGTATTTGTATAGCACATTTCAACAAGGCCACTCAAAGTGTTTTACATACAACATTAAGCAACAAATGAGACAGAGAAAAAAACAAAAAACTTAACACAAATAAAATCATTATTAACTCAGCACACAAAGTTTGCCACCAAAAATGTTTAACAACACAGATGTATACAATATGTAGTGGGGGTCCCATGCTTCATCTCTCTCTCAGCAAAGGGGCCCTTGGACTGAAAAACATTGAAAGCGATTGTGACAAAAAAAAATGTTTTTGTAATTTCTCTTAACCGTCTGCCCGCCACAAACGAGGAAAACGAGGGTGTAAATTAGTACCCTAGCCCGCCAAACACCAGACTCTCGTGAACCAGGGTTTACATTCTTTAATCCAAGTTTTAATTCGGATCGTATCGTAGCTAATGACGCTATCGCGTAAACATTGAGTGAGACACTGGCCGCAGCCATTTTGAAGATGCGCGCGCATCCACTTGCATTGTAAGCCCTGTCTTCAAAGCCCTGTATCTCAGAAAGGACATTGAGGGGGCAGTTTTTTCCACCGACGAGCGAGACAACAACAACCAGTCATGATACTACACACAGCAGTTTTTCACAGGGACATGCGATTACGGATATTTGGATCTTCAAAGTAAGCGTTACGCGCGATAAAACCTTGGCAATACGCTATCGAGGGATTAATTAATGCTGAACGATGCCCCAAATTTTCCAGAACAGCCTCTCATAGCGCCACCAGGAGGCCGACTTTTAAAAAACACATTATTTGATATTACTCCAGACTCCAAAAATCCCGCAAATCGTTTCAGACTATCTCTATTAGAGAACTGCGGATGAGCTTTTTTGTCACCCTAATCCGCCCGTACATATTAATGATCCGCCCGTTATCCGACCGCATTAATTAATTAATCCAATTTATATATCCGCAACCACCCGAAATCCGCTGCAGGGATAGCCAATCTACAAGCTCACAACGCGTCGCTGGCTCGCTGCGACGCGTTGTGAGCTTGTAGATCGGCTATTTATAAGTTGTGTCACTCACCACTGCCGACAGTTCACCAAAGTTACGGTTGTATATTCCCATTTCCATGGCAACAAGGCTGCCGTCCGTTCAGTCAGTCACGTTCGCACATCGCAACGAACGTCTTTTCATGTGGCATATATCCAGCCCTCGCTCCCATGCAGTCCCATGGCACCGAGTCCCACGCCAAACTTATATTCTTCCCTTCTGTTTCAGTTAGTTGTAAGTTTCTTTCATACTCTCAGCTGCCTGTTAGCCTAGCAGCTAGCAGCCCACTCGTTGTTGTGGTCCTTCTTAGCCAATATAGGCGTCTAATTTGTGCCTGATGGAAAATATTAAAATACTACTAACGCACGCATGCTGAGATTTTGTGCCTTTTAAAAAATATATTATAAGACTATAGATAGATATCATTAATTTATTTCCGTTTTAAAAGTTATAAAGCCTATAGATAGATGGCTGCCATTCATTTATTATTTCCAGCATTATTTCACCCGCGGTTTATCCGATATTAATTTATAATATATTGAATTGACCCTAATCCACCCTAAACTGCGGTTCACCCGCGGCAACCGCGGCTAAATCCGCCACCCGCTGGTCTCTAATCTCTATAGTCATGTGTCCAAGACGGATCTGTCCCATATTTCATATTCCATCCTAATTGGCTAACGTTGGCTTTCAAAGTTTGCAGGATTGGCCCGTTTTGAACAAAAAGCCTCAAATCATGAACACTGTGCAATTTACGTGAAATCTTTCACAGACTTTCCCACTAGGCTGAGGAATATATCCCACTCTTTTCACATTGGCCTGTTAAAGGAGAATTCCATGCTAGAATGCTTTCTTACCTTTCTTACCTTTCTTTGTAGTTGTTACGTCCCCACCAAAGCGGTCCAGGTGTTTTTTGTGCAAAAACTCCTTATTGGCTATTTCCCCTACCATAAGCCCTCAATGAATTGCATCAAAATAAGTAGTAAAGTGTGCCGCTTGGGATATTATTTACATTATGAAGAGAGGATATATACAAAAAATATATAATTTTCAATTCCCATTCAATTCAATTCAATTCATTGAGGGCTTATGGTAGGGGAAATAGCCAATAAGGAGGTTTTGCACAAAATAACACCTGGACCTCTTTGGCGGGGACGTAACAACTACAAAGAAATGTAAGAAAGCCTTTTAGTATGGAATTCTCCTTTACACATTTTTGGAACAAAATGCCAGAAAAACATTCAATAGGCCTATCTCACAGAATTTCCCCCCCTTTTTCCACGCCCCCTTTCGGAGCTAGTGGTGATAGCGTGACGTCACTCCATAGACACTACATGTTAACAGAGGTCATTTAAGAAGTCTCAAGGTAAGGTTTGTTCTATCTGTTCGAGCTGATTTACCATCTTGTTTGCTTCATAATAATATTGGTCTGTCACATTTTTACATTAGGAAATGTACTTAGATTCTCCAGAGAAAAAAACGTGTAAATGCTAATGTTAAATGACACCACTAGCTACAGGAAGGGGGCGTGGAAAGGGGGCTGTGAGATAGGCCTATTGCCATCCAAGGAATCCAAGAAATGACACCCTTCACATTGGCCTATTATAGCGCCACCAGGAGGCCACAACCTGACCTGCCCTGGTGGAGACCTGTGCCCCGAGGGGCACTTTATCTAGTTTGAACAATGTGACCAGCAGTCTAATATAAATCATATATTAATATATATATAGCCTATGATTAAAATATATAGCCTCTGGGTGGCTGAAATTCCCCCGCAGGTAAGGTATACCTAATTCGAGATATTTAATGCGATATATCCTTTTTATTATTTAATTTTTTTTGGCCTCGGTGCATAGTATATTATAGTCCAGTACTACAAATCTCTAAGACAAACCAGTGCTTTGGTAGTGTAGCGGTCTGTGCTCTTACCCCAGGATTTATTGCTGCTTGTGGCAGCAGGTTCAAATCCCGCTCATAGCAAACACTTATATGAACTTATAATGTTCTTTTTTATATTGTGTATGGACACAAACTACATTTTAGACGGTATCATTATTGTAAATCATTTGATAATTCTATTCTATCAAGAAAGACGTTGTGTATTGTACAGGGATAGGGACCCCCAGGGACCCCCACATGGTAACTCTGTCATTTCTCAACCGTTTTGGACGGTGGTGGGTTCGTTGGAATCGTGTTCTCAAGGTTCTCAAGGTACCTATGTAGACTCACTTTTTGACGCTGCATCCAATGCACATATTGCTGTTGCTGTGCGACGTCTAGAAATTGGTGAAATAGCAGACGGAAGGGGAAACACATAGTATAAAAATGAACATGTACTTATCTAGACTTACTTTTCGACGCTGAATCCAGATATCATAATGTCGAGACTGTCCGATCCCAGGAAAGTGGTCAAAAATGGCACCAAGGTTTTGTAAAAGTGTCACAAATGCACCCAGAAACGATATATTTCCAATGTTTTAAAATAATCAAGGGGTATGTATCCCCACTTACTTTTTCGACCCGATTCCACCGGTGGTGGTCTTATCTCTCTACGATGTCAGGAAGTGGGTGTAAACGCCTCCTATCGGTCCCTTGCCCTCGAAACACGTCTGGAAAAAAGTGAGTCCATTTTCGGACTCGACAAGCTGAACACGCTGATATGTGTTTCCCAGCACACAGACTTACGGTTCTCTTAATTGGCTAGCGTTAGGGTTAGTTTTCAACGCGCGATAGCTCGGGAACGATAGGTCCGTCAGCCAAGTAATTTACATGGGCGCGTACAGCACTCCAAGATCTACGCTCCGATAGGTCCGCCATTCTCGTGCGACACCCGTAGCAAGAGTTCTCCAACTCTGACCTGTAATCCACAAGCCTTATAGACATGGTAAACCTTACAGTGTATTGAATGGTGAAATGCTAACCCTAATTTTGAGAACCACACGTCCGTGCGCGGGGAGACACATATTGGTGCGTTCGTCTCATCGATAGCTATGCGTGGATGTAAAGCACGCCCATTTTCGACCTTTGTGGGAGGAGCTATCGCGCATCAAAGTCTAACCCTAGTTTTATGAACCACATGACCGTGTGTGGAGAAACACATATCAGATTGTTCGTCCTGACAAGCTATATAACATACTAAAAGATGGGCCCCTAATATCCAATGGTTTTTGACTTAGAGGCCTTAGAGAGGCTAGAAAAATAACAAAACATTTATTTTCAACGGGACCAATTCCATTAAATCCAGCGTGAAAAATTGATTCAGACTAAGTCGTTTTTGTAAAAAAATTATAATATTTATGTTTGTGGGGTCCAAATAACGTGTCTAAAGAAATATCTAAAATATTTAGAAGTGTCGTAGAGACTTGAAACCAATTCCATTGGATTCCCCGTGCTTCAGACATGGATAGACACCCTTTGTTTTAGAAAAAAGGGTTTTTCCCTGTCGACTATAGCTTAAAAGGGGCTCGACGCCGCACAGGGGTCACAGGCGTGACCTTTGATAGTTAGAAGTGTCGTAGAGACTCAGGACCAAGTTCAATGGATTCAGCTTGATGAGACGAAGAAGAAAATGTCCTGCTCAAAACAAACGGACACATTTTGGATTTGTAATTGATTTTAACGCGTTGGAGGCCACTAAAAATCCAATGTTTTAAGGATTCCTCTAAATACACTTCCCCCCGCCTATGTCAAGTAAGGGAAATCTAATGGTGTTAGTTTTAACTGTATAGAAGACTTAGAAATGGGTGAAATTGCTGTTTGAAAGTTAAAAAAAATCATATTTTCTCTAATTTTAGTCATTTTGCTACAAAACTCCTTCTACCCCCACTAAATCAATGGCGCTGAATCAGAATATGTAGGTTGTATCTCAATCCGACAACCAGAAGTGCCTTAATTGGCCCCTAGTTGGCTAATTATAGAGTTTGCGTAGAAATGTCGTAGAGAAACGAAACACGCCTCAGATTGTTCATCTCGACGAGCTCTAACATATCCAAAAATGGGCTTCTAATATCATTTCCCCATGGAGATATAGCCCCTAGAAGGTTTACAAAATAGCCGATCTACAAGTCCTAGAAGAATTGCACTAGGACAGCCAGGATTTTGGCTACCCCCCCTAAATCAAATGCACTGAGTTCGAATATGCAAGAATTTTATGGATCTGACAAACCGGTCAAACTGGTTCTCAAGGTATTTTGAGGATGGACATTCAACATTTTAAAGTTCATAGAATGTCAGTTATTTAATCATGATGCATTTTCTTTGTTTAACAACATTTTAAAAATCAAATCCTCTCAAAGATAATTTAGACTAATTGTAAAGGCAAAATTGTGTTCATATTTATTTATATATTTAAAAATAGTTTTAATACACCCGTCAAAAACGGTAGAGAAATGAAAGAGTTACCATGTGGGGGTCCCTGGGGGGTCCCTGGGGGTCCCTAGGGGTCCCCGAACCTTGAGACCTCCAAAAACGCCCCCAGGGGGGCGACACGATTCCAACGAACCCACCACTGAAACCGTGAGTATGTGGAAAATGTCCATACTGGGCCCATTGTATGGTCCTAATATCATTATCAACGGATACAATAGATGATAACAACATACTGACTCGGCTGGTCACATTGTTCAAACAACAGTATGGGCATTCTATAATGAAAATACCCTTATCACCCGTCACAATAGCTGATAATGACATACTGAAACCGTGAGTATGTGGAAAATGTCCATACTGGGCCCATTGTATGGTCCTAATAACGGTTTATAACGCCTATTATATGCACTGATAACAGTCGAATGGGGTGAGATCAACGCACTTCTACTACTGTAGCTCCCCTCCAAGTCCCCTTCCTTCATCTCATACTGGCCAATCAGAATGCCTGTTGCCTGTGATTGGTTAGCTGATTTGCTCGTTTAGGCTACATATTTAGCGGAATGTTGACCGAATTTCTCCGTTCATTGTCAATGGCAAATCTTGAGACGCGCCTTCACTTTTCTGCCCTCACTTTTTATCCTCAATATGTACTTTGCTCAGTCAATTAAATCATCACTGTGCGGTGATCAGCCAATCAAATCTTCGCTAGCGCCCCTCAAAAAAACAAAAAACAATAAGACAACCTGACAGCTGTCGAGTGCCACTGCCAACAGATCTAAAAATGAGCCAACAAAAATAACTATCAATCCATATTTAAATAAAACCTGCGTGGAGTGAGGGGTGCTCTTATCATACATCAGTACATCATCACATTCCGGCCAATCATTTTTGGCATCCTCACTTTTTATCTTAAAGGAGCATTCAGTGATTTGGGAAAAAAAAAACGGTCTGCCCCGGTAACAAGATGTGCACATGCACACGCTTTACAGTGGGGGGACACGCAAGTGACGCAACAGGAAATACAGCACGCATGCCAAGGCCCGCCCCCGCTCATGATTGGCAGAAGGCCAAGGTTTTTTGACCCCAGGGGTTAACTGGGGACAGGGAGGAAGTCCTTATATGGTCAGCACACAGTATAGGGAGGATTATCACAACAAAACAAAAAAATAAGTGATATTTGAATTAAGTGAAATCACTGAATATACCTTTAACTTTTAAGCCCTCAGCCAATACAATCATCGCTATGGGGTACACACAGACACACTAAGCTGGGCATAGGAGGGGCTAGCGCCCCTCAAAACATAAATAGACAACGTAATGGCTCTAATAACTAGCTGTTATAATCTCCCTCATACAACACTAGTGATGAGTGGGATGACAGTCCATCTCTCTGCTCTTCTGGAGCTCCTGGCACAAACAGACAGTTCTGCACAACTTTCTGATGGTCTACGCGGTGGTTCTTGAAAGTGGGGTCGATGGGGACCCTCAGGATTTCTTGAGGGGGTTCCAAGTGGACCCTTACGGGTCTGTGACCGAGTGTTCAAACACTCAAACACCCTATGGGGCCCATTTGGTTCAATGTGTACAGTGTACACACTCTCAAAGGTATGGGTGTCGTTGAAATAAAAATATTTGAGAACAACTGGTACAGTACAACGCTCCACACTGCCTTTCCGTGACTGACTGAGGGCCAGTAGTGGCGGCAGCCCTAGGCACTGAGGGGCAGCAGTGGCTCAGGGGTAGAGTGGTCGCTTGGAAACTGGAAGGTTCCGAGTTCGAGCACTGGTTCCCCCAGAGTTAGAGTGGAAGTGTCCTTAAGAAAGATGCTGAACCCCTAATTGCGCCTGATAAGCCTTGTGTGGCTGTGCATGAATGTGTGTGTAAATGGGTGAATGTAATACAGAATCTATGTAAAGCTTGGATAAAGACGCTATATAAATGCACTATTTACCATTCATGATGTGGTCCTACTTGTCCTCCTTGTCAGACTTTAGCTCTGCAGTCATGGTCAGCCACAAGCCTGTTTCCTCGTCTGTCCTCGTAACTGCACCACCTGCTCTACAATGACAAAAACCTGAAACCTCGGTACCCTCAAATTCACTGCTTACTTTCTTTGAAGGGGATGCGTTGTATGTTGAATCTGGTCCTTCATTGTGCTTCATTGTGCTCCTATATTATTTAAATATAAAAATACAAAACGTATATTATTTTATTCCATTTTTTAACTGTTGTTAATAAAGAGGACATCTGGACAGGCAGATAGCGGTCCAATGATCCTTTGTGGCACCAATCTTCAGGGTGTATAGGTAACCAATTAATGCCTCCAATGCACTACAAGAGTTTGGACAAGGTTTTTTGAAAGATTTTTAAAAGACAAAATTCTGACACCAGAATCGACATTCAGAATTTAGGCTTTTAGAAATATTTAAAAAATCTTGTCAAAACTCTTGTAGTGTATGGGAGGCTTACGTCTGATGTACAAGTGCTCACAGCATTTTGAGCTTGCAGGTTGACAAAAGATTTTTGACAATTCTGGAATATTTTGTTCCAGAGATCCCCAAAAGAGAAGATTTACGTACAAAAAAAGCATACATTATTGAACATTTTCCAAACATTGTTCAAATTTTTCCGTATATCCGTATATATTTCTTTAAATTGGCCTCACTTCTAAATGGGTTAAGGGAGGGTTAAAGGGTTAATGACAGGACCCGACTAGGATCAGAAGTTCTTAAAATACGGTCCCCACCACATCGTCGATCTTGAGGATGCAGCGCACTGTCTCCGTGGACAGAGTCAGCGCGCTGATGGACACCAACAGAGGCTGAACCACCTGCTCCTCCAGCATGTTGGAGATGCCACCCTTGCGGACGTTGATGCCGGCGCCCTTCTCCCCCTGGGCGTGCCTGTTGCGGAGCTCCGTGACGGTCGATATGGGGTTCAGCCCGGCATTCTCCGCCAGCGTGGAGGGGATCACTTCCAGGGCGTCGGCGTAGGCACGCACGCAGTAGGCCTCCATGCCCGCCAGGGTGCGGGAGTATTCTGCCAGCCGGAAGGCCAACTCGATCTCTGGCGCCCCACCGCCGGCGATCACAGCCTTCTTCTTGACCAGGCAGCGGATGACGCACAGGGCGTCGTGGATGGAGCGCTCGGCCTCATCGATCACCAGCTTATTGGAGCCACGCACCACAATGCTTACGGTCTTACCGGGACTGGCGCAACCTGTGATCTTGACCAGCTTGCCAGAACCATCCAGACTCACCTCTTCTGCCGACTCGGCTGTGCCCAGCATATCTGGTGTGAAATGGTCAATGTGGGCGACAGGCTTTGTTCCAATAGTCTTGCAGATGAACTCAATGTCCTCCCTCTCAATGTCCTTGATGACCATGATCTTCATTTTGGTGAGGAAATGTACGGCCAGGTCACTCAGTGCATCTCTGAGGATAGACTTCTGGATGAGCAGGACGTTGCAGCCTGACTTCTTGATGTGTTTGCACAGGGTGAGGGTGTAGGTGCGCTCCTCTCTCAGCACGCGGTCCATCTGGGTGTAGTCAGACACCACAATCTGGTTGTCCATGTCCGTTTTGGGAGCGGACAAGCAGAACTGGATCAGGCCGATCTTTGCCTTCTCCACGCGGGGAATGCCGGTGACCACCTTCTGTGTAAGCACCAAGCCATCTACAAGCTCACAGTCATCAATGGTCCCGCCAAGCTTCTTGATGATGCGGATGTCACGCAGGTCCACGTTGGTAGCAGTGGCCGGGTCTATAACCCTCATCATGGCGTCTACGCTCATGGGTGCCAGCAACTTGGAATACTGGGACACCACCTTGGAGCAGAGAGAGGTGGTGGCGTTGTTGATCAGACTCTGGCGGTCGCTCAGCTGCACCGGCGAGCTCATGTCTGTCAGCACCTCGACCGCCTTGTCCACGGCTTTCTGGAAGGACTCAGAGATGATGGTCGGGTGGATGCCTTTCTGGAGCAGTTTGGAACAGGCTTGGTCCAGCAGGGCTCCGGCGATAACCACCACAGAGGTTGTGCCATCTCCAGCCTCGATGTCCTGGGCTTTGGAGAGCTCTACAAGCATTCTCGCTGCAGGGTGGAGCACCTGCATCTTTTTCAGGATGGTGGCACCATCATTGGTAATGGTAACATCACCTTTCCCATCCTGGATCATCTTATCCATGCCCTTGGGTCCAAGGCTGGTTCTGATGGCATCTGCGATAGCTTTCGCTTGAGATATATTATTGAACCTGATCTGGGCAGGCTTGTCGCGGTCCACATATACCCCCCTCCCCCCGCTCTGGACTTTCTTTGCTATTGTTACTTCAGGCATTACTACCTATTAATGTAAGTAAAGTGAAAAACAAGACTTTAGTGATTATTCGTATAAGTGGATATACGATATAAGTTGGAGAAAGTTATATGCCTATATAATTGGCTATGACGTGAGCACAGGTGTAGCACAAACCGTTGCCCAAATATGGGCTTCCGGTTAGCCTATGACGGTGGTGTGGTAGGCGGAAGTTTTGGAACAAACCAAAACTTGCACAAATGCATACATTGTCGAACATGCCCAATAACTGTAAAAGCCACACCAATGTTAATGGAGCATATTTTCAACCATTTTCCACATTATCTTCATAATCAGAATCAACTTTATTTGTCACAGGACGGACAAATCTTTTTTTGCAAGCTCGAATATCTTACTATGTTCAAAAATCCAAACAACATTTGATGTAGCTCATGGTACAATGGGCAGTAAAAAAATTTATGGAACTCATTCTCAATATTGTTTATATCAGGGGTTCTCAACCCGTGGGTCGGGGCCCTCGGGGGGGTCGCCAAATTATTTTGGGGGGGCCCCAAATCATTTTACAATACTGTGTGTGTGTGTGTGTGTGCGTGTGCGTGCGTGCGTGCGTGCGTGCGTGCGTGCGTGCGTGCGTGCGTGCGTGCGTGCGTTACTCACAGCCTGCCTCAGTGATGTTGAGGTTGTCCTTGTCCAGGGTGAAGATGGGATGCATGTAGTCAACAGTCCTCCAGGTGGCAGCAGAGCTCAGGTCTTGACTCAGGGATGCAGAGTTGTAGGAATGCATGTGGCACTGAGTGGCCCTTTTTTAAACCAGTCCCTTGACTTGAAGTGCTCTCGGGAGGTTCCGTCAGGAAGTGCCCCTCCAGCTGAATCAAGTTCCCTTGATTAGGGTGCTGGGTATAAAAAACAGTTTGGAAATACACTCGCCCTCCTTGTGCAGAAACAGGAAACAGACACCATTCGTTGCCATGGTTACCATCATGCAGTTGTGTTACCTGTTATTTTGTTTGTACGTTTATATTGCATTGCATCGTCATATAGGCGGATCTAGAAATGATGGGCCCCTGGGCCACCGTCATGCAAAAGGGCCCCCCACTCCCCCGGAGCTTTTTTTTCCCTTCCCGACGTGGCACATACTGTCTAAACACATGTACGCATAACAATTATGACATGATATAATTGTTGCGATATTCAGAATGTACAGCAAGGGATTGCTTAAAAATAATAAACAGCCAAAAACTAAGCCAAATAAATGCAAACTGAGGGTTTAAACACTTGCAGTAATGTACCGTATCATGATGGTTTAGGACTTTTGGCGTTATTTTATTGACACAAATGAATAAGCCCATTGTTAATAACAGTGACAAGGACCGTGTGTGTCACTGTTATTCACTGTTACCCCTTTTTGGGGGGGCCCTGAGCTTGAGCCTCTTCGCGGTCACGCGCACGCTCAAGCTCAGGGGTCCCCCCTAGCTCAGGGGCCCCTGGGCCTGGGCCCAACAGGCCCGTTGGATAATCCTCCCCTGTGCATCGTGTATGTTTGTGTGACATGTGGATTTCATTAATATGGACATTTAAAAGGAAATACAGCGTGACTGTCAAAAAGGACGCATATACATCCATGGTGTTTATAAATCATTGTGTTAAAAGGTGTTTTGTTTGTGTGGTTTAATTTATTGTTTTTCACGGTGGGGTAAATAAAGAGCCCTTGTGAACATCAGTTGGAGCGTTGTCTATTCTGCATCAGATGAAGATTGTTTAGGAGCAGTTTATTTATCAATTATTTGTGGTGGTACTTACATTTGTAGGTCGCGGTTTCCATGCGGACAGAGAGCAGGGCTGCACAAGGCAATCGAGTCTTAAGTCCAGGGGCCAGGCGAGATTTTGGTACCATTTTGGTGGCCGTACATTTTTGGTATCTTTGTGTTCGTACATGTCTCTAGTTTATATTTTGGTATGATAACCCTTCCAATTCAGTAGCTTAATGCCAGTTATCACTCTTTAAACAAACCAACCCCATATGAAACTGTGATGTGTCTATATCCTTTATATGACTTCTAGACAATACATTTTGGTAACCAGTGGTCTTATAAAGAGTTGAGCCTGAAGTAATTTTCTCTGTAGTATCCATTTCTGCCCACAACTTTTTTCTGTTGTACATTTAATTAGATAATTTGCATATTTGAACATATTAGTGGAAATAATTGCACGACCATCAAATTAAAGTTGAATATGGTCAAAAAGTATACGTAACATATACGTGGAAACAAATAGTAGATGTATTTTGGTGGCATTCTGGCAATGTACACAAGAAATCTGGTGCCGATCGGCCCAACGGTTTTCGAGTTAGTGGCCATAGCAAATGTATACATCATTTGGCTATAGTAGGGCAGTTTAGAGGCTCCAACAGCACCCAAGTGGCATGTTTTCATAACATGTTTTTTTTGGACCCTTATGGTGTCTAGTTACGATGTATTCTTGTTGCCCCAACTAATGGGGGTTAATTGTAACCCTTTCATACACATGACCTACCCCAAAAACGAACCGTATGATTGAGATAACAGAAAATGCCATAACTTTTGAAGTAAACAACATACAGAGACAAATTAACATATTTTTCTATATAAGTTGGACCCAAGGAATTCAAGTGGTTATTATTAAGATTCAAGCACATCTTGACTCCATTTCAGGACAAAAAAGTCCAAAACTACAAGAAAACGTTCAAATCACATCTATACTTATTTGTACAAAATGTTTGAGGTGTATTCTTTTTAACACATGCTTTTTAAGACCCTTATGGTGTCTAGTTAATATGTCTCCTTGTTGCCCAGGTCAAATAATGTCACAAGGGGTTCATTTGAACCCTTTATTACAGCTGGGTATGTATGTCGGTACATTCCACCAGCCAATGAGAAATCACTGTACTCGATGACATAACTAAAGTACGTTTCAAAATTGGTATAAGGTCAATAGGGGGTATGTATCGGCTGTGTATGTGTGTATACTCCACCGGGCAATGAGGGACCACTGACCACTGCTGTATTTCAAACCTAGACAGCAGCAGAGAGCTTTAGGACTCAGAGCAGCAGTCGTACCAGCAGTGGTGAGCACACCTCATGACGCGACCCGTTTGCGCACATGTAGGCCATGCATGGCCTACTTACTTGTGTGCAATGCGCAAGTTGGCAGCTCGACAGAGTGTATTTCTAGTTTGTTTCTGGTTTGGATTTTTGTCATCCAATATTCCATAGGACCTCTAATAGAGCAGTTGAGACGAATAACTTAAGTCGATAATTTATTCTGACCCCTCCCCGAAAAGGCCTAGCTGTCCTGACCCCTTATCCATAATTTATACATTATGGATAATACGTATGGACTTAGACTGTTATTCGTCTCAACTGCTAAGTCCAAAGTGTGTTTTTTATGTTTTATTACCCCTATGAGACCTGCGGAATTGCTGGTGGAACACCGGTTAGACTGTCTTTCGGAGACTGTGGCATGCTCACATTTAGAGATAGCCCAAAGATAGAGATACCATTTGACTCTAGACATCCTCAGGTTTCTCTAGTGCATCTGTAGACAACTGTTGTGATCTGTAGACCACTCTAGTGCATCTGTAGACCACTCTATGTAGACCACTGTACTTTAACTGTAGTGCATATGTCATCATCATCATTTTTCGACCGCAGTCGAGATAATGGATTTCACAATGCCACGCCAGACTTTCCAGTCCTTCATTGCTATCCCCAGTTCCTGCTTACTGATGCATGTGTCCCTAGCGATGACATCAGGGAACGACAGTTTTCTACCTCTAGTCTGCTTTGAGGCAGGTTTCCAGAGAAGAAGGGAAGATATAACCTCATTATCAGCTCTGTAGCAGTGGCCAGCAAACTGTGTTCTTCTGGATCGGACAAGTGAAGAAACACAGGGAAGGTTGCCGTATATTAGAGAAGTCGATGGGCTCTTCCAAGAGAGATTTTGCACTCTCATTAGAAGGCGGGTGTAAGTCCAACCGTTTCTCTTATTTCTTTGAAAGTGTCCATGTCTCGGAGCCATAGAGTAGAATCGGCTCGACGGTCGTCCTAAATAATTTTACTTTGAACCTCTTACTAAGCTGGGATGACCAGATCTTATTGCAAGCTGACCAGGCCATATATATTGATAACTGTAGTGAATCTGTGGACAACTGTACTATATATATAGACCACTCACCACTCTTGTGCATCTGTAGACAACTAGGGCATATGTAGACCACTGTACTATATCTATAGATAACTTATCTGTAGACCACTTTACTGCATCTACCGATCCATCGCAGCGACTGCATCCAACGGGGGGCAAGCTGTTCCAGAGCCTCAGCCCCCCAGGCTGTGAAATATCTCATGCCTAGCCCCCTACACAATACACATCAGAGCTGCCCAGTCAATGGATATTTGTCAATCTGTATTAAAGACTATTTCCTTCTGTGTGATCTTTAGCGACAGCTACAGTCCTGGCAGTCCATGATATTCCTTTACAGATGCTAATGTTTTGTTTTTGTTTCTATTTCAATTGTATTTTAACCTGCAGCACTTTGGGTGACCTGGTCATTTCAAATGTGCTTAATAAATACTTTGTGTTGAGATGAGAAGGTTGGTCCCATTGGAAACCTGAGGTGGTCTAGAATCAAATGGTATCTCTATATTTGGTCTATCTCTAAATTTGAGCACGCCAGTCTCACCGCCAAAGTCTCACCGGTGTTTCAGGTTTCCACAGGTCTCATAGGGGTAATAAAACATTGGCAAAAAAAGAAGGGAAAAAATCACACTTTGGACCATTTGTTTTCCCTGGTATCATCAAAATCTGTATATTAGAGGTCCTATGGATGCCACAAATGCCTCTACTAAACGTTTTCTGGATGTTTTTTGCTGTTTCTGTCCTGAAATCTGAATGATAACCACTTTAATGAATTCCTTGGGTCCGAATCATAATAGAAAAATGTGGTCATTTGTCATTGTATGTTGTTTACTTCAACGGTTATGGCAATTTCATATTGGGGGTAAGAAAGGGTTAAAATTAACCCCCATGGGACATTAGTTGGGGCAACAAGAATAAATCGTAACTAGACACCATAAGGGTCCCAAAAAAACATGTTATGAAAACATGCCACTTGGGTGCTGTTGGAGCCTCTAAACTGCCCTACTAGCCAAATTATGTATATTTGCTATGGCCACTAACTCGAAAACCGTTGGGCCCATCGGCACCAGATTTCTTGTGTACATTGCCAGAATGCCACCGAAATACATCTACTATTTGTTTCCACATATGTGTTGTACTTTTTGAACATATTCAACTTTAATTTGATGGTCGTGCAATTATTTCCACTAATATGTTCAAATGTGCAAATTATCAAATTAAATATGCACAATAGAAAAATGTTGTGGGCAGAAATGGATTCTACTGAGAAAACTACTTTAAGATCAACTCTTTATAAGACCACTGGTTACCAAAATGTATTGTCTAGATCTAGAAGTCATATAAAGGATATACACACATCACAGTGTCATATGGCGTTGGTTTGTTTAAAGAGTGATAACTGGCATTAAGATACTGAATTGGAAGGGTTATCATACCAAAATATAAACTAGAGACATATAGGAACACAAAGATACCAAAAATGTACGGCCACTTTAGGTGGTACCAATTCGTGAAAATATCAGTATTGGCCCCTGCACTATCTAGATCGTCACAGACTCGCTCTTGAGGGCCTTATAAGCCACTTCCACTCAAGGCTGCTTGGTTTCGGACGGCACTTAATATGGCGCAGCCTCGCGTGAACGCGCATATCGAGGGCAAGTGTGTAGGGCGAGTGGCGAGGAGGCGGTTTCAAAAAGGGCCATCGGCACAGACCTTAGAGTATATACTGTAAGGCACAAGTGTGTAGGGCGAGTGGCGAGGAGCTGGTTTCAAAAAGGGGGAGAGTCAAGCTGTGACTGGACAGGTGGCCTTCACTGCTGAGCATCTGCGCAGAGTGCACGCACACACGCGCACACACACACACACACACACACACACACACACACACACACACACACACACACACACACACACACAGCTTATTTTCTAAATGAGAGTGCTACATACTTACATTGGACGACTACAAAGGAAATTACATCAGAACCACTTACCTCTGTTGCACAGGGATCCTCCAAGCCAGCAGGCGGCAATGTAACATTATCTCCTTGTCCGATGCTCATGTGACCTGTGAACCAAACAAACCAACACATAAGCCAAATTCAGCACTGATGAAGACCGGTATAGGTCAAAACATGTTGGTTTAATAAAGTTTTCCTACTTTTTGAGTGGTGCAACCACTCCCTTACGGAGCTATGTGTGTGGCTGGCTGGCTGGGTAGCTGGCTGGCTGGCTGGGTGCGTCTGAGCACGAAAACAGCATGGTTGTTTTTCACCACCTGTGCGCAACCTAACACACACACAAACACACACACACACACACACACACACACACACACACACACACACACGTATTAACTGTATATATGGTGATTTTGGGTGTGCCAGTACAGTACAGTACAGTACAGTACAGTACAGTACAGTACAGTACAGTACAGTACAGTACAGTACAGTACAGTACAGTACAGTACAGTACAGGGACCCCCACACGGTAACTCTGTCATTTCTCAACCGTTTCGGACTCGGGCCGGCACCCTGGGTGCGTTCCTGTGGGTCAGTACAGTGACAGTACAGTACAGTACAGTAGAGGGTACAGTAGAGGGACCCCCACACATGACTCTGTCATTTCTCAACCATTTCAGACGCGGGGCAGCTCGCCGGAATCGGGCCAGCACCCTGGGTGCGCTCCTGTGGGTCTGGAACTTCCGCTGGGTCTGGAACTTTCCCACCCCTCACTGGGGAAAATTCCAGGAGGAAAACCAAAAATGGGTGAGTTACCTTTAAGTTGCATATAGGGCAGGCCTAGTATAATAATTATACCCTGCAAGTGTTACATCAGTGCCTGGTTCTCAAAACGTTTCATGTCAATGTAACCCGTGGATGTTTTATATAGTGGGTATTAACCTGGTGGAACTGTGTTTTATTTTGTAGCATTGACTGGTGCTTTTATTTTCCATGTGTCTGTATTTTGGTCAAAGCTGAAAAGCATAATGATTAATGATGATGTCATTATTGTGTCAATTATTACTTGCCTAGTGTGATTGGCAATGGTAAATGTGGGGAATTGGGTAGTTTCAGAGAACCGGAGTCAGTGAGTGTACAGGTGCGTGTGATTTCCAATCAGGAAGAGAGAGAAGGAGAGAGGAGCACAGAGGCTGCGTGCGTTTGCTGTGTGATCTAAAGTTGTAACTTTATGATGTAAAATAGTATTTAGCTGTAGTTTCTGTGTGTGTCTGCTCGACAACTACAGTGAAGCTACAGTAATCACGGGTGGACTCGGACTGAATGTCTACAAGACGTTTTATACCGTGATATGCTGCGTGTGAAGTGATTATCAGTGCGCTTGCTAAACCAGCGAGGGCAAGTGACTTTTAGCTGCACGTCTCACTAGCTCAGAGAGACGTTGTTGGGCTAAAGACCGTCAACAAAGCCATGAAAGTCTCTGCTAACGTCGGGACGGGAGGAGAGATGTTTCTGCAGTGAGCTGCCTGCCTGCATGCTCTAAGGACATTCTTCTGCTGTTCTTCGTTTGGAAGTCGGGACCGGTTCGCTGCTGGAGAGGAGCTCTGAACTGCTGTATCACCCACAAACACTCGTCGCACGAACAAAAGGTATACCTTTTTATTTTCCTGGCTCAGGAGAGTGAAGGGGCCATTCCGTTTTAGGCCACAACGCACCCGAGCATCGATACAGGCCTGCAACGGGGGTTAATAGTGATTCACTCTTTTATCGTCAGGGGTAAGGTGTGAAAGGTTGTGGGCCCACATTGAAGTGTTACCAGTCTTTTGTTTCATTGTGAAGTTGATATTTCAAATTCTTTGAACAAGTGTTTTTGTTTTATTTAAGGTAATCCACCGGGTTAATATGTATTAGTCTAAAAGGGGTTATTTGTAATTTCACATTATTAATCTTAAAGGTGTAGTAAGGTTACATTAAAAAAGGATTTACATTACATCTAAAAAGTCAAATAGGGTTTAAATTAGATCTAAAAAAGGATTTACATTGCATTTAAAAGTTCATATAATTAATATAGGATTTAAATATATTCTCAAATAGGGTATAATTAAAGTAAGTTTGGTTATACTAATTAGAATAATACAACAGGGTATTTTCTGGTTGGTTTGATTATTATTTCTGACCTTAAAGGTTTACAACTAGGGTTGTGATTTTGAGGTTTCATTTGTATTTTGCATTTTGAAAGAAAAGCCATTTGTATGTTGTATGTTTGTGTTTGTCTAAGTAAATAGTTATTTTTATTATACTTAGCTGACTGGACATCTGTTCTTGGTATTTAATAGAAGTGTATACTTACACCTGCTTTCCTGAAGAGTTACATTACTTATGGTATTTGATGACATGGTATTGAAGTTACATTAATAATTACCTTTATACTTACCTGTTGATCTGGGAATTAAGATACTTAGCGTTCTAATTACCTAGAGGAAGGAAACAGTGTTGGTTATTTACAGTATACAGGGACTGTGAATTAACTTGATTTCTAATACTTACCGGCGTACACCTGAAACACAAGAGGTAAATTAATCTAAACGTATTACGTATTTTAAAACATAACACTAGGAACTCAGGGCCCTGCCCTTATTCACTAGTAGGGGGCAGGAGCGCTACATAAAATGGAGGCACTGCTGAGATCCTCTTGTGTTTTCAACTAAAAGTTAAAGGTGAAAAAAAAAAGTTAAAGGTGAAAAAAAAAAAGTTGAATACAGATTTATTTCCCCCTTTATAAAACACACCTCTGTGTACAGTTCTAAATTAAGTATTCAGATTTTGATTGAGAACTCTAAATTCAAACAAGATGGCCACCACGCCTGCTACACCAGATGTGCTGAAGCGTTGGTGCGAAGAAAACAAAGTGGATACAGACTACGCACTGATGGTCCTAATCCCAACAAAAGAAGAGATTGACCGTGCCAAAATTGAAGAAACTCTTGACGAGCTAAAGATACTGGGACGTGTAAATGTAGGATACACACTGTTCAGTGAAGACTATGGTGAGATGAAGGTGTTTTGTGAGACCAGAGAGGCGGTAGATGCTGACAAAGTCCCTTCAGAAGTGTCACCTGGCAAAGGACTGGAGTCATGGACCATAGTCGTTTGGAGGGAAACTGCTGCTGCAGCTGAAGATTTCAATAGTAAATTGAGTGCATTGCTGCAGGCAGAGGGAAAGACACAGGAGGACCTACAGGCATTACTGACTGGCCAAGCTACACCACAGTCATCCACCGAAGCCATCCTGCGTGCTGTTGGAGATCTGCTTGACAAGACAGCCAAATCACCCTCTGAGAGTGGTGGCTATCGTCGCCTGCGTATCTTTTCAGGGATAATACCAACTCCAGCCAGTGAAGAGCAATTTGATAATTGGGTTGAACAGGCAAACTTGATGGTAGAAGAGAGCGACTGCCATGCAAAAGAAAAAAGGAGAAGGATTGTGGAAAGCCTAAAGGGACCCGCTTTGGAGATTGTCAAAGCAGTGCGGTTGTCTGACCTTAATGTTAGTCCAGAGGGCTGCATTGAAGCTCTAGAAAGTGCATTTGGGACAGCAGAATCAGGAGAAGACCTGTATTTCTCTTTTCGCTTGATGCAGCAGCAACAGGGAGAAAAGCTGTCCGATTTCCTGAGGAGACTAGATCAGTCATTGACTAAAGTGGTCCAGAGAGGTGGCTTGTCAGCCAAAAGCATGGATCGAGCACGAGTAGAGCAGCTGCTGCGTGGTGCTGTGAAAGCTGATCTGATGTTAATCCAGCTCAGACTAAGGGAAAGAAGAACCAAACCCCCGACCTTCCTAGAACTACTCGGTGAGATTCGCACGGAGGAAGAATATGAAGCTTCCAGAACCAGATTGAACCCATCTGTGCATGCAGTCCAAGCTAAGCAGGGTGGAGAAAACAAACAAGGTGACATCCAAAGTTTGCGATCTGAAATCAAGGAGCTCAAGTCAATGTTTGCCACTATGACAACCAAGTCCCCTCTAAAAGCAGAAGAGAGGGAAGAGAAAGTGCCTTTCAGCGGTACAGGGCCAACACAAGAAAGATGTACTGACTCTGAAGTGGCAGCCTTGAAAAAACAAGTCAAGAGAATGGAGCAAAAACTTAACTCCAAGAAGATGAACCAAACCGAGACTCCGGCTGCTACTGCTATGGCAGTGGAGACTACACGTCCTGTGTCTGACACTCCAAGGAGGTCTCGCAATGATTCTGATGAGAACTTCTGTTACCGTTGTGGCGAAGGCGGGCACTACGCTGTAAAATGCAAGAACCCCGAGAACCAAAGCAAGGTGATCCAGAAGTTAATCAAGTCACGGAAGAAGGCAAAAGACAACAGCCAAAATGTGACTGCTAAAAATGTCGTCTGTACAAGCAAGAAAAGTGCCATAGACTTGCACAGAGAAAGAGGCATCCCCGAAGGCTTGATAGGGCCGCCATCCATTGAGCCAGTGAAGGTGAACGGACACCTGTGTAATGCTCTGCTAGACAGTGGTTCTCAGGTAACCATAATCTTCGATGGATGGTACAAAGAACATATGTCAGATGTCCCCATCTATCCAGTAGGAGGCCTAGACATATGGGGCCTTGGAGATTCAAGTTACCCCTATAGAGGCTATGTTGTGGTAGACATGGAATTCCCACAAAAAGTGACCAGCACGCCAGCAACCATCTCTGTCCTAGCATTGATTTGCCCTACACCAAGAGGCCCAGATCAAACGCCAATAATTGTTGGGACTAATGCCAAGGCAAGTCTGCCCAAGCGTTTAGCCAGGCTGTTCCAAGAAACTGCTGGTGTGGGCAGTGCTCACACACTGACCTGCATTGCTGAAGAGACAGAGACAAGCACCAGTGAACCACCCGATGAAGATGAGGAAGTTGGGTGTGTGAAGTGGTCAGGTCCCGGCTCACTCACTGTGTCCCCTGGAGCATGGTGTTCCGTCAGTTGCTGCGTGGAGTTCGATAAGCCTGTGGATAAAGAAATCCTAATGCTGGATGTATCTCCCACTAACCCGCTCCCAGCAGGTGTGCTACTAAATCCCATGGTAGTACCATGCTACGCAATTGACACCAGCCCACTCGCAGTCAGGCTGCAGAACGAGTCACTAAGAGAAGCGGTGATACCAGCCGGAACCATCCTTGGTTACTTGTATGCTACCGATGTAGTCACATCCATGTCCAAAGCCGAGCTAACCTCAGAGGGGTTTGATGCAAGCAAAATTGATTTCGGTGACTCACCCATACCAGAGGAGTGGAAGGAGAGGCTCCGTGAGAAGCTGCTGCAAAGACCTGATGCTTTCTCCCTGCACGAATGGGACGTTGGTCTAGCCAAGGGTGTGGAGCATAGCATCAGGCTGTTTGACGATCGACCATTCAGAGAACGCTCTCGACGTCTAGCACCAGCTGACATTGAGGATGTAAGGAGACACCTCCAAGAGCTTGTAGCTACTGGCATAGTGAAGGAGTCTCGAAGCCCCTACGCATCACCCATAGTGATCGCTAGGAAGAAAAATGGAAAAGTTCGAATGTGTATCGACTACCGTACTCTGAACAGTAGGACCATTCCTGATCAATACACAACCCCGCGCATTGACGATGCCTTGGATTGCTTGTCAGGAAGCCAGTGGTTCAGTGTCCTGGATTTGAGGAGCGGCTACTATCAAATTGCAATGAAAGAAGCAGATAAAGAAAAGACCGCTTTCATCTGTCCGCTGGGGTTTTACGAGTTTGACCGGATGCCACAGGGCATAACAGGAGCCCCAGCGACTTTCCAGCGTTTGATGGAGAAAGCAGTCGGTGACATGAACCTCCTACAAGTACTGGTCTACTTGGATGATTTGATTGTCTTTGGGAGAACCTTGGAAGAACATGAGGAGAGGCTCCTGAAGGTATTGGACAGACTCCGAGAGGTTGGACTAAAAATCTCCATTGACAAGTGTCAATTTTGCCAGACTGAGGTCAAATATGTGGGACACATTGTATCAGCAAATGGCATAGCTACCGATCCGGGTAAGATCGAGGCCGTCACCACTTGGCCTAGGCCCACAGACCTGAAGACCTTGAGATCCTTCCTCGGCTTCTGTGGTTATTACCGAAGGTTTATTGCCAACTACTCGTCGATTGTCAGACCACTGACCGAGCTGACCAAAGGCTACGCCCCAGCACAACATGGCAAGAAATGGGAGAAAGACCCGAAGAAAACGTACCTGAAAGAGTCCGAACCCTTTGGTGACAGATGGGACCAGAAGTGTACGGCTGCCTTCCATCAGATCATCAGTTGCCTTACCCATGCCCCAGTACTGGCGTTTGCTGACCCCAACAAGCCATATGTACTACATGTGGATGCCAGTCTATCCGGGTTAGGTGCCGTCCTTTATCAGGAGTACCCTGAAGGGTTGAGGCCTGTGGCATTTGCCAGCCGGAAGCTGAGTTCGTCAGAGAGGAACTATCCCATTCATCAATTGGAGTTCCTGGCACTCAAATGGGCGGTCGTGGACAAATTCCACGATTACCTATATGGAGCAAGATTTACAGTACGTACTGATAATAATCCCCTCACCTACGTACTGACGACAGCCAAGCTAAACGCTCATGGGCATCGCTGGCTAGCTGCCCTTTCAACCTATGAGTTCGATATCTTGTACCGACCAGGCCGGAACAATATCGACGCAGACTTGCTGTCAAGACAGGCGCCTGGGGAAGAGAACATACAGGAATGGGAGACCATATCGCAAACAGGAGTTCAGTCCATCTGTAAGCGAGTAAAGACCCAGAACTCTCCAGTTGTGGAACAACTAGGAGCGCCTCCTGAATGTGTTCCCGATATTTATGCCTTTCCCACTCGCTTAGATGTCAGCGCTCTAGGCCAAATGTCCCGGTCAGAGCTGATAGCTGCCCAGACCAATGACAAAGTGATTGGGCCAACCGTCAGTGCTGTGAAACATGGAAGATGGACAGAGGTAGTGGACTCCAGTCCAGAGATGGTTCTGATGAAACACCAGATCGGAAAGCTTGCTATGAAGGATGGTCTACTCCATCGGCTAAGCAAACGACCATCAGGAGAAGAGGTCTCTCAGCTGGTTCTTCCAGTAGAATTCAGAGGAACAGTACTCAAGTCCATGCATGATGATCTTGGGCATCTGGGCATCGAGAGAACCATTGATCTGTTGAGGACCAGGTTTTACTGGCCAAAAATGGCCTTGGACACAGAGCAGTATGTCAAGAACTGTGGCTACTGTGTCACTCGCAAAAGTCCCTGTCAGAGAGCTGCTACGCTGCATCAGATCAGGAGCCATGGGCCAATGGACTTGGTCTGCATTGATTTTCTCAGCATGGAACCAGACTCCAAAGGGATAAGCAACGTGTTAGTGGTCACAGACCATTTTACACGCTATGCCCAAGCTTTTCCATCCAAAAACCAGAAGGCACTCACCGTGGCCAAAATACTGGTAGAGAAGTACTTTGTCCATTACGGTCTACCGTCAAGGATCCACTCAGATCAGGGACGAGATTTTGAAAGTCATCTGATCCGAGAGATGCTGAAGATGATGGGAATACGTAAATCTCGAACAACCCCATACCATCCTCAAGGAGACCCTCAGCCCGAGAGGTTTAACAGAACTCTACTGTCAATGTTAGGCACTCTGAGTCAAGAGAAGAGACGACAATGGAGCCAACATGTGCCATATTTAGTGCATGCCTACAACAGCACAAAATGTGATGCAACTGGATATTCGCCGTACTTCTTGATGTTCGGCAGAGAGGCGAGACTTCCAGTAGATGTATGTTTTGGGACGTCTCCAGATGGAAACAAAGGGGTTCATCACTCAAAGTATGTGTCAAAGCTGAAGGAAGACCTGCAAAGAGCTTTCAAGTTAGCTTCTGCCACTGCAGACCAAACTCACCAGCGGAATAAGAAGGCCTATGACAAAAGAGTCATCTTCCAGAATTTGGAACCAGGGGACAGAGTGTTACTGAAGAACCTGGGACTCCGAGGGAAGCACAAACTTCAAAGCCGTTGGAGTCCAGTTCCTTATGTGGTGATAGGAAAGATGCCTAACTTACCTGTATACCGATTGAAACCTGAGGAAGGAAAAGGAGGCATTAAAACACTACACAGAGACCATCTCTTACCCATTGGCCAACTCGTAAGAATGCCAAGGGTAGAGAGTGAACCCGACTTACCTGTGAGACCTAGGACTAGAGCAGAATCTAGAAAGAACCTGAACACTGCAACACCTCATCCTGACTGTGGACAGGAAGACGACCAAGAGTCGACAGACTCAGAGCTCGAGATTGAGAGGCCACATAGACCTTACAGAACTTATTTGGAGGGGATCCTGCAAAAGAGGTCGTCTATGACTGGACCTGCTGTCGTCTTGGATGAAGAGGAACTTGATGATGAGGAACCTCAAGCTGCAAGAGAGGATACAGTGGAAGAGGATGACCACAGTGCAGAAGAGGATGAGCACAATGCCGAAGAGGATGACCAGGACACAGCTCCTGATGATGATTCAGATTCTGAAGCAGAGTCTGCAATAGAAGAGGATTCCGTCAGCAGTGCTGCGGAAAGCGACATTCCTGAACCGCCGCCTGTGACCAAAAGAAGAGTGAAGCCAGTTATAAGACTGACCTACGATGAACCAGGCAAGGCCAGAGATCAACCTATTACCATAGTGCATAGAGGTGTCACTATCAAAATAGGCAAAACTAAATAGAGTCAAACTCAAAACCTTTTACGTTGAATGAGGGCATTCAGACATTTAGAAGGGGGAGGGTGTAACCCGGTGGATGTTTTATATAGTGGGTATTAACCTGGTGGAACTGTGTTTTATTTTGTAGCATTGACTGGTGCTTTTATTTTCCATGTGTCTGTATTTTGGTCAAAGCTGAAAAGCATAATGATTAATGATGATGTCATTATTGTGTCAATTATTACTTGCCTAGTGTGATTGGCAATGGTAAATGTGGGGAATTGGGTAGTTTCAGAGAACCGGAGTCAGTGAGTGTACAGGTGCGTGTGATTTCCAATCAGGAAGAGAGAGAAGGAGAGAGGAGCACAGAGGCTGCGTGCGTTTGCTGTGTGATCTAAAGTTGTAACTTTATGATGTAAAATAGTATTTAGCTGTAGTTTCTGTGTGTGTCTGCTCGACAACTACAGTGAAGCTACAGTAATCACGGGTGGACTCGGACTGAATGTCTACAAGACGTTTTATACCGTGATATGCTGCGTGTGAAGTGATTATCAGTGCGCTTGCTAAACCAGCGAGGGCAAGTGACTTTTAGCTGCACGTCTCACTAGCTCAGAGAGACGTTGTTGGGCTAAAGACCGTCAACAAAGCCATGAAAGTCTCTGCTAACGTCGGGACGGGAGGAGAGATGTTTCTGCAGTGAGCTGCCTGCCTGCATGCTCTAAGGACATTCTTCTGCTGTTCTTCGTTTGGAAGTCGGGACCGGTTCGCTGCTGGAGAGGAGCTCTGAACTGCTGTATCACCCACAAACACTCGTCGCACGAACAAAAGGTATACCTTTTTATTTTCCTGGCTCAGGAGAGTGAAGGGGCCATTCCGTTTTAGGCCACAACGCACCCGAGCATCGATACAGGCCTGCAACGGGGGTTAATAGTGATTCACTCTTTTATCGTCAGGGGTAAGGTGTGAAAGATTGTGGGCCCACATTGAAGTGTTACCAGTCTTTTGTTTCATTGTGAAGTTGATATTTCAAATTCTTTGAACAAGTGTTTTTGTTTTATTTAAGGTAATCCACCGGGTTAATATATATTAGTCTAAAAGGGGTTATTTGTAATTTCACATTATTAATCTTAAAGGTGTAGTAAGGTTACATTAAAAAAGGATTTACATTACATCTAAAAAGTCAAATAGGGTTTAAATTAGATCTAAAAAAGGATTTACATTGCATTTAAAAGTTCATATAATTAATATAGGATTTAAATATATTCTCAAATAGGGTATAATTAAAGTAAGTTTGGTTATACTAATTAGAATAATACAACAGGGTATTTTCTGGTTGGTTTGATTATTATTTCTGACCTTAAAGGTTTACAACTAGGGTTGTGATTTTGAGGTTTCATTTGTATTTTGCATTTTGAAAGAAAAGCCATTTGTATGTTGTATGTTTGTGTTTGTCTAAGTAAATAGTTATTTTTATTATACTTAGCTGACTGGACATCTGTTCTTGGTATTTAATAGAAGTGTATACTTACACCTGCTTTCCTGAAGAGTTACATTACTTATGGTATTTGATGACATGGTATTGAAGTTACATTAATAATTACCTTTATACTTACCTGTTGATCTGGGAATTAAGATACTTAGCGTTCTAATTACCTAGAGGAAGGAAACAGTGTTGGTTATTTACAGTATACAGGGACTGTGAATTAACTTGATTTCTAATACTTACCGGCGTACACCTGAAACACAAGAGGTAAATTAATCTAAACGTATTACGTATTTTAAAACATAACACTAGGAACTCAGGGCCCTGCCCTTATTCACTAGTAGGGGGCAGGAGCGCTACATCAAGAACCCTAAATGAATATGTATTTGGCCACAGACAGACCCCCATCTGATATAGGCCTAATGTTGTAGCAGGGTAGGCTATGTATAATATATGATATATGAAGATAAAAATACATTGTTAATCTGCAAGCTCACAATGCATCACATTGTGTGACATTTTGTGAGCTTGTAGATCGGCTATTTCCGAACAGCCGATGTATAGGGCTAATATGTTTTTTAGGGACCAAGAAGTCACGCAGTGACTTTGGTCACTTATTAGGGACCAAGAAGTCACGCAGTGACTTTGGTCACTCTTTGTTTTTGTGTTTATTTTTCTTCTCCTTCTCCTTCTCCTTCTCCTTCTCCTTCTTCTTCTCCTTCTTCCGCCAAAAATAGCTGTTCTGACTGAATGGTGCAGTCGGTTTTCGCGAAACGCGGTAATCTGGTAGAGGGCCATGCCAAACGGTGAATATGCTAAGCCCAAGACGATTGGCCAAATGGTGGCGCTATAGCGCTCAATTGAAAATGCTAACTTTGAACGTGCATAGCTCATGAACCGTTTGACCGTTGGCAATGACACTTTGATACCCATATGCGTATCCTCGTGCTGAACAACTTTCGTGTTCTGACTTTTGACCTCTGACCTTTAGATCACCCGCCATTTTGAATTATATGATCAGTACTTTATTTTATTCTCCTTCCGCCAAAAATAGCTGTTCTGACTGAACCGTGCAGTCGGTTTGCGCAAAACTTGTCAACATGATAGAGGACCATGCCAAACGGTGACTATGCGAAGCCCATGACGATTGGCCAAATGGTGGCGCTATAGCACTCAATTGATGCAAAACGTGCAAAACTTGCAAACTTTGAACGTGCATATCTCATGAACCGTTTGACCGTTAGCTATGACACTTTGATACACATATGTGTCACCTCATGCCGAACAACTCTTGTGTTCTGACTTTTGACCTCTGACCTTTAGATCACCCGCCATTTTGAATTATATGAAAAACAGTTCAAATGTAACTCCTCCCAGAATCTTTGCTCAAAATGCACGAAAACTTCTACACGTGAACTTTGGACCTATACGGACAAATAATCGTAACACATTTTTTCTAAGTGAAAAGATTAAGTTTTTATGAAGCAATGAAAATTGCTGTTTTGTGAATTTTTTTCTTCTGCCTCTAATACACACATATGCTTATGTCACTTAACTATGCGAAGCCCATGACGATTGGCCAAATGGTGGCGCTATAGCACTCAATTGATGCAAAACGTGCAAAACTTGCAAACTTTGAACGTGCATATCTCATGAACCGTTTGACCGTTAGCTATGACACTTTGATACACATATGCGTCTCCTCATGCCGAACAACTTTCGTGTTCTGACTTTTGACCTCTGACCTTTAGATCACCCGCCATTTTGAATTATATGAAAAACAGTTCAAATGTAACTCCTCCCAGAATCTTTGCTCAAAATGCACGAAAACTTCTACACGTGAACTTTGGACCTATACGGACAAATAATCGTAGCACATTTTTTTCTAAGTGAAAAAATGAAGTTTTTATGAGCCAATGAAAATTGCGCGTGCACGCACACACACACACACACACACACACACACACCAAAGTTTGAGTACTTATGCTGAACTAACACTGAATGATTTTCCTGTTAACAATGGAGTATCTGATTGTTTCCGTGTAGCTCAGTCAGTCGAGCTCTTGCCCTTGGACCGCAAGGTTGTGTGTTCAAATCCAGCTACTGACAACTCAGCTTGTCAGTCTTATTTGTACATATTGTTGAACGCCCTGTGGGCTATATCAGTGAGATCAATAACTTTAAAGACTGGTGTGATAATTGCCACCTTATGTTAAACACCACAAAAACTAAAGAGATGATCTTCAATCCAAATCCATGGTTATGAACGAATGTCTGCCTAACACACACATGCATGCAGCCACGCACGCACGCACGCACGCACGCACGCACGCACGCACGCACACACACACACACACACACAAAGAGAAGTTTGCACGCACGCACGCACGCACGCACGCACGCACGCACGTGCACACACACACACAAAGAGAAGTTTGTACGCACGCACGCACGCACGCACGCAGGCAGGCAGGCAGGCAGGCGCACACACACACACACACACACACACTTTAACTGTGCGTGAAAACACACTGTAGTAATGGATAAAGACATGCCCAAAATGAGGACACACCTTCTTGTTACCAAATCAGTAAATGGTTTTACAGTTTACAATGTATTCACTGATTGTCTCTGTGTAGCTCAGTCAGTATAGCTCCCGCCTTCGGTGCACAAGGTTGTGAGTTCAAATCCCGGTACCGACAACTCAGCTCGTCAGTCTCATTTGTACGTGTTGTTCTTATTGCGCATTGTTCTTCTTCTATCTTGGTCCCGCTTTATCGCTGCTTGCAGCTATATTTAGGGACCAAGAAGTCACGCAGTGACTTTGGTCACTCTTTGTTTTTGTGTTTATTTTTCTTCTCCTTCTCCTTCTCCTTCTTCTTCTCCTTCTTCCGCCAAAAATAGCTGTTCTGACTGAATGGTGCAGTCGGTTTTCGCGAAACGCGGTAATCTGGTAGAGGGCCATGCCAAACGGTGAATATGCTAAGCCCAAGACGATTGGCCAAATGGTGGCGCTATAGCGCTCAATTGAAAATGCTAACTTTGAACGTGCATAGCTCATGAACCGTTTGACCGTTGGCAATGACACTTTGATACCCATATGCGTATCCTCGTGCTGAACAACTTTCGTGTTCTGACTTTTGACCTCTGACCTTTAGATCACCCGCCATTTTGAATTATATGATCAGTACTTTATTTTATTCTCCTTCCGCCAAAAATAGCTGTTCTGACTGAACCGTGCAGTCGGTTTGCGCAAAACTTGTCAACATGATAGAGGACCATGCCAAACGGTGACTATGCGAAGCCCATGACGATTGGCCAAATGGTGGCGCTATAGCACTCAATTGATGCAAAACGTGCAAAACTTGCAAACTTTGAACGTGCATATCTCATGAACCGTTTGACCGTTAGCTATGACACTTTGATACACATATGTGTCACCTCATGCCGAACAACTCTTGTGTTCTGACTTTTGACCTCTGACCTTTAGATCACCCGCCATTTTGAATTATATGAAAAACAGTTCAAATGTAACTCCTCCCAGAATCTTTGCTCAAAATGCACGAAAACTTCTACACGTGAACTTTGGACCTATACGGACAAATAATCGTAACACATTTTTTCTAAGTGAAAAGATTAAGTTTTTATGAAGCAATGAAAATTGCTGTTTTGTGAATTTTTTTCTTCTGCCTCTAATACACACATATGCTTATGTCACTTAACTATGCGAAGCCCATCACGATTGGCCAAATGGTGGCGCTATAGCACTCAATTGATGCAAAACTTGCAAACTTGCAAACTTTGAACGTGCATATCTCATGAACCGTTTGACCGTTGGCATTGACACTTTGATACACATATGCGTCTCCTCATGCCGAACAACTTTCGTGTTCTGACTTTTGACCTCTGACCTTTAGATCACCCGCCATTTTGAATTATATGAAAAACAGTTCAAATGTAACTCCTCCCAGAATCTTTGCTCAAAATGCACGAAAACTTCTACACGTGAACTTTGGACCTATACGGACAAATAATCGTAGCACATTTTTTTCTAAGTGAAAAAATGAAGTTTTTATGAGCCAATGAAAATTGCGCGTGCACGCACACACACACACACACACACACACACACACCAAAGTTTGAGTACTTATGCTGAACTAACACTGAATGATTTTCCTGTTAACAATGGAGTATCTGATTGTTTCCGTGTAGCTCAGTCAGTCGAGCTCTTGCCCTTGGACCGCAAGGTTGTGTGTTCAAATCCAGCTACTGACAACTCAGCTTGTCAGTCTTATTTGTACATATTGTTGAACGCCCTGTGGGCTATATCAGTGAGATCAATAACTTTAAAGACTGGTGTGATAATTGCCACCTTATGTTAAACACCACAAAAACTAAAGAGATGATCTTCAATCCAAATCCATGGTTATGAACGAATGTCTGCCTAACACACACATGCATGCAGCCACGCACGCACGCACGCACGCACGCACGCACGCACGCACGCACACACACACACACACACACAAAGAGAAGTTTGCACGCACGCACGCACGCACGCACGCACGCACGCACGTGCACACACACACACAAAGAGAAGTTTGTACGCACGCACGCACGCACGCACGCAGGCAGGCAGGCAGGCAGGCGCACACACACACACACACACACACACTTTAACTGTGCGTGAAAACACACTGTAGTAATGGATAAAGACATGCCCAAAATGAGGACACACCTTCTTGTTACCAAATCAGTAAATGGTTTTACAGTTTACAATGTATTCACTGATTGTCTCTGTGTAGCTCAGTCAGTATAGCTCCCGCCTTCGGTGCACAAGGTTGTGAGTTCAAATCCCGGTACCGACAACTCAGCTCGTCAGTCTCATTTGTACGTGTTGTTCTTATTGCGCATTGTTCTTCTTCTATCTTGGTCCCGCTTTATCGCTGCTTGCAGCTATATTTGTTTTTGTGCTTATTTTTCTTCTCCTTCTTCTTCTTCCGCCAAAAATAGCTGTTCTGACTGAATGGTGCAGTCGGTTTTCGCGAAACGCGGTAATCTGGTAGAGGGCCATGCCAAACGGTGAATATGCGAAGCCCAAGACGATTGGCCAAATGGTAGCGCTATAGCGCTCAATTGAAAATGCTAACTTTGAACGTGCATAGCTCATGAACCGTTTGACCGTTGGCAATGACACTTTGATACCCATATGCGTCTCCTCATGCTGAACAACTTTCGTGTTCTGACTTTTGACCTCTGACCTTTAGATCACCCGCCATTTTGAATGATATGAAAAAAAGTTCAAATGTAACTCCTCCCAGAATCTTTGCTCAAAATGCACGAAAACTTCTACACGTGAACTTTGGACCTATACGGACAAATAATCGTAGCACATTTTTTCTAAGTGAAAAAATGAAGTTTTTATGAACCAATGAAAATTGCTGTTTTGTGAAAATTATTCTTCTGCCTCTAATACACACATATGCTTATGTCACTTTACTATGCGAAGCCCATCACGATTGGCCAAATGGTGGCGCTATAGCACTCAATTGATGCAAAACTTGCAAACTTGCAAACTTTGAACGTGCATATCTCATGAACCGTTTGACCGTTGGCAATGACACTTTGATACACATATGTGTCTCCTCATGCCGAACAACTTTCGTGTTCTGACTTTTGACCTCTGACCTTTATATCACCCGCCATTTTGAATTATATGAAAAACAGTTCAAATGTAAGTCCTCCCAGAATCTTTGCTCAAAATGCACGAAAACTTCTACACGTGAACTTTGGACCTATACGGACAAATAATCGTAGCACATTTTTTCTAAGTGAAAAAATGAAGTTTTATGAGCCAATGAAAACTGCGCGCACACGCACACACACACACACTAAAGTTTGAGTACTTATGCTGAACTAACACTGAATGATTTTCCTGTTAACAATGGAGTAACTGATTGTCTCCGTGTAGCTCAGTCAGTCGAGCTCTTGCCCTTGTACCGCAAGGTTGTGTGTTCAAATCCAGCTACTGACAACTCAGCTTGTCAGTCTTATTTGTACATATTGTTGAACGCCCTGTGGGCTATATCAGTGAGATCAATAACTTTAAAGACTGGTGTGATAATAGCCACCTTATGTTAAACACCACAAAAACTAAAGAGATGATCTTCAATCCAAATCCATGGTTATGAACGATTGTCTGCCTAACACACACACGCATGCAGCCACGCACACACGCACGCACGCACGCACGCACGCGCGCACACGCACCCACGCACACACACACACACACACACACACACACACACACATGCAGCCACGCATGCCACGCACGCACGCGCGCACGCGCACACACACACACGCATGCAGCCACGCATGCCCCACGCATGCCACACGCATGCGCGCGCACACACACACACACACACACACACACACACACACACACACACACACACACACACACACACACACACACACACACACACACACACACACACACACACACACACACTTTAACTGTGCGTGAAAACACACTGTAGTAATGGAAAGACATGCCCAAAATGAGGACACACCTTCTTGTTACCAAATCACTGAATGGTTTTACTGTTTACAATGTAGTCACTGATTGTCTCTGTGTAGCTCAGTCAGTAGAGCTCCCGCCTTCGGTCCACAAAGTTGCGAGTTCAAATCCCGGTACCGACAACTCAGCTCGTCAGTCTCATTTGTGCATGTTGTTCTCATTGCGCATTGTTCTTCTTCTATCTTGGTCCCGCTTTATCGCTGCTTGCAGCTATATTTTTTTCTTTGTTTTTGGTGGGGGGGGGGGGGGGGGGGGGGGGGGGGGGTGGGGGGGGTTAATGTGGACTGTTTTCAATATGTTTGCGTTAAATTTAAATAATAAATAGTTTAGGCCCTATGGCTTTTGAAACATCAGCTGTCACATATTTTTTTCATGTAAAATGAGCCACCATATCAGGTAAGATGGGCCACTGTTTTTGAGCCTATTAGCTCCTTGCTCTTTAAAGTTAGGCTACTTGACATATAATAAAACAGTTGCTATGGTTATTATGGTGGGAGTTATGGTGGGAGATGGAGATGCAATGCATCACATCTGATGATGCAATCACATCAGTCATATGATGACTATTGACTGCTCAGGGTAAATGCCAGGTGAAAACAAGCAATTGTCAATGATGAGGTTGATAAAACAATAAAAGAAATGCCCATATATTAAAACAAAATGTATACATGTTATGATGGCCTTCATCACATATTTTGTCGCATTCTTTGTTAGTGGCTCAATTTACATTAAAGGTGTTCATCTAAAATGGGCCACTCAAGCTGCAAAGCAAAACAGAGTCATATAATGTCATTGGGACTACATTTTATTAATAAACCAATGAATAACATGTAACACAGTGTAGCATTACATTTAATTAATAAAACAATGAACATTAACATAATTATTAATTTTGTTCAACTGTTTTGGAGGAAATGTATGTGCATGCAAAAATAGCCCGAATCACACATATGCAACCTATTTGCATATCACACAGGTGCAACATGCATGCAGATTACTACCTGCCTGATCCGTGTACCTTTAGTTCAAACGATTTTTCTGAAGTCTGAAGGGGGTCCATATTTGGCCAAAGGCTGTGTTACGTCATATTCAAGACAGAGGCCTATATTAATAGAAAGGAGATTCAGTGCGGCATCATGGAGGACAACAGGGAGAGGGCATTGTTGGATTACAGAAAGAAATTACTTGAACACATTGAGGTCGATGGTCACTTAAAAGAACTGTGGGAGCAACTTAGAGAGCAAACTAAGCAGTACGAGAAGTCAGAAAATGACCTCAAAGCTCTGCAAAGTGTTGCACAGATTATAGGAGAGGTGCTCAAACAGCTGACTGAGGAGAAGATCATTGTCAAGGCCACAAATGGGCCTCGATACGTGGTTGGATGTCGCAGACAACTGGATAAGTCCCAGCTCAAGCCAGGCACCAGAGTGGCACTAGACATGACCACCCTGACTATAATGAGGTACCTGCCAAGAGAGGTTGACCCCCTGGTCTACAACATGTCTCATGAGGACCCCGGCAGCGTCTCGTACTCCGAGATCGGAGGCTTGTCCGAGCAGATCCGCGAGCTGAGAGAGGTGATCGAACTGCCTCTGACCAACCCTGAGCTGTTCCTCAGAGTGGGAATCATTCCTCCGAAGGGCTGTCTGCTCTACGGACCGCCAGGCACCGGGAAGACACTGCTGGCCAGAGCCGTGGCCAGTCAGCTGGACTGCAACTTCCTCAAGGTGGTGTCCAGTTCCATCGTGGACAAGTACATCGGCGAGAGTGCGCGGCTGATCAGGGAGATGTTCCACTACGCCAGAGACCACCAGCCCTGCATCATCTTCATGGACGAGATCGACGCCATCGGCGGCCGCCGCTTCTCGGAGGGAACCTCGGCGGACAGAGAGATCCAGAGAACCCTGATGGAGCTGTTGAACCAGATGGACGGCTTTGACACCCTGCACCGGGTCAAGATGATAATGGCCACCAACAGACCCGACACCCTGGATCCTGCCCTGCTGCGTCCCGGCAGGCTGGACCGTAAGATCCACATTGAGCTGCCCAACGAGCAGGCTCGTCTGGACATCCTCAAGATTCACTCCGGTCCGATCACCAAACACGGAGAGATGGATTACGAAGCCATCGTGAAGCTGTCCGATGGATTCAATGGAGCCGATCTGAGAAACGTGTGCACAGAGGCGGGCCTGTTCGCCATCCGCTCGGACCGCGAGTACGTGACTCAGGAAGACTTCATGAAAGCCGTGCGCAAGGTGGCAGATTCCAAGAAACTGGAGTCAAAGTTGGACTACAAGCCGTTATAATGCTTCTCTGCTATTTTGTTTGTTTTTAACCCATCAAGACTGGGAAAGCACCTGTGTCATTTTCGATTTTAATTACTTTAACCATTATTTTTTACTTTGGCTATTCAAAAATAGCAGATATACAAGCTCAAAGGCGCACTTTGTGCCACGTTATGAGCTTGTAGCTATGCTTTTTTAGAAACATTTTAGAAACGCTAAAGCTAGCCCCTCCCACATCTGGAATTTGTGTGCAACATGTGGTAGCCAAGTCTATGGACTTTTTTATGTCCGTTGTGTTGCTATTCTTAAATTCTTCATTATAACTTCATTTTTAAATTACCTTTCTCCTCGAAACTTTGACACACTATAATTTTCAACTAGAAGCTTTGTTCAGACTTACAAAATGTTTTTGGGAATAGAATATCTTGATACTGTTTCTTCAGAAACAGTAGTACCTTCGTTTTAGTCTAGTTTTATTTGTGGTATCGATCTTGTGAGTTCTTTTATTTTATTTTATTCATTATACTTTATCTGTTATGTATTTTAACATTAAAAACTTTGGCACGTTCTAGCTCTGCTTTTGCTTGACTTCTAAATGTTTGTCCTGATTAATAAACTGATCTTTTATATTTTAAATATTTAGCATTTAAAGTTTTTTTATTTTTATTAAGTGTATTTTATTTAATGTCCAGGTCATTTCCCGCCTCAAGAAAATAAATCATGAATCGAGTCTGATCTATCTCAAATTTGAATGAAACGTTGAGGGGCTACTAAACAAGTATGGCACAACAAGAAATGTGATTTTATCACTAAATTGTCTTGTGGGTCATGTGACAATGATCATAAAATAGTGTATACTATACGTGGGCTGCCTTCCCCCTACAATGAATGGCATATATTGTAGCTGTTTTATCTGCACTTCACTGGCTACCAGTCTCCTTTAGGATTGATTTTAAGATTTAATTGTCATTACAATAGTCATGGCAATTCACCAGTGGCCATGCCCATGAGCAATAATGTATTGATTCATTTTATAAAGTATCAGTGAATAATAATGCATTCATATCATATACAAGATAATTGTCTCCACCAGGCCATGGGGAGAGAGTATGTTTTGCACTCCGTCCGTCCGTCCGTGTGTCCGTGTGTCCGTCCGTCCGTCCGTGTGTCCGTCCGTGTGTCCGTCCGTCCGTCTGTGAACAGCTAATCTCTGGCACCGTTGGCTTGATCGCAGCCATACTCTGCACACACACTCCCTGGATGCCAGAGCTGAACCTCTGCTCCAAAGTTTTCACATTGGCCTGTTATAGCGCCACCAGGAGGCCGCTTTGTGCAAAACAAATGTTTTGACGGTACACCCACAGATTTTGTCCAAACATTACGCAAATTGGTACACAGTCTCTCTAGAGCCATTCAACGAAACGGGTCTTTCAGATTTCTCAGACTCCATCCTGATTGGCTACGATTGGCTTCCAAAGTTCGCAGGAGTGCTCCGTTTCAAACAAAATGCTGCAAATCATGAACACATCGTGTGATTTCCGTGAAATTTTGCACGCACATTCCCACTAGGCCGAGGAAGAAATGCCACTTGAATATTTTCAACTCAGCCTCATGGTGGCGCTATAACTGGCCGATTTGTGTTTTTACCTATAACTGCACCGATCTGTGTAAAACCATGTATGCATACTCCCTAGAGGCCAAGGAAAAACCTTTGCCTGGAATTTTTCACATCTGCTCTTTATAGCGCCACCAGGAGGCCGACATATGTAAAACACATTTTCTAATATTACTCCTTCAGATTTTATCCAAATTTCATGCAAATCGGTACGCATGCTCTCCATAGTCATGTGATCATGTGATTTGTTTGATTTCTCATAATTATCCATCCTGATTGGCTACGATTGGCTTCGAATGTTTTCACGAGTAGCCCGTTTTGTACAAATCGCCACAACTCCTCAACGCAGCGTCCGATTGCGGTGAAACTGTGCATGCCTATTCCCACTACTAGGCTGAGGAAGAAATGCCACTTGACAGTTTTCAAATCAGCCTCATGGTGGCGCTACAACAGGACAAGTCGCGTCACACACACACACACACACACACACACACACACACACACACACACACACACACACACACACACACACACACACAAAACCCAAATAAACATGTTTATATTACTCCTAAACAATTTTTTCCAAACATCACACACACTCCTATTCTCCTGGTGGAGACCTGTGCCCAGTAGGGCACTTTTTCTAGTTAAATTTGACTTCATTATTTTTCCATCAGTGTCACCGATAATGTCATATTTTGTCAAGGTGTGCTATCACCATAATGCTTCCATACTGCTGGCTGGGTTATACAATGTGGCCCCGGGTGTGGCCCCGGGTGTTCTCACAGCAGATCCTTGTAGAATATGTACGGACATACACAAAGGGCCCTATCTTGAGCCACCCATTACCCTGGGCCCTTATCCCTAAACATATTTGCTATTTTTTTACAATTTAAAAAAATATAGTTCAAAGTTATAGCCAATCTACATCGACACATTTTGAACCTGTAGATGGGCTATTTGAACTATTTTAAAAGGTTTTTCAAAATAGTAAAACATGGCAAATGCGCCACCCCTTGGTAAGGGTCATAGGGTTCCATTTTCGTTCGAGCATTCTAAATACACAATTTGGGGATTTAGCAGTGGGGAAGGAGTGTTCCCCCACTAAAGTTGGTATTTTGGTTACCTGTCCCTAAAACACCTCCGTTACCCGTTACATTATGCATAGGTGTGGTTTGGGCGTTACAATAATTAAACCAATCACCGTGCCATTGCCTTATCCGTTGTCCGTTATGCCCAGTTCTATATTGCTTCATAGCCTTACGGTCTATAGCCCATGGAAGAGTGATGCGTTGCTGCCTTGAAGTCTCACTTGTACTGCAGCCGCAGCACAAGTGACCATTGTGTCCAACACAATGGACACAAGGAAGTGGCAGGCACTCACCTCTGCTGATTATAGGACAATAGGCCTGTCTCACAGCCATGCCCCGCCCCCTTTACACGCCCTCTTTCCAGACCTAGTGGTGTTGACGTGACGTCACTCCATAGACATTACATGTTAAAAGATCTACATTCAGAAGCCATAAACAACGCTTTTTCTGAAGGTAAACTTTATTCTATTTGGTTTAGCGGTCTTAACATCTTGTTTTCTTCATAATAATATTGGTCTTTTACATTTTAACATTTGGAAACAGCCTTAAATGGTGCAGAGAAAGCAGGTAGGGATGTAGGTAGCTCTGGTCCATAGCCTTACTCATGGACCGCTAAAACAAATAGAACTAGAACTGCACTCTGTCGAGTGCCTACTTGCTTGTTGCACACAAGTAGGCCATAAATGGCCTACTAGTGCGCAAACAGAGCGCGCAAGTACTCTCGACCGCTACAAACTGTCAAATCTCAGCTTCTCTGTGAAAGAACGTTTGAAATATTGAATTATTAGGTTTAGCTATTTGCTACGTACCTACTTTTTGCACGTAAAAAAATAGTATTATGAAGTAGTGTAGAAGTTTCTATCTATAAAAGAAATATAGTTCTATCGATTTAGAACTGTCCTGGATCCCTTTTTAGTTTCTCAAAGAAAAATAAATCATCGATATCCGAAAAAGAAAAAATCACACCCGTGTGAACTGAGTGGTGTAAGGTTTTATATAGCATGATCAGCTGTGGTCTGACGTAATGTCTGACGTAATGAAATCACACCCGGGTGAACTGATTGACCACTTTCCTAGATCTAGGCTATTGAGTTCAGCATTCAGCATCTCTGTTTCTCAGCTGGAGTTTTTGTCCGATGTGAGGTATTATATAAGGTAAGGTATTATATAGCCTGATCAGCTCTGATCTGACGTAATGAAATCACACCCGGATGTGATTTCACAACTGGCTTTTTTTGTGCAGAAAAAATTAGCATGGTTGCTACGGTCATCCAGTTCACCCGGGTGTGATTTAATTACGTCAGAAATTATTTTGAACATAGCAACCATGCTCATTTTTTCTGCACACAAAAGCCAGTTGTAGGAGTGGTTTACACCACTCAAAAAAGGTATATAAACTGAAATAAAATATGTTATCACGTATACAGTATAATTAATTAATAATTAAATTTACTTAATCTTGGACTATAGTGATATTAAATTGATTAGCGGTATACTGTGGTTACTTTTGATGCGTATGCACCGTCCCAGCATATGACGTCAGGGTATAACTGGTATAGCTAGCTCTCAATGATGACTAGCCCTCAATGATGACGTAATAAAGATGTGGATTAAAGGACCCAATGCCTTCGATGGTGACGTATATCTCGATCAATGTCGGGTGGATTAAAGGAAATGCCTCTATGTATATGTATATGTAATTTGTAAGTTGATTAGCGGTATACTGTGATTACTTTTGATGCGTATGCACCGTCCCAGCATATGACGTCAGGGTATAACTGATATAGCTAGCTCAGTAGTCAGTAGTCATTACGTCATTTGCTGGGACGGTGCATACGCACTCCTGGGCGAAACTAGTACTTGCGCGCTCTGCTTGCGCAAGTAATAAAGTTTACCTTCAGAAAAAGCATGGAAAGGGGGTGGGGAATGGCTGTGAGACAGGCCTATTACAAAGATGCGCAGCCTGCACTCTGCGGACATCTCCATGCAGGTGCGCAGTGTGCGCCGCTATACCAAACAAATTTGGCATACGGCTTACGGGTGCTTTTAAACTCCACTATCGCCTTTCCAAATGTGTGTGACCAAAATAGCAATTTAGGGGAAAGCATGCCAACACGCCCATGACCACACCTCTAGGCGCAAATACCGGTGTCGGCAAAATAGATAGCGGGTGACACTGGACCAAATTACCATTAAGGGACAGAGCAAGCTCCTATACTCGTAACTAAAGCAGAAGTCCCCACAGCAGCTGAAACCCCACAGCAAGTGCGGTGTGTGCGTGCGTGCGTGCGTGGGTGCGTGCGTGCGTGCATCATTAGCACCTTCTCGTCTGTAAATTGAGTATACAATGGTTTCTTCAATGGAGTGTTAATAATGGCAATCTATAGAAATGGTCTATGGCAATATCAGCCTCTCTCTATATGTATAGGCATAGGCTATCATGTTAACTTTGTACACTTATGCATCATACAATATCTATGTAATATGTACCTGTACCATGGGGGGCATGCAATAATCCACAACAGTTTACCATAATGAACAGTTTTTGGGGAGTGCTAATTAGTGTACAGGATATACACGAGTGGGAAAATAACACAAACTTGGGCTGGTGGATTATGTTGGGGGCTTGGTCCTGGGGTGCAAGTTGAGTAGCAATATCAGTGTGAAATAAAACTCCCTGGAAGTCCATATTTGGGCAACGGTTTGTGCTACAACTGTGTTATGTCATGCCCAAGGCATACACCTGCATAACGTCAATCAACAGGATAAAAGGAATGTACCAGGAATCGTGCAAAGAGAATTGCATCAAAACATCCGTAGTAGCATTATTCACACTACGTCAGAGTTCTCAATCATATGGGACCTCAGGACCCACCCATAATGTTGGGATTGCAGGATACGGCAGTAATGTTGGGAATGCAGGAATCGGCAGGCATCCCAGAACTCACTGTTGGAATCAATGGCTTTGGTCGTTTTGGTCGTCTGATTCTGAGAGCGTGCATCAAAAAGGGTGTCAAAGTTGTGGCGATCAATCACCCCTTCATTGACATACAGTACATGGTCTACATGTTCAAGTATGACTCGACCCATAGACCTTTCCCTGGGAGGGTTACCCACGTTGGTAAGAACCTCATGATTAACGACAGCACCATCACGGTATTCCAGTGTCGGAAGCCATCAGAGATCCCATGGGGTGAAGCTGGAGCACATTTTGTTGTCGAGGCCTCCGGAGACTACCTCAGTATGGAGAGGGCCTCTGCTCACCTGAAGGGCGGAGCTAAGCGTGTGGTAGTCACCTCCCCCTCCCCTGACGCCCCCATGTTTGTTATGGGAGTGAACGAGCACAAATACGACCCCGCTATTAACACGGTCGTCAGCACTTCCTCCTGCACCACCAACTGCCTGGCTCCCCTGGCTAAGGTCATCAATGACAACTTTGGCATTGAAGAGGCCCTGATGACCACCATACATGCGTACACAGGCACCCAGAAGGCAGTGGATGGTGCCAGTGGCAAGTCGTGGCGTGACGGACGAGGTGCCCTTCAGAACATCATCCCTTCTACTACTGGAGCCGCCAAGTCCATAGGGAAAGTCATCCCTGAACTCAAAGATAAGTTGACAGGCATGGCGTTCCGGGTTCCCATCGCTGATGTGTCCGTTGTGGACCTGACGTGCCGTCTGTCTCGTCCCGCCCCCTACGAAGAGATCAAGAAGGCAATGAAGACCGCTTCACAAGGTCCTATGCATGGTATACTGGGATACACAGATGACATGGTGGTGTCCTCTGACTTCCTTAGTAACACCCACTCCGCCATCTTTGATGCTACAGCTGGCCTTGCCCTCAACGACACTTTCGTGAAAATCGTTGCCTGGTACGATAATGAGTTTGGCTACACTCACCGTGTTGCTGACCTGGTCATATTCATGCACAGAAAGGAGTTTCCTCTGACCAAACCTAAAAAAACAAAAACAAAACCAGCCGACCAAACAAAGCCAGCCAACCAGGCAAAGCAAGCCGACCAAACAAAGCCAGCTGACGAAGAGGCAAAACCAACAGGCCAAACAATACCAGTAGATGAAACAAAACCAGCCGATGAAACAAAACCAGCCGACGAAACAAAACCAGCGGACGAAACAAAACCAGCGGACGAAACAAAACCAGCCTAATAATAGCGTTAGTCCCATGTGGATCTCTGACATCATGTTGCTTCTGGTGTTTCTGTCACCTGTTGACATGACTCTCACGTGCATCAAGGTACAGCAGGTGTTCTGTCATCAGCTGGCAGCGACTATAAAGACGACACAATCTGGAAATGCCGGTTTGGGGAAGAATGCAATTGATTGCTACCATCCATTGATCGTCCAACGATGCATGCCAGCCCACCCCGCGTAGAACGAATGGTCCTTCCGAAATCTACAATGATAGTGAGCATTTGATGATGCCGCGCTGAAATGCTTCACACTATCGCATACCTCACCACTGACCTTCCCAGCTCTCGCCACCGGCTGCTGCTGTTTCCACCACTGAGATGCAGACGTGAATGGTTGTTTTCTCACTGGGTATCTCGGTTCTATAGATCAACGTGACCCAAACACTTCCGGTGCATAAGTCAGCGGACACCAGCACAACTCCCAACGGTACAGGTGGATTTGCTGGCTGCAGAAGCACTGCATTAAAGTGAATGAGGGTTTGGCCGGACTTTACACTTGATTTTATTACCGTAGTAAACATTTTCATGAATTATTTATGTATTCAATTGCTAGTTTAAAGTATTTTTTCAATCATCATGATATGCGTTTAGTAAATTATGGTTACATTATTTTTAAATGAATGATAAAGTAGGGTGGTTCTACCTAATGAAGACCTGTTCCCTTTGTCCATATTTGTTAGCCTATGGTTTAAATGTTGTAATTAGGGATGTCTCCATCACGTTTTTTTTCTCCCGATCCGATTCCGATCATTAGATTTTGAGTATCTGCCGATGCCGATTTTTCCTGATCCGATATGTATATTTTTGCCCCTCATACAGGTTTAATGTTTGTTTTTAGTTCAATGTTTGTTTTAAAAACGCCATGACAATGAAGGGAAAATGTATGTCATAATGTGCGTCATTACGTCATATTGTCTCTATTGTTAATGGCGTTTAATGTTTGTGTTTGCACCGTTTGTTTTACATCACCATTACATCACCTAATCAACATGAGTTAGACTTTAATATATTAGCGCCCCTCACTTCACACGGGTGTGATTTTTTTAAAGAAGATAATTTTCCCGACCCGATGAGTATATTTTTATAGAGCACTTATATATGCTACAATATCCAAAATCACAGACAATATGCAATCTAATATCTATAATATATGGATATGATATTGATACAAGGGATGTCCCGATCACATTTTATTGCTCACGATCCAATTTCGAAAATAATTATGCGATTGGCCCCGATTTCCGATCACGTGATCTGATCATCAACCCCAGTGGTAATTGTGCTGTGTATGATTTTAAAGTAGCATTTGGGACAGGTACAGGTATAGCTTTTAGCCAGGGCTGCTTGCAGGACTGTGGGGTTATCCCCTCTGGTGAGCACACATACATTATTTGTTGTATTAGTAGTATTTGCAGTGTAACATTCTGTTTTCTCTTTGTTGCTGTGGCATAATTTCTGTGGCAATCCATATTTGGTCACCGGTTTGTGCTACATCTGTGTTACGCCATGGCCAAGGCATATTCCTAGATAACGATAACCAGCAGGATAAAAAGGGAGGTACCGGGTGTCTGACACAGATTACTTGCCCTGAGGTGTATTTAGAGAGGTTAATCGCTTTTTAACAGAAATTCTCAACCTTATATAATAGATCAAGGCCCACCCACCAAGTTGAGAATGGCAACTGAACTCCTTGTTGGAATCAATGGCTATGGTCGTATTGGTCGTCTAGTTTTGAGGGCTTGCCTCAAAAAAGGTATCAAAGTTGTTGCAATCAATCACCCCATCATTGACATACAGTACATGGTCTACATGTTGAAGTATGACTCAATCCATGGACGTTTCAAGGGCAAGGTCGCCTACAAGGGTAATAAGCTCTTCGTCAACGACCAAACCATCTTTGTATATCAGTGTAAGAAGCCATCAGAAATCCCTTGGACTGAGTCCGGAGCTAGGTTCATTGTCGAGGCCTCTGGAGACCTCCTCACTTTGGAGAAGGCCTCTATTCACCTCGCGAGCGGAGCTAAGCGCGTTATAATCACTGCCCCCTCCATCGACGCCCCCATGTTTGTTATGGGAGTGAACGAAGACAAATACAGCCCCTCCCATAACAGAATTGTCAGCACTTCCTCCTGCACCACCAACTGCCTGGCTCCCCTGGCTAAGATTATCAATGACAACTTTGGCATTGAAGAGGCCATGATGACCACCATACATGCATACACAGGCACCCAGAAGACAGTGGATGGAGTCAGTAACAAGGCGTGGCGTGACGGACGAGGTGCCCTTCAGAACATCATCCCTTCTACTACTGGAGCCGCCAAGGCCATAGGGAAAGTCATCCCTGAACTCAACGATAAGTTGACAGGCATATCGCTACGGGTTCCCGTGGCTGATGTGTCCGTTGTGGACCTGACGTGCCGCCTGTCTCGTCCCACCTCCTACGAAGAGATCAAGGACGCAGTGAGGGACGCTGCACAAGGTCCTATGCATGGTATAATGGGATACACCGAGGACCTTGTGGTGTCATCTGACTTCCTCGGTAACACCCACTCCTGCATCTTTGATGCTGCAGCTGGCCTGGTCCTCAATGACAAATTTGTCAAACTCATTTCCTGGTACGACAATGAGTATGGCTACACCCAACGTGTGGTGGACCTGATGATCTTCATGCACAGAAAGGAGTATGTCATGAAAGAAAAATCTAAAAAAACAAAACCAACCGAGGCCTAGTCACAGCGTGACTCCCATGCAGATCTCTGCTTCAAGAGTTTCTGTCTCACGAGCCTTTTGTTTCTACTTGTCTGCGCTTTGCATTATTCAAGTTGTGATGAGATGTTGTATTGTAGGCAAAACTAGCTCTTTTACTAACAATAAAGATTCATGCAACAAGATTTTATTCTTGTTTTATCTTTCCTTTTTTCCCAAATAGAGTAACCGATCCGATTTCCTTCGTTGTGCCAATTAACCATCCCCACACATTTTTGTCCCTACTGTCTCACCTGCCACTGAGGAGTCCCCACCAGGAGGACATACAGCACCGCCGTCCTACTCGTTCATTCAACAACCCCCCACCCGCTGATAGGCACCAATCTACAAGCTGGTTGGCTATTTCCTGTGACGAGATCTCTGGTGTAAAGAGAAATAGGAGGAATTGTAGAGACTGCATGGAGGAAGGCCTAGCTTTCGGGAGTGCTGATTCGCAGTTCCAAAGTCCTTCCACAAAGATATCCTGATCTAGATGGGTCAATTAGGGAGGGGACTCTTCCGAGGTGTGATTGGGACGGTCTGACGGTCTCATAACTTTCAGCACTGTGATAACACTGTGAGTATTTTTTGTCTAAACTTTAGTTTTTTAGAAAGGTAATCATTTGAAAATATAGTCTTGGATTAAGCAAAGACACCACAAGCAGCTCCCATTTGCAAAGCTCCCAGTGAATCGAAAATTAATGTTGAGCGCAAATATGGACACGCTTTAGGAAATTAGACAGATGCCTGTACTATGTACAGAATCTACAGATCATTTATTTTTCTTGATATTATAATGTTTATAGACTGAGAACAGGTACTTTGTTTACCTATGATCCTAGATTTCTATTTATATGCATTTGATGTATTACCTCGTGTTTCCCTTGCTTATTGTAAATAGCTCTGGATTAAGCGTCAGCTAAATTGTAAATTGTAAGAACTAGATTTGACCATCAGCTCCTTAAAGACTTCCAGCTTGCAAAATGCTTAACGCATTGATGATCTGGAAGAATCTGATACAAAATGTTCAGCTAAACTGTAGTTTACTTTCAAGAAACCCTTGAATGACCAAACTGGCCATAATTATGTTTTGTGCAACATTCTCCACCATCGCAAATATTATCCAATAGGCCTAATGTATGATTCACAATTCATTTTTTAACAATTATGTAACTAGTGATATCCAACAGGTGAAGCCAAATAATAAAATGTTGACTTTTTTATTTTTTATGTTTTTACAATTTTTATTTATGAATTTATTTATGTATTTATTTAGTAATCATGAAATGATCAGTGTCCAAGAGGCATAATCTAATGCGTGAGGCCAACCAATTTATTGATGATAGTCTAAATATTGAGATAAAAACCTTGAGTTTCTTGATTGATTGGTTGATGTAGGCTACTTTGTTTGAGGTATAGGCTTAATTTGGGTGGAGGGGGTAAATACAGTACCTTGTAATGTATGTTTTATGTTCAGATTTTAGTGTACACAAACTGTCCTACACAAACATTACCTTCCCATTGGCAGTGAATGGACAATTTTATGACATAGTGTCTGATGATGTCATAGTATACATTATGATGATTGTACAATGATAAGATCGCCCCTCACTTCACACGGGTGTGATTTGTTTTTCTTTATTTGGCCTGAGGACCCACACAAGACAATTGTCTCACGATTGTCCTGGGGTGAAAGGGGGTGATGAGACAGCTTCAATTCATCTCCAATGGAAGTCACACGGTTTTGAAGAGACTCCCCCCCCCCCCGCCATTGACATTGAAGGGAAAATGTACGTCATAGGTAAACGAGCAAAACAGGCAACAGGCATTCTGATTGGCCAGTATGAGATGATACATGATGATGTATGATAAGAGCTGATAATTCCGCTAAATATGACGAAAATTAAACATCAAAACATTAAACGCCATTGACATTGAAGGGAAAACTTACGTCATGTAAACAAGCAAATCGGCTAACCAATCACATGTTGGTGGGAGCGCTTGGCCAATAAGGGACCACCTTATGTACCTTATAGCGATGTCAAATGTCCGCTAACATAAATGGATGTGCGATGACAAGGGCGCCCCTCATTTCACACGGGTGCGATTTTTTAAATTAGTTTAATACCACCCACTATCAGTCAGTCCTTGTACCTTTCATGCCCATATATGGAGATCACATCACTGCACTGGAGCACTGTCAGGTTCAGGGATCACCAAGGCTCCAAATGGACTCTTACGGTTCTGTAACTGAGTGTACAAATGGAACTAAATGGTCCCGTATTATTATTTTTTCATTCATAACGTCTATAGATTCTATAGACACTTCTACACATACCAGCGGAACCCGAAGCGCTCGTGCAAAAGCTCCTCGCGGGGTCTGAGGTTGTACAGCTCCTGTGAGAGGGGGGGCACCCAGCGGTCCGTGGTGAAGACGCTCTCCCCGACCTTCCAACCCGGGATGTCCTTCATAATGATGGCCTCTTCCTCGAGGTTCTCCCGCAGCATCCGCAGCGTGCGCCGGTCGTGTTCCGCCTGCAGCAAGGGCATCAGAGCTATCCTGGCCTCCAGATCCTCGATGTGCAGCCGCCTCCTCTCTCTGTTCCAGCTGAACAGCCTCCAGTAGCCGAACAGCATCAGCCCGATTCCGACGCCAAACATGCTGTAGCCAGAAAGTCCTCGTTTGGGCAGGTTCCTCTTATAATCGATAGGGGAGTACCCTCCCAGAGGAGGCATGTCCTGCTTCACCTTGGACACTGCCATTCTTTCCCAGCCTCCTCTCTCCTTCAAAACACACGTCTGAAGTCACTTGGTTTTTATGGTGTCAAGAACAGTGTCTCGTCAATTTATTTTGCGCTAGTGCACGTAAGTACATTCACTCTAATGTTTTGCATATTTACGACATCACGTTGATGACGCGTGCATCTTGAGAGTTTGTGGAACTCCATATATGGATAATGGGCAGGTGTTTCAATCAATCAGATTGGGAGAGTTTGGGGACCTCCAAATATGGGCAAGTGTTTCAATCAATCAGCTTGGGAGAGTCCAGGATGTCAATATAAATGAGGGACAGACCTGCATGCACTCATGCAAGCTTATAATGCTGCATTTATTCCTGGCTTCATAAATACATATAGATCTCATTTTCTAGGGTGTGACTAGCAAAACATGGCCTTACCGCCCCAGCTCAAAGGCATTCAACACTATCTGCGAACCGCACAGGAGCATGAAAAAAGGGATCCAGTCGTGTCCTACTACTGTCGTCTGTATGCGATGCAAGCAGGTATGAAGGACAGTAACTCACCAGAATGCGGAAAGTTCCTGGCCAAACTCATGGACCAGCTCGAGTCCATGAAGAACGAGCTGGGTGACAATGACTCCATCAGTCAGGAGGTGGTGGGGAACGCCCACATCGAGAACTACGCATTGAAGTTGTTCCTCTATGCCGACAATGAAGACCGCTCAGGGAACTTCCACAAGAACATGGTCAAGTCCTTCTACACCGCCAGCCTGCTAATAGATGTCCTCACGGTGTTTGGGGAGCTGTCGGACGAGAACGTCCAACACAGGAAGTACGCGCGCTGGAAGTCCACATACATCCACAACTGTCTGAAGAGCGGAGAAACGCCGCAGTCCGGGCCCGTCGACATGGAGCAGGATGAGGAGGCAGATGAGTTGTATGGCGCTGAGGGTGGAGGTTTTTCAGCACCATTTGGAGGTGGCTTCATGTCAGAATCTGCTCCTCCGTATCCCCAGGGCAACCAGGGCCCAGTCCTTGGAAGTGGCTTCAGCGTGGGTTCGGGTTCCGGCCCGGGGGCGGTCGGGCCCAATCAGAGCAATTACAACAACATCCACCTCCCACCATCCGGGGCACACGTGCCAGCCAGCACTCCTGCTGAGCTGCATCCAGCCACAACGGGAGGGTCCTTCCAACCGGTGTTCCCCAGATCTGTGCCCCCTGTCAACTCTGCGCTGCTCAGCATCAACCCAGGGGGCCATGTGCATCTCAGGCCAGAGGACTTCACTCTGGCCCAGAAGTACTGTAGGTACGCTGGCAGTGCTCTGCAGTATGAGGATGTCCCCACTGCCATTCAGAACCTACAGAAGGCCCTGCAACTCCTTACCACAGGGAAAGAATGAACCCCTCTTTTCTCTTCCTTCTCTACCATACATCCATCCCTCCCTATATGCCTTTATAGGGTGGTTATAGAGTTCTCTCAAACCGCCACCCCCAGCATGATCACTCTTATCAGTGATTCTCAGTTTAGTATAGGCCTACATCAGGCCACATACTTGATGGTGTGACTGCACCCTAATGCTGCGTGTCCACACTGGCACAATGCAAAGGATAAAACGCTACACAGCATATTTGTAGCTCTGTATCTGAAACCAGCTCAACTTTTTTGCAATTTTGTAGCCGTTGTAGTTTTTGTAGCGTCCACAAACGTTGGATGTAGGCTACTATATACATGTCGCTGGCTTTCATTGAAAAATAATGGTAGCCTAGTATCTATGCACTGGCGTACGGGAGGCGAATATTGTTTTACAGCAGGCTCCGCAAGCGACGCCCCGCGGGGCCTACAGCAGGGGGGCCTCACTCGCCCAAAGCTATAGCCAAACTCTGCAATTTTACATTTGAAATCAGCCCGTGGAGGGACATCATTGCTGGTGCATTGTCTGTGGGAGTGGGAGGTCCATGTGCTTCAATATTTACATCTGGATTTACGGCAGAGCAATGCTGAATGGCCTATTTTCCAAATCGCTGAGAAGATGGTAAGTCTTCCCTGATGTTATAGGCTAGCTACACTGTGGTGAAAGGGCCCCACCCGGATCGTTGCAGGGGGGCTCTGTAGCTGCCAGTGTGAACTCGCCATAAGAATTATCTGTAACCGGGGCCATCCCAACTTTGAAGGAGAGTTTTGAAAGTCATGATCACAGGATAATATAGAAGGTGGGGTTCTCTGTCACAAGGCCGGCTTCAGACGAAGTGAGAGACAACGATCGGCTGACATTTCCCCCAAGTGCATGCACAACCTGAACACTCCAACACACAGTGGTGTAAAGTAACTCTAGTATGTTTACTCAAGTACTGTACTTAAGTACAATTCTGAAGTATTTTTACTTTACTGGAGTATTTCCAATTTTCAATACTTTTTACCTCTTCACTACATCTGAAAGGCAAATACATTGTAGTTTTCATCCCACATAGGTTCAATTACTAGTTACTTTGTATGTTTAAATTATTATTACAAAACATACATTAACCACTTCAGCCCTACATTTTGACCATTTGAAAATAGAAGAACTACAAGCTCACAATGCGCAAGCTTGAAGATCTGCTATTTTAGAATTGAGTACCAAATACCCCAATGGAAACAAGCAGGCTTTCTTGGGTTTAAATCCTCTTAACAGACCTTGTATTGAACTGTACTTTCTTGTGCTTTATTCTGCAAATTGCAAAAAAAAAGAATTATTATTATTCCCAATAAAGAATTTCAATTATTAAATTGCTAAAAAAGTATTCAATCAATGGGTATTTCTACATTGCAGTATTGATACATACTTTTACCTACGCAATAAATGTGAGTACATTTTCCACCACTGGAAGTGAATCACATGGATGCTGACCAATTGCAATGGTTTGACAGCGTTTATACGAAGGAAGGACAGAGGAGGTGAGAACCTGCAGGAGAAGCCAGCAGGGAATGACGGCAGAGAAAAGAAGACGGATGGACGAGATGAGGAAAAGGATGACCATCTCCCTGTCCTTATACTCCACATCTGGAACCCATCCTTGTTTCCCCTGGACCCAGATCAGCAGCCCACATTAACATTTAGTTAATGATCCGTCCTCAGTGTTTTGCAGGCCAAGGACCACCTTAAAGGGGAACTTCACCCTGTTTGCAAAAAATACATGTTAATAACGTTTAGAAGATTTAGTCTTTATGTGTGTAATAGAGACCTGCGGATGGAGTATTTTGTCTGCCCGCTATACAACCGCATCATCCTTTTTGTATTAACCGCACCATCCGCCAACTGAGATCACCCACGGCAACCGCGGCTAAATCCGCCATCTGCAGGTCTCTACTGGCTTGGGACACCACAATGGAAATATATGAGGGCATAACTCACCCGTTATACAACCGCATTAATTATATCATCCTATTTATATTAACCGCAACAGCCGCGGTTACCCGCGGCAACCGCGGCTAAATCCGCCATCTGCAGGTCTCTAGTGTGTAATATGTGGTTTTAGATTTTAGCAGTGAGCCCAGTGTCTCTGATGTCATGGACACTGGGCTCACTTACTTCCTGGACTACATGTTGTCTCAGTAAGACAGCCCTCCCCCTATCCACAAGGAGGAACAGTGCACTAAAGCATTATGGGAATTGTAGTCCAGGAAAGAAGTGAGCCCAGTGTCCATGACATCAGAGACACTGGGCTCACTGCTAAAATCTAAAATATCTAAAACCACATATTACACACATAAAGACCCCCAGGAAAGTGTTCTAAATCTTCTAAACGTCATTAACATATATTTTTTTGCAAAAAGGGTGTCTTTAACTAAGAGAGGGATGATCCCCCAGAATAGGGATGCAAGTTGTAAAAATGCAAAAAATACAAAATTGACGCCCCCCCTGCAGTATATCATATCTCTGAACTGATCCCCCTGTAATCCTCACTCGTGACCAGTAGAAGGAGCCAAAGAGAGGGTTTTTTTCTGACCTTGCCAATATTGGGCATCAAGCACTTGCAAACAAACAGCTAAGGTTGTTAAATGATAAATACTGTTTAAAGGACTATTGTTGTTTTCTGTGGCAGCAGTGGTTTTGGTGTTTTTGATTGATTGCAACGAATACTTTAACAGTTTGCATAAAGTACAGAGGCACAGTTATACAATGATGCTAAAAGTATAACATCCCTGAAGCGATTGTGGACCTCAATTGCATGTGTCTTGGTCTTGGACATATAAAGACATGCAATACTTGTTTATTTTTGGCAAGCTAGACCTGTGCTCTTTTATTATTTGTTGTATTAATATTCTTGAGGGGCCCTAGCCTATGTCCAGCTTTGAAGGTTTGTGTAAACACAAGCATTGTTTTGCTACCGTTTCCTATCTATACTATTTTTGAGTGTTTGTGCATATCTAGCCAGTGTAAACACAAACATTGATGACAAGGAGGAGTGAGGATGTAAATTGTGATTGGCCAGAATGAGATGATGTATGATGAACGGATGTGATTTGTATTCATTTATTTAATTTTTTCTTATCATATTATTATCATACTATTATCCTACTCAGGCCTGTAGCCAAATAATAACCCTCAGCCTAACCATTATGAGCCTTCCTTAACCCATTAAGACCCGAGTCCGACTGTCTGTGTCTGATTGTGTCAAGGACCCCTAAAACTATGTGTATTTGACCTCTGACCCCCCGTCTTAAAATGTTTTGTTCCAGGGACCCCCAGAAGCATAGATTTGAGTTAAATATGTATATGTATAATATGTAAAAAAGTATTATACAGTATTCAAAGATTTGCACAAATCTTTAAAAAAAATAACAGATCTACAACCTCATGCGGCACTGAACTACGGGCTTGTAGATCTGCTATTTTTCCTATGTCCAGCTATTAGTGTGCGTGTAAACACAAACTTTGTCCTAACACAAACATTAAATGCCATTGACAAAGAATGGCCAGTTTTGAGAACACAAACATTAAAAGCTGTACATATAGGATGTGAATGGCCGGAATGAGATGTTGTATGAGAGCGCCCCTCACTTCACACGGGTGTGATCTTTCAATAACCAAAGAGTGGTTAAACAGATTGCGATGCTATAATAACTCCTTTTGCTGGGACGCTCAGGCACACGCAAACACAGACTCATATAGACAGTCCAGAGCTACGTCACAAAGAACCTAAATACAAGTGAGGTAAATAACCCAGCAAGCACGGTCAGGACCTGGACAAATTAGTGACGTCTCGATTGGGGCCAGATCAAGTGACGCCAAGACTAGTCAGATCTGGCCCAGAATATCACCTGATTTCAATCAACATAAATTCTGCCAATCTGCCCACTATAAGACGGACGTCCTGGATGAATCAGAGAGACTCCGATCGAGGCCAGATCAAAAGTCATTATCATAACTAGTCAGATCTGGCCCAGAATAAGCTAGGCCTATATTATTTCAACTGGTGAAGATATGGGCTGGGATCTGGACGTCATCATGACGTCATGATGTAATTTGGCTTGCTGGGAAGGTGTACTCCACATTAGAATCCTTGGCCATGTCTGCCAGCCAATCACAAAGCTGGAACAACTCTGACGTCAGTGCTGCGAAGATAAAACCTAGTTTCAAGGAGCTCTGGTACATTGCTGCTTGTGAAGCGTGTTGATGCTTAAGCTCCTATTACTTCAGCCGTTCTGCATCTGTCATGACCCCGGAGAATGAGGTCAGGACCAGACTCGTACTCAACTACCTGCCTCAGGATGATAAGTCCTGTGAGCCGCTAGGTGATGCTCACAAGGCAGCAGGAGACTCGCTAGCTATTGGCCCGCCTACAAAGATGAGCAGCAGCCCTGCGTCTCGGTCTGTCCAGGAGCAGCCCCATCCATGTAGAGATGATGCTAACCCTCAATCTCAGACTGTGAATGGCAGAGAATTGAGGAAGGGCTTTCCCACAATGCTGTGTCCTCATGCCACAGAGTTTGTGCCGGGGCAGCCCTACAGTACACGGGACGAGCCTGCGAAGGCGAAGAGGCCTGTCCCCCTCTTTGACGCTTTTGAGAAGGACCAGACCGCGAATGACAAAGAACGGAGGAACCAGCTGTGCCCGCGCGCCGCTGCGCTGGGCAAGTGCGACTACGGGCGCAGTTGCGCGTACCTCCACTTTGACGTGTGTGACATGTGTGACCTGCAGGTGCTCCACCCCATGGACAACACCCAGCGTGCGAAGCACACCAAGGCTTGCATTGAGGCCCATGAGAAGGACATGGAGATCTCCTTCGCCATCCAGCGCAGCAAGGACATGACGTGCGGCCTGTGCATGGAGGTGGTGTTCGAGAAGGCCAATCCCAGCGAGCGCCGCTTCGGAATCCTTTCCAACTGCAGCCACTGCTACTGTGTCCGGTGTATCCGCAAGTGGAGGAGTGCCAAGCAGTTCAAGAGTAACGTCATCAAGTCCTGCTACAGGTGTCGAGTCACGTCCAACTTTGTCATTCCGAGCGAGTACTGGGTCGAGGACAAGGGAGACAAGGAGAAGCTCATCCAGAAGTACAAGGACGACATGGGGACTAAACCATGTCTGTATTTTGACGAGGGCCGGGGAAATTGCCTGTTTGGCTCAAATTGTTTCTATAAGCACGCCTTCCCGGATGGTAGCCAGGAGGAAGAGCAGTCCAGCCTGAGACTGGCGGAATGCATACGGAGCTTAAGGCAAACAGCTCAAAGTGAACGTCCCGCCCCCGCTCAGGAGAGCACAGACTCCTCCTCCGACAACGAGATGTTGTATATAGACATCGTAATGATATCTGTGGCGTTCACGTGTTTACTGTTTTTCCTTTTGTTTTTGTCTGCGCAGTCTTGCGATGTTGTCGTGACATGAATCAGAATAAATTAATGATGTTGGGCTGCAAGTTTTGAAAGCTCCAGTCATGTGGATCTCAAGACGTATGTCTTTCAGTTCAGATCTACATTGAATGTCATTATTAAAAATGAAAGTTAAAATTTTCAAAAGGTATAAAACGTGTGAGACCTGCAGTATGTGCATAAGGGATTTGGCTCCGATCGGTCCAGCGGTTTGTGAGATTCGTTCCAGACGCACAGTCACAGACGGACAAGATACTCTTCTAGAGACCATTTTCTCGTACAGTGATTCTCAAACCTCATAATTTCAAGAGCCCCCCATAACCATTAAGTGTACAAATGTGAACCAAATGGATTTGGTTACATTTCTACCCTCCATTTGTACTCTTACATGCCTCTAACTCGGGGGTGTATTACAGGCATGGGTGTGTCACAGGCATGTAAGGGTCCATTTGGAACTCTTGGAGTCCCCAGCCCCCACTTTGAGAACCCTTGTTCTAGTGCTATCCCTGGAGAAACAGTGGAGAAATGTAACTTATGATACAGGATGTTTCATGTAAACACTAGTATCCTAGTACGTCCATACATTTTTGTTCACATAGTAATCCTATCATAGTGTTCTATATTTGTTTTAAATATGTAACTTTAACTTCATAAAATGAAGCCAACAGGGCTCTAATAACTGTTTGACTGTCTACCATATTAACTTCGGTCAGGAGTCGGAAGTTCAACAGTTTATTCAGAGAACAGAACAAGGGGTAGTCAGGGCAAAGCATATGATTGTCATGTGAATTGTGTGTGTACGTGCCTTTGAGCGTGCGTGCGTGCGTGCGTGCGTGCGTGCGTGCGTGCGTGCGTCGTGTGTGTGTGTGTGTGTGGCAGGGCCAGTAGCGGTCAGACTGATCACAGGTCTGACCCCCTACAGAAGTGTTTACCAAACCAAACAGTTTTTTTGCATTTCCTTAAAGAAATCACACTTGTGTGAAGTGAGGGCCGGCACTCTTATCATCATACATCATCATACATCAGCCAATCAAATCATCACATTCCGTGCTACAAACACCTACACACAAAGCTGTGTATTTTTAAGGGGCTAGCACCCCTCAAAAATGTCAAAATAATTAACAAATAGTACATACTGTACATACATACATACAGTACATACATACATACATACATACATACATAGATACATACATACATACATACATACATACACATACATACATACATACATGCACGTACATGTACGTCAAAAGAAATTACAAAACTTCTAATACAAATATCCATATATATATATATAAAAACAAAACAAAAAAACAACCAACAAACAAACCAAAAAATGTTACACATAGTAAAATGTGAAATCTACAAGTTCCACAGTGCATCACTGAGCTTGTCGATTGTCTATTTTCACTATTATTAAATAATGGTAAATGGATTTCATTTATATAACGCTTTTATCCAAATCGCTTTATAATGGATTTCACATTCACCCGCTCACACAAACATTCACACACCGATGGTGGAGGAAGGCTGCTCATCGGGAGCAATAGGGAGGAGGGTCTTGCTTCCGCATCAGTTGAACTATATAAACCACCTGCGTTAATAGAGCCAACCGATTGGAAAATGATGTTTGCATATTACAGAATATGCTTTAATTGCTTTGTACAACTAAACAGACTGTATCTACGGATGGTATTCCAAGCCTGACTTTCAGAATTGATTACACTGAAGACTTGTACCAAAGCAGGCCAAGTGTTCAGCTATATATAGCTGAATATAAAGGAGAAATCACTCAACAAAAAGGTGGATCCTCTCTGACTGTGGCCTTCCCAGTGACAGGACTGTATAGAAATCAAAGCACAGTTGGAAGAATTGCCCATATTTTGGGGGGCATGTTGGTGGTGTCTTGTCTGTGAAAGAATGTAATAAATGTATTCCCAGTAAGACGCCTGAGGGCGAGAAGTGACCTTGCCCTTTATGTAAATGCGACCTGTGGTCACAACAAGATGTATTTATGTAATCATCAGTGAGATGATGTCTTAAGTTGTTATTTACTGCCCTAAACAAACATTAAAGTCCATAGACTTGGCTGCCACATGACGGAAGTTCGGAAAGCCGTGCATTGGACCCCTTGCACCCCTCAAGGGGTGCAACCCATTGCACCCCTCAAACGTGGGCCTATTAAGTTGTCCTGTGTCACATAAAATATCAGCTTGTGGTTATTACCACAAGCCCTTGTTGGTAACACTTTACTTTAAGGGACAAATTCATACACGTAATTAAGCCTATATTAAGGCTTAGGTGATGCATTCGTTATCATGAACTATCATTACATTATCATTAATTACTTCTTCAATCAATTAATGCTTAAGTAACCCATTACTTAACCATTACTTTGTTAACTGTTACTTAATGTGGTGTGTTTGTAGATCTGTTATTATCGGTCAGTTCTATGCCCATGGATGAGTGCTCATAGGCGGGTAGGATTAGTGAGTTGACTCGGTCTCCGAAACTGGTTCTAAATCTTCCGGGGGTCTCGCATGTTGGGCTGGCTCACCTGGGGGTCGCAGGAGGACCCCCATAACTACCAGTTATTTAATGTTTAGTTAAGGGTTAGTTACTAGATGCTTGTCCTCCAAAGTAAAGTCACTTTCATTTCAGTGTTAACTAGAAAAAGTGCCCTTCACAGGCACAGGTCTCCACCAGGAGGATAGGAGTGTGTGTGTGTGTGATGTTTGGCAAAATGTTTAGGAGCAATATAAGTGTGTGTGTGTGTGTGTGTGTGTGTGTGTGTGTGTGTGTGTGTGTGTGTGTGTGTGTGTGTGTGTGTGTGTGTGTGTGTGTGTGTGTGTGTGGCGGCTTGGACTGTTGTAGCGCCACCATGAGGCTGATTTGAAAACGGTCAAGTGGCATTTCTTCCCAAGCCTAGTGGGAATATGCATGCACAGTTTCACCACAATACCATTTGACAACCTCAGGTATCCAATGGGACCAACCTTGTCATACCACCTTGTCGGGAAGGGGGGTAAATACATAATTGATTCAAGGTTTGACTACATTTTGGGAAGGGGAAAATGGCCATAGACATTTTCCAAAAGGTCCCTTTAGCTGTCACTTCAATATAATGTAAATGCAAATGGGTTACATGGATACCTACAAGCCTCCCATGTACACACATGCCACATTTATGCCAATCTCATGCCGTTTGGGGCATATAAAAAATCATATAAAACATCATATAAAAATCATATAAAACATCATATAAAAATCATATAAAAAATCATATATCACACAGCGAAAAAAAGCGATGGAAAAAGCGATGGAAAAAGCGATGGAAAAAGCGATGAAAAATGACCCCTGGGGGTCCTCCTGCGACCCCCAGGTGAGCCAGCCCAACATGCGAGACCCCCGGAAGTTTTAGAACCAGTTTCGGAGACCGAGTCAACTCACTAATCCTACCCGCCTATGAGCACTCATCCTGGGCCTAGAACTGACCGATAATAACAGATCTACAAACACAGCACATTAAGTAACAGGCTTAACTACTGATAGATTAACGGAGGTTAAGTAATGGTTAAGTAATGGGTTACTTAAGCATTAATTGATTGAAGAAGACATGGAATTAATGATGATTTAATGATAGTTCATGATAACTAATGCATCACCCAAGCCTTAATTAAGCCTTAATTAAGGCCTAATTAAGCCTTAATTACGTGTATGAATTTGTCTCTTAAAGAAAAGTGTTACCCTCTTGTTAATACTTTTCATTGGTTGAATATAGATACAATCCAAAGACAGACTCAACCACTTTCACTTTCAGTATATGTTTTTAAAAAGATTCTGAAAATGGTGATCTACAATGTTTTTAATTGATTGATTGAATACTTAATTAGCAGTTTGCAAAAAGAAGCACAGGAAAGTACAGTTTACAAGGTCTGCTAAGAGGATTTTAAGCCGGAGAAAGCTATGGCTCCTTTGTACTCAATTCACCGAAAAGCTAACCCACTGTGAGCTTGTAGATCGTCTAGAAAGGAAACCAACACTACCACTGGTACTGGTAGGAAAAGAAAATGTTGAAATATGGAGATACAAGGTTTCTGCCCGACGATCTGTGGAGTGGAAAGTGATGCCCCACTTCTTCAACGGGAGGGTGCAAGAGCTCATGTGAAATTCAACAGTTTCCATCCTGGTGTACTCTCTCCCTGCCTGCCTGACTGCCTTCGTTCTAACTCACTCATCTGTTGTCATTTTGTGTTTGTTTGATCTTCGGTCTAGAAGAGGGTCTTGTGTGTGTGCGTGCGCACGCGTGTGCATTTGTGTATAGGCCTATAGGGCTAATCTCGTAAAACTGAACCAATCAGCACCAAATGTCTTGTGCGCTCTGCCTATCCTACCAGGACCTATATACTGGTTTTAGATCCTCTATACTGGTTTTATCTCCTACCAGGACCTCTATACTGGTTTTATATCCTACCAGGACCTCTAGTACTGCTGGTTTTATCTCCTACAGTCAGACATGACCCATATGTGGCAGCCAAGTCTATGGACTTTTTATGTTTGCTTTAAGCATTTCTCCCATATGTAGCCTACAAAAGTAAATATCATACATAACATTTTTGTTTCTGTATTCTTAGCATATACATATGCACAGGTTATTACGGGTTGCTAAAACACCAAAAGTGTAATTAAAGAGTTAAAAAACTAACTTCTTCTTGAGTGAGTGAGTGAGCGTGCGTGCGAGAGAGAGAGAGAGAGAGAGAGGGGTCGGGCTATTTTCAGCACGCAATACCATCGTACGACCAAGTATAATAAACCACACCGACCAGGCTTTCACGTGTTGATGAGAGAGAGAGAGAGAGAGAGAGAGAGGGAGGGAGGGAGAGGGAGGGGGGGGGGGGGTGAAGCGCGTGTCTTCCGTGTGTCTCTTTCCTTCCCCTGTATCTGTCTGTCTGTCTGTCAACGCTAGGGGAGCTGGGAAAAGGAGAGGAGCTGTCCGTTTCAGGACCCTGTCTGTCTGTCAAATTCACTTAAAGTCATTTCGGTGTGAGGGGATGAATGAATGAATGAATGAATGAATGAATGGACCGGGATTCGGAATTGGGAGACCTGCTGCTGCTTTATGTTCGACCCTTGCCCCCCCTATAGCTCTCCTCTTCTTGCGTCAACCTGATCAATGCGGAAGGAGCAGGAAGGGAATCGGTAACGACACACTCTCACACAGTGCACTGTGCACTCTCTCTCTCACACTCACACACACACAGCACCACAGCACGGAGTGTAAACACCACCACCACCACCGCGTACACGCGACAGGACGGGGCTGTCGGCTGCCTGTGTACCGGCCGGCCGGTCTGCTGTCTGTCTGTCACCGTTGCAGGTTGGTTCGTCCCCCTATAGCTGGCTGCTGGCCGCGTTGCTGCTGACCGTCGCTGGAAGCAATGACAGTGAGTTAATGATAACCGTAATTTGTATCATGTCACCTTGTGTTGTTGTTATATATTGTCATCGGACTGACTTGGTGTTGTTGTTGTTGAGCTACGCCTATTATATGTCTGGTCTGCCGTTTGCATTCAACACTAAAAAAATAAATAAAAATACAAACAGCGACACACGCGTTTGGTGTGTGCAGTGGTGGGAAAAAGTAGACTCACATTTTTTGTTACGCAAGTATCAATACTGCAATGTAGAGAGATGCTCTTTTACAAGTACAAGTCTGGAATTCAAAAATGTACTTGTAGCCTGGAATCAAATGTAGCCTACTTGGTGGGCCTAGGTTAGCTACCAAACAACAAAGAATGTCCCATTTCACAAATTGTAAAAGTACAGTAGCCTACTTAGTTTAATTAGTTACTTTACACCACTGGGGGGTAGTTTATTGTGTGTGTGTGTGTGTGTGTGTGTGTGTGTGTGTGTGTGTGTGTGTGTGTGTGTGTTTCAGAGAAAAAGATGTGGAGAAATATCAGGTGTTGAAGATGATATAAGGCTGGCTGGAGTTGAGACCTTAGACAGTAAAAAACAAACAAACAAAAATCCTACCATAATGTCGGCAGTGTTCATGTAAGCCTAATTATGTTTTGTTGAATAAACCTATATGACAACAACAACTTACTACTACTACTTCTACTACTACTACTACTACTACTACTACTACTACTACTAACAATAATAATAATAGTGACCATATATGGAGATGTGATGTCACGAGGCGTGGGTGATGGACGGTAGATGCAGGTTTTCATAGTAAATGCGACCTATGGTCGCAATAACACATAACACATAACAGCCCAGAGGGCTTACTTGCGCAAGCAGAGCGCGCAAGTGCGGTAATCGGCTGGGTATGTTGGTGTTGCCCATCGGCCAATCAGGGACCACCATTCTTGATGGTGGTCCCTTATTGGCTGTTGATGGTGACGTAACTAAGGTACGTGTCAATAACGGGTCACAGGTAGGCCATGTATGGTAACAGGACAACTCACCCTTTTCTACAACTGGCTTTGTTAGTTTACGTGTCTGTCTGTCTGTCTGTTCGTACCAAAAAATGAGCATGGTTGCTATGGTCACCCAGTTCACACGGGTGTGATTTCATTACGTCAGACATTGCGTCAGACCACAGCTATTCAGTCTATATAAGACCTTACACCACTCAGTTCACACGGGTGGGATTTTTCCACCTTCAAGTGAGTTGTCCGGACATCTCACCCCGAAAGTCCGGACAACTCACCAGACATCTCACCCCGGTGAGATGTCTTCACTTTCGGGGGTGAGCTGTCTTCACTTTCGGGGGTGAGCTGTCTTCACTTTCGGATTGAGTTGTCTTCACTTTCGGGGTGAGTTGTCTCGGGGTGAGAGTTGAGTGATTCCACTCATTTCCTTGTATAAGTATATGCTCAATTCTTTATCCTATTTATCTTGATTTCTCTCTCTCTCTGTGTGTGTGTGTGTGTGTGTGTGTGTGTGTGTGTGTGTGTGTGTGTGTGTGTGTGTGTGTGTGTGTGTGTGTGTGTGTGTGATAAACTTCTGAAGAAATGTGTAAAACTGTGTTGGCAACTTGGCCATAGATATGTTAATATTACCTGGACCTCACCTAATTTGTTTACTCAAGATGGCTGATTGGTTATATAAGGTCACTTGTAATTTCTCACATGCTAATGTATAACTATGATGAAAGCACATCATCGTTGTTGGGGGGGGGGGGGGGGGGGGGGGTGCAATATTGCTTTGCTATTCAGATGTATATGTATAACACATTTGACAATAACAAAATAAAGCCTATCTGACTGAGGAGCGCTGCCACACGCGCACACGCGCGCACACACACACACACACACACACACACACACACACACACACACACACACACACACACACACACACACACACACACACACACACACACACACACACACACCACGTCCCCCTCAATGCTGTGAGTGAGAGAGAGAGACAATCTACTCCTTACAACAGTGTTTCACCGGATTTTGCTGTTAAATAAATAAATAATTAGCGTGTGATTGCGCACGTCTGTATAGGAACCGATAGTTAGAACCGAAATTGAATTATTGTAATGGGTACCCGGTACCCAAAGTACAGACAACTTACCCCGCCATAAGCCTTAACCCTAACCCGAGCTGTCCGTCTGTTCCCTTTACCAACTCGCCTAACTCACCCCAGCGGAAAGTACAGACAACTCACCCCGCCATGTCAGAAAGTTAGTTGTCCAAATACTGTTGGGTGAGCTGTCCGTCTTTTCCCTTTACCAACTCGCCTAACTCGCCCCAGCGGAAAGTACAGACAACTCACCCCGCCATTTCAGAAAGTGAAGACAACTCACCGGGGTGAGTTGTCCAGTATTCCCATGTATGGCCTACATGTGTGCGCAAGGCACAAGTTGGCACCTCGACAGAGTGCATTTCTAGTTTCCATCGTGGTCCTGGGTATTCAATTCATCAAGTCAAGACATAAAGACATACAATAGACATCATCAATACTAGGAGCAGTAAAAGTATACAGAATAAAAATCACACCTGTGTGAAGTGAGGGGCGCTCTTATCATCATACGCAAAAGTATCATCTCATTCTGGCCAATTACATTTTGCGTCCTCACTTTTGTCTTCAATGTTAGTGTTTACACAAACAATCGAAAATGGCCATTCGATGTCAATGGCATTCAATGTTGTCATAGGTGGTGGCAGCAAAACAATGTTTGTGTTTTCAAACCCTCAAAGCTGGACATAGGAGGGGCTAGCACCCCTCAAAAACAGTGGAGGGGGGGGTTGATTTATTTTGGCTATAGAAGACTTGTCTAGGTCCAGTTGCAAATTACAGACAGGTGCTCTTTTATGGATGTTGGTAGGAAATTCAACTTTTTGGTGGCATGATAATTTCGTTTTTTAAGTGTGTGAACTCGCTCCAAATGTGTCAGACGGTCCCAGGCTGGGGTAGTGAGCTGCTGCTGTAGTCCAGCTGAAAGATGATCGGTGGCAGGTAACAGGATCATCAGAACAGGGAGTGGTGGTAGTGGTGGTTAGAGACACAGTCCTGCTGTAACACAAACATCACAAGTTAAGAGTCCCCCATAATAACAGCAAACAGTGTGTTCATCAACAGCCCTGGTATACTGTATGTCATTCGGTCAATTCCTGGAGATATTGAAAGAAAAGAGTCAGTCAATCAATCAATCAATCAATCAATCAATCAATCAATCTTTTTTTTAATAATGTTAGTCTATACACTGTTTTGGCTATTGATTATTCCCTTTGGAGATTAAATAGTATATTTTGTAACTGGAACCTGGCAAGAAATGTGCAATGTACAAGACAACAACAACAAAGTGCAAGGGGAAAATACCAACACAATTTGCATTAAAACAATTTCAGTCCCAAACCATAGATTATGCGTTTTCAAACCTTTTCATATCAAGGCCCATTATTTATTCAGCATTTGAGCCATGGACCACCATTTGATGACCGTCACAGACTCAAACTTAAAGAATACTTTGTCGGGGTGCATACGTTGGTTCAACATACCAAGAGTCCTACAGTCATTTGTCCTGTGCTAATGACTGTGTGACAAGTTAAAAATCAACCGTGCTGCGGGTTAAAAAATCACCTGTGGCTCCCGACATGTGTGGCGGGATAAAACTAACCTGTGGCGGGTTAAAAATCACCCGTGTCGTCCACGTTCGGTTAGGGTTAGGGTAGGGTTTTTGGTACGATATCGGACTCATGACTGTAGGACTGTTGGCATGGCTAACCATATTGTGATAGTACTCATTGCTATAGAGTGTTCAGTAACAGGAGTCTCCATGTCTCCCCAGCTCTTTATTAAACATAGGAAATCAGGTTAGGTTACCAATTTTATCAAATCAGGATAGAGAACTCAAGTCAGGATACAGATTAAGTGATCAGACTAAATTGGAAGGTTTAAAAAAGAAGTAGAAGAAGAAGAAATACCATGATATTTGTTTTATTATCTTGTCAATTAAATAAATTGTTTTTATTCGGTTGCAAATTAATATCCTCAAGTCCACACCCACAGGCTGGAAATATACATGCTTTTGATAACATGATACTCAGTATGTACAGTTCAGTGTGACACACACTTGCACGCACGCACGCACGCACGCACGCACGCACGCACGCACGCACACACGCACACACGCACACACGCACACACACACAGGTTGGCTGCCAGTTTGTAACTTGTATCAGATGTCAGGTGTCACCATTAAACTATCAACAGCAGTGGGAGAAGTACTCATGTTGTTTTACTTACGTAAGACTCCACGTAAAACACCACAACATAAAAAGAGGGTCCAGTATTCAAAATTTGACTTGTGAGTAAAAGTACAAAAGTATTGGCATCAAAATGTACTTGCAGTACCAAAGTAAAAGTGCTCAAATTTGACAACAATAAATGTACTTAGTTACTTTCTACCACTACCTTTCTGTCTGTCTGTCTGTCTGTCTGTCTGTCTGTCTGTCTGTCTGTCTGTCTGTCTGTCTGTCGTCTATTGCTGTCCTTTTAATGTTATCTGCTCCCCTCTTGTATTCCTGACACAAACACACACACACACACACACACACACACACACACACACACACACACACACACACACACACACACACACACACACACACACACAGACCTCCCGTGCTGATCTGGGGTCAGTGTTTCAGGCTACATGACAGAGATTGATCTTCCAGAGTGGTGATTTTTTTCTACATGTGTTCACTTCAAACGTCCTTGACCATGTGTGTGCGTGTGTGCGTGCATGCGTGTGTGTGAGAGAGAGAGAGTGCATGCATGCGTGCGTTCATGCATTTGTGCGTGTGTGTGTGTGTGTGTGTGTGTGTGTGTGTGTGTGTGTGTGTGCATGAGTAAAACTTAGTTTGAACTGCCACAGCTGTGAAGAACATTCAGGCTCTCTGCTAGTGTCTCATTGGATGAAGGGCAGGATGCTGACGCACATAGACACACAGACACACACTTGCACGTAGGCACACGTTGCACGCAGACACACACTTCCACACAGACACACTTGCACACACACGTGACAATTGGATGCATGCACATAGACGTGTTGCACACATGCAGGCACACACACTTGCACATAGACACACATTGCATGCAGGCGCTGCACACACTTGCACATAGAAAACGTTGCACGCAGACACACACACTTGCACATTAGACACACAAGCACATATACACACTTGCACATATACAAATGTGCACACAGGCAGGCACGCGCACACACACACACACACACACACACACACACACACACACACACACACACACACAGGCACTCTCACACATATATTATGTACTAACAGCATGTGTGTGTCCAGATTGATCAGCCTGCAGACAGTATGTAAAGCACTTAGTTAAGCATACAGCGTATCGATCAGACTAGCAGTGTAGTGTTGGCTGTGAGATATCCCTCCATGTGCAATATATACAGCAGACCGACAGGACCCCCGCCTTGGACACAGCTGATGAATTAGCTTAGCGTAGTAGCATATACTCTACTATCATAATGTACTATAGCATGTCATATAGCTTGGGGAATCGGAACGTTTCCCGGTTCGATTCCCCGGCCGGCCCCCGAGCTCCTTAATTCCTGCATGCTGCGTGTCTTTGAGCAAAGACACTGAACCTCTAAACTGCTGCTGATGAGCAGGTTGGTGCCCTTGCATGGTTTTCTCTGCCGCGGTCGGTCTGTGTGTGTGTGTGTGTGTGTGTGTGTGTGTGTGTGTGTGTGTGTGTGTGTGATGGTTTGTTTGGAGCATAGCGCTATATTATGAATGCACCATCTACAGTACCATTTATTTACTATCTTATCATCTCTTTTGGGTGGAAACCTCTTATGTCCAAAACTGTTACTTTTCAGGATTCAAATTCAAGAATAGCAAAAGTAGCAGATCCACACGGACACTTTTGTGTCCACCTTTGTTTAAATGGAGATAAGAGGTTTCTGACCAACATCAATGATAACTGTAATAATGTCCAGACTCCAGGCATATTGCATACCGTAGATGTCGGGCGGAAACCTTGTATATCCAAAACTTTTGCTTTTCAGGAAACAAAAAAGACTGCCTCCCCTTTAAGGCACGTTCACGTTTGGTCAAAATTGTCCCAAATGGTCAGAATATGCCTTTTTAAGTGGTGCAACCACTTCATTAATTGCTTTGTGTGTGCCCATGCCTGGCTGCCTGGCTGGCTGGCTACCTGTGTCTGAGCACGAACATTCTCCAGACCAGCAGTGGGAAATGCAGTAGGCTCAGAAGACTGAGGAACGGGGTACCACATTGGTCGGTCCTCTCGCCGATGCTGTTCAACATTTACATACATGACCTACCTGATACATCGTCCAGAAAGTATGGCTATGCAGACGACCTTGCCATCATGTTGAGTCGACCAACGTGGAAGAGGGCCTGAATGAAGACATGGGCAACATGGTAGCATACCTTCAAAGGTGGCGTCTACAGCTTAGCGTCGGAAAGACAGTCGCTGCGGCATTCCACCTTAGCACCAGGGAAGCAAGGAGGGAACTTGAGGTGAGTGTCGACGGTAAACGCATGGAGGTCCAGCAAGCCCCGAAGTACCTTGGCGTGCGTCTGGATCGGACACTGTCCTTCAGACAACACCTCAAAGAACTCAAGGCCAAGGTGACATCCAGGGTTGCACTGATCCGCCGCCTCGCTGGAACAACCTGGGGAGCCTCCGCTAAGACGCTGTTCACCCAAGCCCTGGTCTTCTCTGCAGCGGAATACTGCGCCCCAGTCTGGAGCAGAAGCCCCCATGTAAGAAAGGTCGATGTGGCAATTAACAACGCCCTCCGGATCATAACGGGATGCCTGAAGCCCACCCCTGCGTCCCACTCTCCAGTCCTTGCGGGAATAGCTCCGGCCCGCCTCCGACCACCCTCGTCCTGGCCAGGAAAGCCCAAAAGCATGACTGGCACATCCTGCATGGCACCACAACAACTCCAGCGCCTCCAAGCAGACTCAGGTCTCGTCACCCCTACAACAGGGCAGCACAGGAGATGCTCAACTCCACCTCTGAGGATATCTCCAGAGATGCATGGCTGGCAGCAGTGTGGAAGCAGGAGTGGGAGTCAGCCGGGCCCTCCCGTATGCATAGCTACATCTGGGAACCAGGAGATGGCGCCATAGGAGGAGATGACCTACCTCGCCAGCAATGGACCACACTGAACCGTTTAAGAACTGGGGTTGGGCGCTTCAATGCATCAATGCAGAAGTGGGGATTGGCGGACAGTGCGCCATGCTAGTACGGTGACCCATCTACACCTGCCCCTTATACAGACCACCCTCGGAAGCCTTCTTCGACCTGGGACCAGATATGCGGGCGTGGCTCCACGACACCGAGTTGGACCTCTGACGTTACACGAAAAGAAGAAGCACGAAAATAGCATTTGGTTGGTTTTCAAAACCAAGTGTCACTGTTGGGAGGGATCAACATATGGAATGTCACAACAGGTCAGCTCCATATATGGAGATCTAAGGGTTTAAGGTTTAAGGTCAGATGGCCGTATATGCAGATCTAGGTGTTAATCCAGTCTTCTCCATGTAGGCCTATGGCTATCCAGGGTTGGATGAGATCAGTGTCGTAATCTTCATATATAGACGGCCATATATGCAGCGTGTCACCAGGCGTGACAGACCGACGGCCATATATGGTGGCGTGAAGTGTCACGAAGTGTTACGGGCTGACGACCATATGGCGGTGTGACGGATCGACTGACGGACTGACAGGTTTTTCAGGTTTTCATAGTAATCTGCGACCTGCGATTGCAATAATCAATAGCTGGAGCCCCCCAGTGTACAGGCCTAGGATGTTGGGGAAAACATTTGTAGAAAAATAGCTGAGCTTTGGATTGTCAACTTTCAGCAAACCATATTTAGTGCAGAGCGAAAACAGAAAAGACTATACTAGTACAGAGCCCGGAGGGCAGTATAGAGGGTAGGCGCGTGACATCATCATCAAACCAGGAAGTTATGCAGGAACGCCTACTGAGTGGCAAAAAACTACTTCCTGGCCTCGACAGCCCATACATCCACACAGAAAAGTCCTATCTGATTGCATTAAACAACATTAAACAATGTTAAACTCACTTTGCATGTTGCTTTGCCACTCGATTTGCCACTCGATGTGCCATTCACTTTAAGCATGCGCATACTCTCTATAGGGTTGAAGTGGTGAAGTTGTTCTTATGGCAGTAGGAGGTATAGGTAGGTATTTTAATGAGTCTGAAGTTCCCTGTGTCCTATAGGCAGAGTGAACGTTGTACTTTTACTAGCGCTCTGCATTATGATATGGTACCTTGGACCGTGACACCCAGGTAGTAGTAGTGGTGGTGTTTGGGGCCTGTTGAGGAAACATTCAGGTGCACGCACACACGTATACACGCATGCACGCATGCACGCACGCATGCACGCACGCGCACACACAAACACACACACACACTCACATGCACACACATGCACATGCACACATACTCGCCGTCCTGACTGGATAAGAGGAAAGGCAGCCAAGTAGAGGTTAGTCCTGGCTGCTCAAAGTCAATTCACAGATCTTGGAGGGAGAAAGAGAGGAAAGGCCTGTTTCAACAAAACAACACATTAGAGCAAGAGCGCCTGTTAACCCTCACCGACAGAAATACATACAGTGTCATTATTGAACCATGACATGGTTTCTCTATGTAAAGCACCATGGATAAAGGTGCTATATAAATGCACCATTTTACCAAAAATGCACCATTTGTCCTATGTTTTTCACTTGCCCTTTTCTTTTCTCTTTCTGCGGACTGCGCCCCAGGCCAGTGTAACAACTGGATGTGGCCTCACTACAAATCCCATGAACCTATGAACCTATGAATCAATAAGTCTTATTTCCTTGGAATTTCATCAGAAAATAACCATGGCCAGTATGCACGCCTTCAGCTGAGTTGCTGTCCTAGAACTGTCTTATTTCCTCGGGTAGGTAGGTATGCAGGAAGGTATGCAGTGTTGCTTGTTTTTTCAGCACAGAAACGATTGCACATTGTATCTCATCTCCACTGGGACACACCTTCTCTTGGACAGATATTGCAGCATCCACGCTGTGTGGATGCTGAAGCCTTCAGCATCCACGCTGTGTGGATGCTGAAGCCTTCAGCATCCACGCTGTGTGGATGCTGAAGCCTTCAGCATCCACGCTGTGTGGATGCTGAAGCCTTCAGCATCCACGCTGTGTGGATGCTGAAGCCTTCAGCATCCACGCTGTGTGGACGCTGAAGCCTTCAGCATCCACGCTGTGTGGATGCTGAAGGCAGGCCGGTGGCCAGCACTGTCAAAGCGGACATCGCTGGTGGTGGTGGTGGGTGTGGCATCCCTTTTGTGTAGCTTTGGCAGGTGGAGGTGGACGGTGGGTGACAGCCACTGTTCTGAATTAGTTGAGAGCCATGGGCTTTTATTCTGGTGTCAGGCAATCTTCGTTGGTGCATTGTTTGTTTGATTGATTGATTGATTGATTGATTGATTGATGGAATACCTTATTAGTCAGAAAAGTAAACAGCTCGTATACAGTCAGACATTCAGGCTATAAGGAATCAAGGATAACACAAAAATGTCCTGGGGAATTGTTTCCATTGTGGTCCTATGTATTCAATTCATCAACATAGCATACAAAATTAACACAATAATAAATTACAGTACAACAGTACGAAACACTACATGTAGCCTACAAAGGAGAAAAAATGCTTATCTTTTTGATTGATGGACAATTAAGTAACAAGACCCTTTTCTTCTTTTCCTTGCTGTATACATTGCACCATGCTGATAGGCCAAGCAGCATTGGACCCGAAGGTCTGGCACTGGTCGCGTTGTACCTTACTGTACTTCTGAAATAATGTGCTCAGTGCTGGGCAGTCTACTCTGGACAACCTGCTGCAGAGCTTAATGTTTTGCAATGGAGGTGTTGGCATACCACACTAATGCAGTGTGATGATGATCTCTGGTGCAACAATCATTTGGCTGTTCTATTCTGTGCTTATCCACTTGAAAGGGCGGGAGGGGGGGGGGGTGTTAGACAGTGTAGGAGAGATAGACTGTAGGGAAACTGAGGGGGAGACAGTGTAGGAGAGATAGACAGTATAGGGAAGCTGAGAGGGAGACAGTGTAGGACAGACAGACAGTAGGAAAGCTGAGAGACAGACCAGTAGAAAAGTTGAGAGACAGACAGGAAAGCTTAGAGGGAGACAGTGTAGGAAAGACAGACAGCATAGGGAAGCTGAGAGGGGGACAGTGTAGGAGAGACATACAGTAGGACAGCTGAGAGGGAGACAGTGTGGCAGAGACAGACAGTAGGACAGCTGAGAGGGAGACAGTGTGGCAGAGACAGACAGTAGGACAGCTGAGAGGGAGACAGTGTGGCAGAGACAGACAGTAGGACAGCTGAGAGGCAGACAGTATACATTTGAGAAACAGACAGGAAAGCTTAGAGGGAGACAGTGTGAGAAAGACAGTATAGGGAAGCTGAGAGGGGGACATGTAGCAGAGACAGACAGTAGGACAGCTGAGAGGGAGACAGTGTGGCAGAGACAGACAGTAGGACAGCTGAGAGGGAGACAGTGTGGCAGAGACAGACAGTAGGACATCTGAGAGGGAGACAGTGTGGCAGAGACAGACAGTAGGACAGCTGAGAGGGAGACAGTGTAGCAGAGACAGACAGTAGGACGGCTGAGAGGGAGACAGTGTAGGAGAGACAGACAGTAGGACAGCTGAGAGAGAGACAGTGTAGCAGAGACAGACAGTAGGACAGCTGAGAGGGAGACAGTGTAGCAGAGACAGACAGTAGGACGGCTGAGAGACAGACAGTGTAGGAGAGACAGACAGTAGGACAGCTGAGAGAGAGGGAGACAGTGTAGCAAAGACAGACAGTAGGACGGCTGAGAGGGAGACAGTGTAGGAGAGACAGACAGTAGGACAGCTGAGAGAGAGGGAGACAGTGTAGGAGAGACAGACAGTAGGACAGCTGAGAGGGAGACAGTGTGGCAGAGACAGACAGTAGGACAGCTGAGAGGGAGACAGTGTAGGAGAGACATACAGTAGGACAGCTGAGAGGGAGACAGTTTGGCAGAGACAGACAGTAGGACAGCTGAGAGGGAGACAGTGTGGCAGAGACAGACAGTAGGACAGCTGAGAGGCAGACAGTATACATTTGAGAAACAGACAGGAAAGCTTAGAGGGAGACAGTGTGAGAAAGACAGTATAGGGAAGCTGAGAGGGGGACATGTAGCAGAGACAGACAGTAGGACAGCTGAGAGGGAGACAGTGTGGCAGAGACAGACAGTAGGACAGCTGAGAGGGAGACAGTGTGGCAGAGACAGACAGTAGGACATCTGAGAGGGAGACAGTGTGGCAGAGACAGACA